>NW_020172776.1:1763775-1772110 GCF_003031525.2 Neophocaena asiaeorientalis asiaeorientalis | reverse complement strand
GGGGGTGGGGTGGGGTTTGGGATGATTCAAGGGCATTACATTTACTGTGCACTTTATTTCTATTATTACATTGTAATATATAATGAAATAATTATACAACTCACCACACTGCAGAATCAGTGGGAGCCCTGAGCTTGTTTTCACTTGCCACTCACTGATAGGGTTTTGATATGAGTCTGCAAGCAATTGACTTATTATGGTCTCTGTGAAGTCAAACCTCTCTGCTAATGATAGTCTGTATTTGCAGCCGCTCCCCAGCGCTAGCATCACTGACTCAGCTCCACCTCAGATCATCAGGCTTTAGAGTCTCATAAGGAGCGCGCAACCTAGATCCCTCGCGTGCGTAGTTCACCGTAGGGTTCGTGCTCCTATGAGACTCCAATGCCACCGCTGATCTGACAGGAGGCGGAGCTCAGGCGGTAATGCGAGCAACAGGGAGCAGCTGTAAATACAGATGAAGCTTTGCTCCTTCGACTGCTGCGCACCTCCTGTTGTGCAGCCTGGTTCCTAACAGGTCACAGACTGGTACCAGTCCTGGCCCAGGGGCTGGGGCCCCCTGCTCTAGAGTGTCAGCTCCCTCCTCCTGCAGCTCCACCGAGGCTAGGAGATCGAGATTTTACCTACTGATATTACTGTTCCTATTCTTGTCCCCAGCCCTGGCTCCCAGCCTGAACATGTTACTAGATTTACACGGAGGAGCAGGCTTTCTGACCAACCTTAGTAAGTTTCCCTTGAACGTGCTGGCTGGCAACTGGCAACTGTGCCCTCACTCTACTCTTACCTTTACTGTTTCCTACCAAAGCTCTTCAATATGATGACACTGGGAATGAGACCCTTTTTTAATTTTCCAAGAGTGAAATAAATTCTTCTGAATTCTACCATTTGGGTTGTTTCAACAGAAAACTGGTAAGAGGGTGAAAGGTGAATCACTACCTTGAACTCAGAAATTAAAGCTTTTAAAATACATAGATATTAAAACAGTTTTCAATAACAACTTGATATCTAAACTGGCTCTCTTTACTCTTCCATTTAAAATCTACTTAAGAAATCAGTACCTGGAAAAGGTTTCCCTTAGTAAAGTGTCAGAATATAATGAGCAAGAAACAGCAAATTGTCACAAATTTATTTTGTAAACAGCAACTGGACTCTACATAGTATCATTACTCATGGAAATGCAATTTCCTTGAGGTAGAAAGGAAAGAGGTATTGTCCAATTTTCTACATGAGAAAATAAATATCAGCTCCCATGTAATTACAGAATGAAAGAGCAAAGACAAAAAAATAGAAATTCTGGGAATGTAAATTGATACAGCCACTATGGAAAAGAGTATGGAGGTTCCTTAAAAAACTAAAAATAGAACTACCATATGACCCAGCAATCCCACTACTGGGCATATACCCAGAGGAGACCATAATTCAAAAAAACACATGAACCCCAATGTTCACAGCAGCACTATTCACAGTACCCAGGACATGGAAGCAACCTAAATGTCCATCAACAGAGGAATAGATAAAGAAGATGTGGTACATATATACAGTGGAATATTACTCAGCCATAAAAAGGAACGAAATTGGGTCATTTGTAGAGACGTGGATGGACACAGAGCATGTCATACAGAGTGCAGTAAGTCAGAAAGACAAAAGCAAATATCGTATAATAACACATATATGTGGAATCTAGGAAAATGGTGTAGATGATCTTATTTGCAAAGCAGAAATAGAGACACAGAGAACAAATGTATGGATACCAAGGGGGAAAGGGGTGGGGTGGGAGGAATTGGGAGGCTGGTATTGACACATATACATTATTGATACTATGTATAAAATAGACAACTGATGGGACCATACTGTATAGCACAGGGAACTCTGCCTAATGCACTGTGGTAACCTAGGAGGGAGGGGATATCTGTATACGTGTGGCTGATTCATTTTGTTGTGCAGTGGGGGCTAACACAACATTGTAAAGCAACCATACTCCAATAAAATTTTTTTAAAAAACAGAAATTCTAATTCACAATCATACCAGGAAGCCCATTTTAAGAAGATGTATTATTCTTGAAAATTTTATACACCATCAAAAATATATATGAGTACAATCTGACCAAAACTAATATTAAAGATAAAACCTCTTATGCGCAATCACGTTATTTGTTAGCGATATATATCTGTACTGCATGACATTACTGTTTTGCGAAGCAGACAAATAGGATTTTGACTTAAGGAATTCATCATCACAAAAAAGATTACAGTATCAATTCTTACTTCATGCTCAAACTCACTCTAATTCAGTCAACAAAATACGTACAGAGTTGAAAATATTATGACATACAAAGTAGATCACATATAACAATGCAAAGTACATTCTAGACACCATTTAAGAAGAAAGGATGCTTGTGACCAGAAAAAGCAAAAAACAATAGAAAGAAATCAATTTCTAAACAAAAAAACAAAACTAGTCTTCAAGCCAACTCAAACAAAAACAGTTTTGTTATATAAGCTTTCACTTCATGCTTTGTCTAAGTGCCAAGACTGTCTTGTGAGGGAAGATCTGTTCTGTCTCCTCAGCAACTCACCTGGGAGTCATTTTATCTCATCTGGGAGAAGCTCTGAAACCACCATGTTCTATGACTGCCAGACCTGGCTGACTTGTACATAGGATCAGGAGCCAACCACATAGAAACAACTCTGAACAGTACCCTGGGGCAACAGTCAAAAGATAGAGCAGGTCTGAATAGAAATATAACACACCCCTAAAACACACAAGAGGAATCTAATCCACAATGCTACAGACTTCACTTCCCATTAGATTCAAGTACTACATTCAAAAAACAAAAAAGAGGCAAGCCACAACTGATCTAATCTTATCCTGTCTATATAATAAGAGCTTCAAAATAATTTACAGCTATTAGGGGTGTCCCTTATAAAGTTCTCAAAAGCAAGAAAGGCAATGTAAGAAATGAGAGCCATTTTATACAGAAAAGAAATTCAAGTACCTGAAAAAGCTAATGCTTTTTAAACCTAAAATCCAACACCAATTAAACCTGATGAAAAGAGAAAAAAATGACACCTACTATAGGTTTCTTAGGGATATACTGTGATACATAATATTAGTGTCTACATATTTATATGTTAATAATAGATAAACACTGAATGCCAGCTATTTGCTGTAGGGAAGTATTAACAAAGTAATGAATTGTGCCTATTTATTAATTATACCTTCTACATCCAAGGCTAATTACTTTTTTAATGGCCATGGCTCACGGGCCCAGCCGCTCCGCGGCACGCGGGATGTTCCCAGACCGGGGCACGAACCCGCGTCCCCTGCATTGGCAGGCGGACTCCCAACCACTGCGCCACCAGGGAAGCCCAATGAAGGGCTTGTCTTGACAAAAGTGCTTAGTAAATGAAAACATGATTTGGATTTCAAAAAGGTGTTTGAATTATACAAGCCTTACATTTTATACCGGGCTCAACAGACTTTTTATGTACTACAGCTTTAACAGAGGTAAGCAAATTTCGTCATCAATTAAAACTGGGAAAGTCCTAGTGCTTTATCCATCCCTCAAAAAAAGATTTTGGTATGATTAAGTAAGAAGGAGCAAGAAAATCACTGAAAGACAACAATCTGACACTTGTAAGTAAAAGGAAAGAAAGTGAGATTTATCTTAATGGAGAATTTATAGGCTAACTAAATACATATATTGGATTACCCAAATAGTTTGCTCATGTTTTTCTGTAACATCTTAACAGGAAAACCCGAATGAACTTTTTGGCCAATACAAGACAATAAGTTTATTAAATAGATCATATGAACCGCAGGTACTTTTTGGTACTAGCTGGTAAGAGTAGCTACCTTTTTCTTTTCTTTTTTACTGCAGTTGTACAAATTCGCCATGCTCTGAGATAGCGTCTCCTCGACTGATGTTATGTAAGACTTCAATAGCTGTGCTCTCCCCTCTCTCCCCTGCCAAAAAAGTTCTGGGCTCAAGTAAGTTTGGAAATCCTGAGTTGAACAGGTTTCTTGATTACATCTCAGAGCCCTTAGCACGCTAAGGTATGCTATGGCCCTCCAGCAACCTTTCCTAAATATATTTGACCATGGAATCCTCCCCCTTCCAAAGCAGAGCTTCCAGTAATATTTGCAGGTACCAGTATTCTGTGCAACATGATTTGGGAAAGAAATACTACGCTACTCTCAAGGCAGCCTGCATGTTCTACGTTGAACGACACATACATTTACTAGATAAGCTATACAATAAACATTAAACAACATTGGATCTTTTGAAATAGCAGGCTTATATGGAACCATAGTGCTAACGTCTACGGACAATTTCTCTTCTAACAGATTTCACAAAGAAGACAGGGCCTTTGCTTTATTAGCTCTCATTCTCCCCTCCTCCTTATCCCTGTCTTTAGGGTCCTTGCTATCCAGGTTTCCTTGGTAAGGCAAAGGAAGCAAGGATGATGAAACATAAAAGGATCTATGTAAGTGAACAGGACCATGGGGAAGCAGGATAAACAAGATGTTTATCCACAGTGGCTGGAAACTGTCACTAGAGGAGTAGGTTAGTTAAAGAAAGGGAGCTAGGGCTTCCCTGGTGGCGCAGTGGTTGAGAGTCTGCCTGCCGATGCAGGGGACACGGGTTCGTGCCCCGGTCCGGGAAGATCCCACATGCCGCGGAGCGGCTAGGCCCGTGAGCCATGGCCGCTGAGCCTGCGCGTCCGGAGCCTGTGCTTAGAATCAAAAAAAAAAAAAAAAAAAAAAGGGAGCTAGATTAGTGCTATCAAGGAGAATATAGTTTCACCTCAGAAAGGCATGCATGAAGCTCACAACAGCAGGAAGTCAAGCAGATCTAGAGTAAGATAGCAAGGGAAAGTGTAAAAGGTCGCAAAGACACTGTTCATGCCTGAAAAGAGAGCTGGCTAGTTAAAAAGCAACGTACTAGCCACAATACGCTGCATGAGACTGCCTTGTAGTGCTTTATTCTAAGGTTCTTTGTACCTAACAAAATTCCTTTGAATGAGGCCTAAAACAGACATATCTTTAATCAAAACCTCTAAAGAATGTTAATTTGACTTCATATATATTTTCACCAAACAATGTTTTATAATTTTTATAAGTACAAAATAACAATGTTGAAATAAAGTTTCCTTTGATTTAAAAATTTTTACTTTGGTAATATTTTACTAAGAAAAGGATTATAATCATACTGCATATTTTTTTTAACTGGGATAAAATTTATATAACACAAACTTTACCATTTTAAAGAATATAATTCGGTGACTTCAAGTACATTCATTCATAATGTTGTGCAACCATCACCACTATCTAATTCCAGAATATTTTCATCATCCCAAAAGAAATCCCATACCCACTAAGCAGTTACCCCCCACTCCTCCCTCATCCCAGCCCCTGGCAACCATTAACCTGCTTTCTGTCTCTATGGATTTGCCTCCTCTGGACTTTTCATAAAATGAGATCATCTAATATGTGGCTTTTTGTGTCTGGCTTCTTTCACTTAATGTTATTAAGGTTCATCCATACTGCAGCAAGTATCAGTACTTTACTCGTTCTCATAGGTGAATAATATTCAATATATAGATACACCACATTTTGTTTATCCATTAATCAGCTGGTAGACATGTGAGTTGTTTCCACATTTTGGCTATTATGAATGCTACTATAAACATTTGTGTACAAGTTTTTGTTTGAACACCTGTTTTCAGTCCTCTTGAGTATATACATAGGAGTGGAATTGCTGGGTTGTACGGTAATTCTATGTTTAACTTTTTGAAGAACCACCAAAATATTTTCCACAGCATCTACACTATTTTACATTCCCACCAGCAGTGTATGAGGGTTCCAACATCCACATCTTCACCAACAGTTATTGTTTTCCTTGTATTATTATTGTTGTTGTTATCATTCTAGTGGATATGAAATGGTATCTCACTGCGGCTTTGATTTCATAATATCTAACTTATCAAATAGTAGCTTACTAAGTGAGACTCAACATTATGTTAGTAGGTTAACGGGGTCAAAATTAACTTGGTCATTTAAACTCAGCCAATATTTTTTGAACATTCTTATATACAAGACACAGTGTAAGCTTTAAGTACTTAATTAATTAAAAGTCTAACGAATCTTTAATGTCTTTACAATGGTGCTGTCATTCATTTTGTGTGTTCAGCTCCTTGGCAAAAAACTTTATTTAAATGATCATCAAATCTCTGAACCTTGAAATGTCATGCAATTTGCTTTTCATAGCATTTTTATATGATTGAGTAATAAACCAAAAACAACGGAACATTTTTCTTTCATAAGAATCATTTTAAAGTATTTTTGGATTGTAAACATTTTTATATTAGCATCCTAAAATAGTTGGCACTACTCAGTGACATTCTTCATGAACAAAAGCATATTACATTTATTAAGAAAGCATACATTTTCTCTATGGAAGGAAGTGTAACAATACTAATTGTGTGTTCAATCCATGGGGACCATTAAGTTGAGTTACATCAATAATATTGTAACTTCTCTTCTGAGCTTGGGATAGGCAGATAATGAACAATATATATAAGGTAATTAATTTACCGATGTAAAATGTTTCCTTAATTCCACACCTAACACTTTTAAGAATTTTTTAAAATTTTAAATAATACTAAAGTAAATTTGTGATTACAAATTTACCAACATATTTATCATTTTTATCAGAGTATTTAACATATTACACCATAGAATTAATAAGCACTCTCTCTATAAAAAAATAAGCCAAGCCATAAAACTCATACTTCATCTATTTATAAAAAGTATCCATCACTGGGGCTTCCCTGGTGGCGCAGTGGTTGAGAGTCCACCTGCCGATGCAGGGGACGCGGGTTCGTGCCCCGGTCCAGGAGGATCCCACATGCCGCGGAGCGGCTAGGACCGTGAGCCATGGCCGCTGGGCCTGCGCGTCCGGAGCCTGTGCTCCGCAACGGGAGAGGCCACGACGGTGAGAGGCCCGTGTACCAAAAAAATAAAAAATTAAAAAAAAAAAAAAAAGTATCCATCACTGGACCATCTGTGAGTTCAAGCATTTTATTAAACTTTAATTTGAAAATCATGACAAAGAAGAATATCTAATGAATGACATGGGAACAGTGTGCACTGTGTAATCCCAGGTAATGCTGGTGCTGAGGATTCAGTAAACACACTGTGAGAACCACTACCTTAGATCACTGCAAAGAGTCTTCCTACAGAAAGATCCATTTAGAGAAGTATAAAATAATCTTTCTAGAATATTTAGTCAGACATGCCTAGGATAGTCGCAGGCTTTGACAGACTCCTCAAGATAAACAGGAAACAGGGGCTCAAGTGTATCACTCCACAAAGTCTACATATTTCTCAAAACAACACTTTAAATCCTTTGGTGGAATAAAAGAGACAATCAATCAATAAGAACTTAGAACTCTGTACATACTATACACTTCAACTAACATTTACAACAGCACTCTGGAAATCTGAGATGGAGAAATAAATCTTGTTTCAAGTCTTTGATTCCATTAGAAAATAACTCTTGTTTTCAAGACTCTCATTTTTTGATTCTTCCTGTTGAACACATTTTAAACATTGAATATGAAGAGACAAAAAAGGAAGATTCCCAGGTGCCAGGAACAAAGAGAGAAACTGAATCAGAGCCAAAAGAAGGAGCTGATATGAAAAGCCCATGGGGATTTGAGACCTGGAAACAGGCCCTAGAAGCTGGGGTTCTAAATTCGTACTCAAAAACAGAAGATGATGTCTTAGTTGTGTACGTTTGAAGCACTGGAACGAGCCTCCTCCACAGAGCCCAGAGCCTATGAAGAACAACAGTGAGAAGCTGGTGAAAAGAGGACTAGAAAAACTCTATCCAATGGCCTTAGTGAAGCAGTAAGAAGTGTGCTGCATGTCCTGGGCCTTGTGTTGTGCAGTATGTAGAACACATGAAAGGCAAAGAGAAACCTTAAAATCAGAGAGAAAACAGATTTCCTAGAAAGGCAAGACCATTACACTGACAGCAGACATCACATCAGCAGTAAACAAGGCCAGAGGACCATGAATCTTCAATGTGCTGAAAAAACTAACTTCTAATTCTATATCCAGCTAAATTCTATTTCAAAAATGAGGGCAAAATAGACATTTTTGGTCAAAGTCCCCCAAAAAAACTGTCGTTAAGCCCTTGATGAAAAAAACACTAAAAATATACCTCAATAAGGAGTGTGCACAAAAAAGAATTATGTAAGTAAATCTAAATAAGCCCTGACTGTAAAGAAACTAAAAATATACAAAGTGGGGGGGGGGGGGGGGGGTTGT
>NW_020172776.1:1750116-1763609 GCF_003031525.2 Neophocaena asiaeorientalis asiaeorientalis | reverse complement strand
TGTGGTTAAATTAAAAAACGGTAGAACTAAAATAATAGAGAGAAATAACAGGAGGGAGAGAGCTAAGTTAAAGAGTTCTAAAGTTCTTGTACTACTTGGAGGAAGCTGGAAAAACTTGAGAATTTAAGTCAAATATGTATGTAAAAATGCAAGAGTAATTATAATTACTAAATCAGAAAGAATATGTTATTTCCAAATCAGAAGTCTAGAAAAAAAGGAAACAAGGAAAACTCGATCCATACTTCAGAAGTCAGAAAAGAAGGGGGAAAAAATCAAAGCATGGGACATAGAAAACATGAGAATAAAACAGAAATAAATCTGAACATACAAATAAGCACATTAATGTAAACAGATTAAATTCTCCCAACTCAAAAAGGATGCCTAGATTAGAAAGGATATTAAATTTAAAAGAGAATTAAAAATAATTCCACTTTAAAATTCGTGAATCACTATATTATACACCTGAAATTTATATAATATTGTTCAACTCTACCTCAATAAAAAAATAAACAATTTTTAAAAATTATAGTTCCACAAAAATCAATTTCAATGAGAAGGGTGTTACTGTTTCTCGGGAATAAAGAGCTAGAATAGTAAGCAGAATGGTTTTTTAACATGCCAGTGGTTTAACAATCTGATAGATTACAAGTGTTCTGAAAATCCTGATTCATGAAGCTATGTAGCAGCAAATGGAATCAGAATCCCCCAGTGCTTTGAGACTTGTTCTTCGGAGAATCAATGAACTTCTCTGCAATAGAAAACAACCTTACATTGCACTCCCATTTCAAAAGAAGCTTTTGACAAGGCAGTGATTCAGGGCCCTGACTGGGATAAAGTGTGACTTTCAAGACACTGGACAAGACTTCTTTCAGGATCTTTGGCAGAGTCTCTGATGCTAATGTAAAAGCAATGATTCATAGAGACCTATGGAACATCTTCCTTCACCAAAACAGCAAAACCAGATGTGTTACCAGGTACCCCATCAGCTTTGATGGCAAGCCACTTTTCACTGTTTTATGTCTCAATGGTCTTTCCAGTTCCCAAAATAAGAATTCTTGATGGCATCAGCATGCTCTTAAAGGACAAAAAAGAGAAACTAGCTTCACTAAGTATCATCAGAACTCATTCGGTTACGTGCTGGAAGAAAACAGCCTAAGTGCTGACTCTTTTAAAAGCTTGTTTGAGGGACTACCAGGAAAAGAATGTCCATGATTCTAGAAGAGGCCCTCGTTGTTCTGCTCTTGCCCACAAACCATCCAGAGTTCAGAGGGCTTCACCCAGGCCTCCCCAATCTTACTGCTACTTTAGCTTACATGATTTTTAAGATAAGGCTTTTGTGTTGGGGCAAATCCAAATTTAGGTAAGGTTCCAACCTTTTCAAATTAAGCCACCTTCTTGTCAAAACAATTTCACACTCTCCAGTAAGCTTTCTATCTGGGCAGACATAGGGGCATCTTCAGCTTTGCAGGCTTCCGGCTTCCATTAGCAAGAACCTTGCCAGATGAGAGAAAGCTCAGCTCTGTATCCCTGCACCCTCAATCTTTTAGCGTAAGACCAAAAGACACGCAAGTTTTGCCCTACTTTCTTTTTCTTTTCTCTACTTTTTCCCTTTTTTTACTGTAGTATTTTTTTCCATTTAAACTAGACTCTGCATAAATACAGATGACATAGTAAAGTTTCATTGATTCTTATCAATGGGAAACTGTTCAATATAGTCGCCTATACATGAAGCAACAATGAAAACTACACATAATCTAAATGGAAACACTAATGATCCATGAACCCTGTACTTGTGTAAAGTAAGGGAAGGGAAAAAAATACCTACACAGTTTTGACTTAAGGAGAAAAAAAGCTTTAAAAAGGCAATTTTCAAAGTAACAGAAAAATGTATTTTTAAAACCCTTTTTCTGTTTGTTTTCAACCTTCAGTTCACAAACTCCTAAAGTCCTAAAATCCATTCATGGATAAAGAATTCCTGATCTCTTACCTTTAAAGTCATAAAATATGGATTTGCAACCAAAAAAAATACTGGCAAATATTGGACTTGACTACAATAGGCAGAATGTATTTTCCAAAGATGGCCACGACAGTAACTCTGGTAGTACATGCTCTTCTAGAACTTGCCACTCTCCCAGCAAGAGATAACATCTATCTGGGTATGCATATGATCACTTGCAACCACCAATGCAGTGAGTGAAAGTGACAATGCATAGCTTTTGAGGTTACCATGTTGTGCAGAAGCAAGGCCACATGTAGGCACTGTGGTCAACCGTCCTAGCCTCTTCAAGTGCTCCCAGACCAAGTGCCAGACATGGTGGTGAACAAACCTTCAAATTATCAAATAATTTTTCAAATTATTCCAGCCCGGGACTTCCCTGGCAGTCCAATGTTTAAAATTCTGTGCTTCCACTGCAGGGGGCTCGGGTTTGATCCCTGGTCAGGGAACTAAGAGCCTGCATGCCTCGCAGCCAAAAAAAACAAAAAACAAATTATTCTAGCCCCAGCAGTTGATCCCAACCTTCAAGTCTTCCCAACTGAAACCCCAGCCATCATACAACTGAGAAAACCATCCCTACTGCGCCCTTTTGGAGTCCCCAACTCACAGAATCCATGTACATAATAAAAACGGTTTTTATGCCACTAAGTTTTGGAATGGGTATTAATAGCAATACTAACTGGAATAGCTATCTCAGGGGGGGAAAGTTAATCCAATCTCTAAAATTGCATTTTTTTAGCCTAAACAAAGTTAGTCTCCCTGTCTTCCAACAAAAGATTGATAAAATTATATATGGGCTTTCTCTTGGGTCTACCACCCAAAATTTTTAAATAACTAAATCAAACTTATACTAGTGACTCCTGATTTTCACAACTGATATTAAAGGCCTTTTATACTCTTTTTTTATACACTTTTTTTTTTTTGGCTGCGCTACACGGCTTGTGGGATCTTAGTTCCCTGACCAGGGATTGAACCCAGGCCCTTGGCAGGGAAAGCGCCGAGTCCTAACCACTGGACCGCCAGGGAATTCCTATACTTCAACTCTTAAATAAGTCCCACAGAAATTATATGAACAAAGTCATGGCCACTGGCTCATGCTAGCTAAATTGCTCATATAAATTGTGATACTTCCCCCTGTTGAGTATTAGAGAAATATTATCTCCCCATTATTTAGAAATGATTAACAAAGTCCAATAACTCCCAATATGTCTTTTTTACGTAGTCAACATTTGATGGTAATCACTTCTTGCAAAAGCTAAGAGACTAGAAAATATACAAACATTCTGAACAAACCAATTTTAAAAGGAAATAATAAAAAACTAGCCATTATAAATGCAACAAAGTACATGAAATCTTACTAAAGTGCAATCACTGACTCAAGGCAATAGAAACTGGGTCTGAAATACCCTCTCTAGCACTATTATTCAGAAGATCCCTTTTGTCTATTCCAGTATCTGGAAAAAGAGAAGAAAAAACACATATCAACAAAACAAGTACATAACCTTGTGAGAGGTGAAAATGTATGACTGACCACTGCCCACTGATCCATCCTCCAAGGGACAACAAGGTTGGGTAGCCTAGCACCACTTCCTTACCAAATCTTAGTGTAATGGTTCTCATTCTAGCTGGAAACATTCTGGAGCAGAGGAGTGATACAATCATATTTATAGTTTAAAAAGATTAATTCAGTGGCTATATTTAGGATAGGGTGGTAGAAAGGCAAGAACAGACTACTACTGCTAAAGTTTAGGCACAGAGAGATAAGAGCTTAGATAAAGGCAGTAAAAGTAAAATTAGAAAAACTAAGATGAAATACTTCTTGAACAAAAAATTAACAAGATTTGGAAATCAAGTTGGGTAAATCTTGAACTATTACATAAAAGACTCCTTTCAATAGATGAGAGAAGATATATAGGTAGATAAGATTAATTTTTAGTTTCTGTGCCTGAATTAAATACGAAACTATAGTGCAACATCAGGAAATATTAATACACAGGCCCTTTCCTAGCTGGAAAATAAAATATACACAATCACCTAGACTTCTAAATTATACAGAATGAGGATGGTATCAGCCAGCGGAGTCTTTGAAAATGGCACTGTGAATATAGAGATGAATAGAGCTAAGTAAGCAAATGCAAAGGGTCTTGAAAAAAGCATCCAAAACAGTTAAATCTCCAGCTGATACCCATCCACTAAGTAAGCTACGTTAGGACAGAATTATTATTGTCTGTGTTTTTTTCACTACTGTATCTCCAGCATCTGGAATTTATTGAATGAGCCAGTAATTAAAGTACATTAAATACAACCTCCATAAAATATAATCTATGATAGCTTCAAAGGATTTCTTATGGATCCGTAGCTTTCAAAAATTCCAGCAAGAGAATGGTGGCCAAACTAGAACATATGGAATTAGTTCATGCTTTTAGAACCTTGAAAAAGCCAACAAGTCTGAGTTAACAGAAATTAAACCAAATTTAGAGGGAGAAAACTAAAGTAAATAGAAGAGGAAAACATAGGATTAATAAGCTTACTTATAAACATAATGTCTTTCCCAAACCCCTTGAAAAAATAATGAATTAAATGCTGAGATGAAACGTAATATTACTGAAGATCAATAGTATTATAATAGTGATAGTAAGAAGAGCTTAAAATGGATAATATAATTTATACAATTTAAATGTAAAAAGATTTAAAATATCTTGACATTGATTTTACAAAATTGGTAGACCAAATAAATAAATAAATCAGAGGAACAGATCCTGAACAAAATCCATCATGCAGCCTAAGAGGTTAGAACATCATTATAAGAGTATTATGGGCTTGCTCTAACAGTCTCATAAGCAGCCTATAAACTTCGGGATACAGGTATTATATTTAAATAGAACTTAAGAATTATTTAACTGAAATCTGGCAGGATTTAAATTTTCTATTTAAACTGTTCAAGTCTAATTAAAAGGGGAAAAATATTGATTTAATACAAATTCAAAAATGAACTTCTACATAAGCAAGAAACTCACTGGGAAGCTCACTTTACATCAACATGTAAAATCCTTGGTTACAGTCTGCTTAAAAATCCTTTTTAAAAAATAAACTGTTGGGCTTCCCTGGTGGCGCAGTGGTTGAGAGTCCGCCTGCCGATGCAGGGGACAAGGGTTCGTGCCCCGGTCCGCCAAGATCCCACATACCGTGGAGCGGCTGGGCCCGTGAGCCATCGCCGCTAAGCCTGCACGTCCAGAGCCTGTGCTCTGCAACGGGAGAGGCCACAACAGTGAGAGGCCCGCGTACCGCAAAAAAATTAAAAATAAACTGTTAAGTTCCATTGGCTCGATTTTATAAATAAACTCTTTCAGGAAGCATTTCTCTTTTTCAACCCAACTTGTAAAAGATGTAGTTTTTGCCATAAGAAATCGGTAGGGTGTTGCTATGGGAACAATATTTTAATATCATTTTAAAACACCAGTAGCTTCAAAGAACAATGAGGTAAAGAAAAGAGGGGGAGAAGTATTTCACAATACTATTGTATTCCTAGTATTTCACAATACAACCATTATAATCATGCTGCAACAGAGCTTCACATACTTTTTTCATTCTGTACTTTAGAAAGTATTAGGAGATACTTTAGGAGCTAACAGGAGAGTATTAGCAAAGGCAAATTAACACCAGCTGTTTTGAGACAGAATAAAGAATAAACAGATGTAATGAGGTTCTTCTCTCAAAAGTTAAAGAAAGGAAAGGATTCTGATGTGAGGTAGAACTACTGAAGGACTATCCCCACTGATAATCCTGGAAAGCCCTCAGAATCAAAAAATATGTGTTCTTTCAACTCAAGCCTGGAGAAAATGGGGAAGGGGGAATTGACTAAAGGAGGTAAGGCCCGAAAATGTTTCCCACTTATTGTTATAATGGTTTCCTCTCCCCTCCTCACTTACTTATCCTTTAAAGCCCACCTTAACTATTTTCTTACCTATGAAACTTTGAGAACACCTGTCCAAAGTGGCCTCACTCCACTTACTGTACTACTCTTTCAGAATGTATTCAATCACATCACCATAGTACTAATCACACTTGAAAATGTGTGTTAGCTCTCTAACATATAAGCTCTGTGATGGCGCTTCCCTGGTGGTGCAGTGGTTAAGAATCCACCTGCAAATGCAGGGAACATCGGTTCGAGCCCTGGTCCGGGAAGATCCCACATGTCACGGAGCAACTAAGCCCGTGCACCACAACTACTGAGGCTGTGCTCTAGAGCCCGCGAGCCACAACTACTGAGACCATGCAACACAACTACTGAAGCCTGTGCACCTAGAGCCCATGCTCCGCAACAAGAGAAGCCACTGCAATGAGAGGCCCGTGCACTGCAACGAGGGGTGGCCCCTGCTCACCACAACTAGAGAAAGCCCGCGCGCGCAGAAACAAAGACCCAATGCAGCCAAAAATAAAATAAATTTTTTAAAAAAAAGCTCTGTGAGGGAAAGAACTATATTATTTGCACAATCTGTTGTACATCATCTCCACCATCCAGATCATCATTGTCTCCTCTCCCTCCTCCTCCTCTTAGATATCTCTAGGCATCTCAAATTCAACATGTTAAAAAAGAAAAATCCATCCCTCTGCTCTCCAACCTAGCTCTCTGCTAGGATTCCCCTCTCAAAAAGAGCCATCACCATCTACTAAACTAGCTGCCAGAGCCAGAGAAATCTAGAAATTCTTGCCACCTACCTCTTCCTCACTACCTGTAGGCAATTCAACAATTTCTATCAGTTTGACCTCAGAAATATCTCTCAATTTTTTCCACTTCTTTCTATCTCTCCTAGGCTAAATTTCTGCAATAATTTTCTAACTACCCTCCCTATATCTTCTTCCTCATCTCCACTCTCATCTATTGACACTAGATGAGAGTAGTAATTTAAAAAAACAATCTGGGAATCCCTGGTGGTCCAGTGGGTAAGATTCCATGCTCCCACTGCACGGGACCTGGGTTCAATCCCTAGTCAGGGAACTAGATCCCGCATGCTGTAACTAAGACCCGGCACAGCCAAATAAATAAATATTAAAAAAAAAAAAATCTGATCATGCCCCAAATCTTTCATACAGCCTACACAGTTCCAAGTGCTGGCCCTGTTTTTTTCTCTTAGGTCATTTTCATCCTCACTTGTCATTCCAGACACACTGGCATCCTCTGTACCCTCAAATGTGCCATGCTACCTCATACTTCTTTCTACACAATGTTCCCTCTACTCTGCCTAGTCAGTGCTTATTCATCCTTCAAATCCCTGCACAAGCATTACTTCCTTGGGGAAATCCTCCTTGATGCCCTAACTTCAGCTGATATTCTCTTGTTATTCTGCCATGTACTTTTCCTTAGCTCTTGTCAAACTGTACAAATACTTGTTTATGTAAACATTTGCTTATTAACTATGTTCCCCAACAGGCTTACAGGGCCTAGCACATAGAATAGCCAAAATATACTTACTAAACGAATAATAATAATAGAATCAAATATTTAATGAACCCTATATACCAGACACTATGCTAAATCTTCCATAAATTAGCTCATTTCATCTTCCAAATCCTTATTAGATAAATAATATTATTATCCCTATTTTTAACAGACAAAGAGAGATTAGTAATTTATCCAAGATCACAGGGCCATTAAGTATTAAAAGCTAAGACAGGAACCTCAATCTCTCAAATACAAAAACTCATCCTTTTTACCATTAATTGAATTTGCCTCCCTCAAACCACTGCCTATAGGACTAAATAAATACTTGTTGATTATTTTAAATGTCTACTCAAACTAAACAGATAGATATTAAGATACTTTCACACTAAGATAAAGAGTAATGGCAAAAAATATTTAACCAGAATTTCTTTTAATTTGGAGATATTAATCCACTGAGTTAACCAACATAGCAGGGTTACTAGCTGGGTCCCAGAAATAAAGAGGTAGTTGTCCTGGAACTAAATAGCTGGGGAGACAGGCCTCTGCTGATGTGGAGCAAGGCTCTGTGCTAGTGTAACATGAGCCTTGCTATGGGCAACTCAGCCCCTACTTCTGACTTCACTAGGAGTCAACAACCAAATCCAAGGACCCTACATGGGATTTATTATACCCCAATTAACTGGAGATTAGGGAAGAATCTTAATGAATTCTCAAAATGCTTTTCTGTGTTCAGCTTAACCGGGCTAACTTACCAAAGGAGGTAGCAATCATGGTTGTTTTACTTCCTGGCAAACCTAGTCAACCCAAAGACAGTACAAGGAAACCCAGGTCTACCCAGAACTGGATGGACAGAGAGCTTGATTTGAGTTTGTCAATAATCTACTAATATGAAATTTGTAAGAAAGCTTCTTTCAGAAAGAAGTCAGAGCTGAGTATTGGAAAATGTTTAAACAAGAACAGAGTCATACTTACAGAACAAGCTATAATTCAGCTTTCTTAACTATTTGATTTGATTAACCTAATTATGGGTACAAATAGGGCCATAATTAAGCGGCCTCATACCTGCAAACAGTCAGGATGTACAGAGAAATCACTTTCAAAGATAACTGACAAAGAAACACTACTAAGTAAACTCAGTATATTAGAATATTTCCCCTAGATTCGAGCCAGCTGCTATTTAATAATTCACTTACATTTAGAGTTCAATTTCTTCTGATTGAGACATCTTTGAGCCTTACTACTCAAAGTGACATCTTTGGACCAGCAATATAAGCATTCTTTGAGAGCTTGTTAGAAATTCAGAACATCCGGTTCCACCCTAGACTTACTGAATGAGAATCTGCATTTTAACAAGATCCCCAGGTGATATGTAGGCTCATGAAGTTTGAGAATCTCTGGATTACAGAATGACCAGCTGTGATAATGCTGTAGACAGCTAATATAAAAAGAATATAGGAAAAAAAAAAAGAATATAGGATAACCGATTCATTTGCTGTACATCTGAAACTAACACAACATCGTAAATCAACTAAATGCCAATAAAAATTTTTTTAAAAAGAATATAGGATAATCGATTCACTTTGCTGTACATCTGAAACTAACACAACATTGTAAATCAACTAAATTCCAATAAAAATTAAAAAAAAAAAGAATATAGGGAAATCCATAAAGACAGAAGGCAGATTACTGGCAGCCAGGGGCTGAGGGGAAGGGGGAAAGGGAAATGTGTCACTACTCGGTACAAAGTTTCTTTCTGGGGTGATGAAAATGTTCTAGAATTAGACAATAGTGACCATTGCACAACTGTGTGAACCAATGAACTGTATACTATAAAACGATGAATTTTATGGTATATGAATTATATCTCAATTTTTAGAAAAGAAGAATATAATAGCACTGGGCCCTTTGCAGTCTCCCCCCATGAAGGAGTCTAACTGGTTATTTCAATACTTTATGGTTGGCTGGTTTCAATACTAGCTGTTGGCTATTAAAATTAAATATGGAGGGGGGACCTTCAAGATGGCAGAGGAGTAAGACGTGGAGATCACCTTCCTCTCCACAAATACATCAAAAATACATCTACATGTGGAACAACTCCTACAGAACACCTACTGAATGCTGCCAGAAGACCTCAGACTTCCCAAAACGCTAGAAAATCCCCGCGTACCTGGGTGGGGCAAAAGAAGAAAGAAATAACAGAGACAAAAGAACACGATTCCACCAAGAAGCCTGTGTGCAAGCACAGGTCACTGTCCACACCTCCCCTCCTGGGAGCCTGTGCAGCCCGCCACTGTCAGGGTCCCGAGATCCAGGGACAACTTCCCCGGGAGAACACACGGCGCGCCTCAGGCTTCTGCAGCATCACGCCAGCCTCTGCCACCGCAGGCTCGCCCCACATTCCAATTATAACTACCGTACCCCCTCCCTGCCCCCGGCCTGAATGAGCAAGAGTCCCCTAATCAGTTGCTGCTTTAACCCCATCCAGTCTGGGCGTGGAACAGACGCCCTCAGGCAACCTACATGCAGAGGCGGGGCCAAATCCAAAGCTGAACCCCAGCAGCTGTACGAACAAAGAAGAGAAAGGGAAATCTCTCCCAGCACTCTCAGGAGCAGTGGATTAAATCTCCACAATCAACTTGATGTACCCTGTATCTGTGGAAAACCTGAATAGATAATGAAACATCCCAAAATTGAGGCAGTGGACTTTGGGAGCAACTGTAGACTTGGGGTTTGCTGTCTGAGACTGATTTGTTTCTGATTTTTATGTTTATCTTAGTATAGTTCTCAGCACTTGTTATTGGTGGATTTGTTTATTGGTTTGGTTGTGCTCTTACTTTTTTATTTTATTTAATAATTTTTTTTCTTTCTTTTTTTTCTCCCTTTTCTTCTGAGCCGTGTGGCTGACAGGGTCTTCGTGCTCCGGCCTGCTGTCAGGCCTGAGGCTCTGAGGTGGGAGAGCTCAGTTCAGGACATTGGTGCCCAAGAGACCTCCTGGCCCCACATAATATCCATCAGCGAGAGCTCTCCCAGAGATCTCCTTCTGAATGCTAAGACCCAGCTCCACCCAACAGCCAGCAAGCTCCAGTGCTGCAGGTCCCATGCCAAACAACTAGCAACACAGGAACACAACCCCACCCATTAGCAGAGAGGCTGCCTAAAATCATACTAAGTTCACAGACAGCCCAAAACACACCACCAGACCCGGCCCGCCCAGCAAAAGGACAAGATACAGCCCCACCCACCAGAACACAGGCACCAGTCCCCTCCACCAGGAAGCCTACATAAGCCACTGAACCAACCTCACCCACTGGGGGCAGACACCAAAAACAATGGGAACTACGAACCAGCAACCTGCGAAAGGGGGCCCCCAAACACAGTAAGTTTAACAAAATGAGAAGACAGAGAAATATGCAGCAGATGAAGGAGCAAGGTAAAAACCCACCAAATGAAACATATGAAGAGGAAGGAGGCAGTCTACCTGAAAAAGAATTCAGAGTCATGATAGTAAAGATGATCCAAAATCTTGGAAACAGAATGGAGAAAACATAAGAAACATTTAACAAGGATCTAGAAGAACTAAAGAGCAAACAAACAATGATGAACAACACAATAAATGTAATTAAAAACTCTCTAGAAGGAATCAATAGCAGAATAACTGAGGCAGAAGAACACATAAGTGACCTGGAAAATAAAATAGTGGAAATAACTATCGCAGAGCAGAATAAAGAAAAAAGAATGAAAAGAATTGAGCACAGTCTCAGAGACCTCTGGGACAACATTAAACGCACCAATGCACCAACATTTGAATTATAGGGGTCCCAGAAGAAAAAGAGAAAAAGAAAGGGTCTGAGAAAATATCTGAAGACATTATATTGCAAACTTCCCTAACATGGGAAGGGAAATAGTCAATCAAGTCCAAGAAGCACGGAGAGACCCATACAAAATAAATCCATGGAGAAATACGCCAAGACACATATTAATCAAACTATCAAAAATTAAACACAAAGAAAAAATACTAAAAGCAGCAAGTGAAAAGCAACAAATAACATACAAGGGAATCCCCATAAGGTTAACAGCTGATCTTTCAGCAGAAACTCTACAAGCCAGAAGGGAGTGGCAGGACATATTTAAAGTCCTGCTTTAAAGATGAAAGGGAAAAACCTACAACCAAGGCTACTCTACCCAGCAAGGATCTCAGTCAGATTCGACGGAGAAATTAAAAACTTTACAGACAAGCAGAAGTTAAGAGAATTCAGCACCACCAAACCAGCTTTACAACAAATGCTAAAAGAACTTCTCTAGGCAGGAAACACTAGAGAAGGAAAAGACCTACAATAACAATGCAAAAACTAAGAGAATTCAGCACCACCAAACTGGCTTTACAACAAATGCTATAGGAACTTCTCTAGGCAGGAAACACAAGAGAAGGAAGAGAGCTACAATAACAAACCCAAAACAATTAAGAAAATGGTAATAGCAACATACATATCAATAATTACCTTAAATGTAAATGGATTAAATGCTCCAACCAAAAGACACAGACTGGCTGAATGGTTACAAAAACAAGACCCTTATATTTGCCATCTACAACAGACCCACTCCAGACCTAGGGAAACATACGGACTGAAAGTGTGGGGATGGACAAAGATATTCCATGCAAATGGAAATCAAAAGAAAGCTGGAGTAGCAATTCTCATATCAGACAAAATAGACTTTAAGATAAAAGACTATTAGGAGAGACAAAGAAGGACACTACATAATGATCAAGAGGTCAATCCAAGAAGATATGAGATAGACCATATCTTGGGTCACAAATCAAGCCTTGGTAAATTTAAGAAAATTGAGGGCTTCCCTGGTGGCGCATAAAAAAAAAAAAGAAAATTGAAATCGTATCAAGTATCTTTTCCAACCACAACGCTATGAGACTAGATATCAATTACAAGAAAAAAAATCTGTAAAAAAATACAAACACATGGAGGCTAACAATATGCTACTAAAAAACGAAGAGAGCATTGAAGAAATCAAAGAGCAAATCAAAAAATACCTAGAGACAAATGACAATGAAAACACGACGATCCAAATCCTATGGGATGCAGCAAAAGCAGTTCTAAGAGGGAAGTTTATACCAATACAACCCTACGTCAAGAAACAAGAAAAATCTCAAATAACCTAACCTTACATGTAAAGCATAGAGAAAGAAGAACAAAAAAACCCCAAGATTAGCAGAAGGAAAGAAATCATAAAGGTCAGATCAGAAATAAATGAAAAAGAAATGAAGGAAATGATAGCAAAGATCAATAAAACTAAAAGCTGGTCCTTTGAGAAGATAAACAAAATTGATAAACCATTAGCCAGACTCATCAAGAAAAAAAGGGAGAAGACGCAAATCAACAGAATTAGAAATGAAAAAGGAGAAGTAACAACTGACACTGCAGAAATACAAAGGATCATGAGAGATTACTACAAGCAGCTATAAAATAGACAACCTGGAAGAAATGGACAAATTCTTAGAAAGGTATAACCTTCCAAGACTGAACCAGGAAGAAATAGAAAATATAAACAGACCAATCACAAGTAATGAAATTGAAACTGTGATTAAAAATCTTCCAACAAACAAAAGCCCAGGACCAGATGGCTTCACAGGCAAATTCTATCAAACATTTAGAGAAGAGCTAAGGCCTAACCTTCTCAAATTCTTCCAAAATATAGCAGAAGGAGGAACTCTCCCAAACTCATTCTATGAGTCCACAATCACCCTTATACCAAAACCAGACAAAGATGTCACAAAAAAAGAAAACTACAGGCCAATAGATGCAAAAATCCTCAACAAAATAGTAGCAAACAGAATCCAACAACACATTCAAAGGATCATACACCATGATCAAATGGGGTTTACCCCAGGAATGCAACGATTCTTCAATATACGCAAATCAATCAATGTCATACACCATATTAAAAAACTGAAGGATAAAAACCATATGATAATCTCAATAGATGCAGAAAAAGCTTTTGACAAAGTTCAGCACCCATTTATGATAAAAACTCTCCAGAAAG
>NW_020172776.1:1734435-1749978 GCF_003031525.2 Neophocaena asiaeorientalis asiaeorientalis | reverse complement strand
AGAGAAGGAAAAGACCTACAATAACAAACCCAAAACAATTAAGAAAATGGTAATAGCAACATACATATCAATAATTACCTTAAATGTAAATGGATTAAATGCTCCAACCAAAAGACACAGACTGGCTGAATGGTTACAAAAACAAGACCCTTATATTTGCCATCTACAACAGACCCACTCCAGACCTAGGGAAACATACGGACTGAAAGTGTGGGGATGGACAAAGATATTCCATGCAAATGGAAATCAAAAGAAAGCTGGAGTAGCAATTCTCATATCAGACAAAATAGACTTTAAGATAAAAGACTATTAGGAGAGACAAAGAAGGACACTACATAATGATCAAGAGGTCAATCCAAGAAGATATGAGATAGACCATATCTTGGGTCACAAATCAAGCCTTGGTAAATTTAAGAAAATTGAGGGCTTCCCTGGTGGCGCAGTGGTTGAGAGTCCGCCTGCCGATGCAGGGGACACCGGTTCGTGCCCCGGTCCGGGAAGATCCCACATGCCGCGCAGCGGCTAAGCCCGTGAGCCATGGCCTCTGAGCCTGCGCGTCGGAGCCTGTGCTCCGCAACGGGAGAGGCCACAACAGTGAGAGGCCCGCGTACCGCAAAAAAAAAAACAAAAAAAAAAAAGAAAATTGAAATCGTATCAAGTATCTTTTCCAACCACAACGCTATGAGACTAGATATCAATTACAAGAAAAAAAATCTGTAAAAAAATACAAACACATGGAGGCTAACAATATGCTACTAAAAAACGAAGAGAGCATTGAAGAAATCAAAGAGCAAATCAAAAAATACCTAGAGACAAATGACAATGAAAACACGACGATCCAAATCCTATGGGATGCAGCAAAAGCAGTTCTAAGAGGGAAGTTTATACCAATACAACCCTACGTCAAGAAACAAGAAAAATCTCAAATAACCTAACCTTACATGTAAAGCATAGAGAAAGGAGAACAAAAAAACCCCAAGATTAGCAGAAGGAAAGAAATCATAAAGGTCAGATCAGAAATAAATGAAAAAGAAATGAAGGAAATGATAGCAAAGATCAATAAAACTAAAAGCTGGTCCTTTGAGAAGATAAACAAAATTGATAAACCATTAGCCAGACTCATCAAGAAAAAAAGGGAGAAGACGCAAATCAACAGAATTAGAAATGAAAAAGGAGAAGTAACAACTGACACTGCAGAAATACAAAGGATCATGAGAGATTACTACAAGCAGCTATAAAATAGACAACCTGGAAGAAATGGACAAATTCTTAGAAAGGTATAACCTTCCAAGACTGAACCAGGAAGAAATAGAAAATATAAACAGACCAATCACAAGTAATGAAATTGAAACTGTGATTAAAAATCTTCCAACAAACAAAAGCCCAGGACCAGATGGCTTCACAGGCAAATTCTATCAAACATTTAGAGAAGAGCTAAGGCCTAACCTTCTCAAATTCTTCCAAAATATAGCAGAAGGAGGAACTCTCCCAAACTCATTCTATGAGTCCACAATCACCCTTATACCAAAACCAGACAAAGATGTCACAAAAAAAGAAAACTACAGGCCAATAGATGCAAAAATCCTCAACAAAATAGTAGCAAACAGAATCCAACAACACATTCAAAGGATCATACACCATGATCAAATGGGGTTTACCCCAGGAATGCAACGATTCTTCAATATACGCAAATCAATCAATGTCATACACCATATTAAAAAACTGAAGGATAAAAACCATATGATAATCTCAATAGATGCAGAAAAAGCTTTTGACAAAGTTCAGCACCCATTTATGATAAAAACTCTCCAGAAAGTAGGCAGAGAGGGAACTTACCTCAACATAATAAAGGCCATATATGATAAACTCACAGCCAACATCATTCTCAATAGTGAAAATCTGAAACCATTTCCTCTAAGATGAGGAACAAGACAAGGATGTCCACTCTCAACACTATTATTCAACATAGTTTTGGAACTTTTAGCCACGGCAATCAGAGAAGAAAAAGAAATAAAAGGAATCCAAATAGGAAAAGAAGTAAAACTGTCACTATTTAAAGATGACATGATACTATACATAGAGAATCCTAAAGATGCTACCAGAAAACTACTAAAGCTAATCAATGAATTTGGTAAAGTAGCAGGATACAAAATTAATGCACAGAAATCTCTTGCATTCCTAAACACTAATGATTAAAAATCTGAAAGAGAAATTAAGGAAACACTCCCATTTACCACTGCAACAAAAAGAATAAAATACCTGCTTTTGACAAAGTTCAGCACCCATTTATGATAAAAACTCTCCAGAAAGTAGGCAGAGAGGGAACTTACCTCAACATAATAAAGGCCATATATGATAAACTCACAGCCAACATCATTCTCAATAGTGAAAATCTGAAACCATTTCCTCTAAGATGAGGAACAAGACAAGGATGTCCACTCTCAACACTATTATTCAACATAGTTTTGGAACTTTTAGCCACGGCAATCAGAGAAGAAAAAGAAATAAAAGGAATCCAAATAGGAAAAGAAGTAAAACTGTCACTATTTAAAGATGACATGATACTATACATAGAGAATCCTAAAGATGCTACCAGAAAACTACTAAAGCTAATCAATGAATTTGGTAAAGTAGCAGGATACAAAATTAATGCACAGAAATCTCTTGCATTCCTAAACACTAATGATTAAAAATCTGAAAGAGAAATTAAGGAAACACTCCCATTTACCACTGCAACAAAAAGAATAAAATACCTAGGAATAAACCTACCTAAGGAGACAAAAGACCTGCATGCAGAAAACTATAAGACACTGATGAAAGAAATTAAAGATGATACAAAAAGATGGAGAGTTATACCACGTTCTTGGATTGGAAGAATCAATATTGTGAAAATGACTATACTATCCAAAGCAATTTAACGAGTCAATGCAATCTCTATCAAACTACCAATGGCATTTTTCATTGAACTAGAACAAATAATTTCACAAATTGTATGGAAACACAGAAGACCCTGAATAGCCAAAGCAATTTGAGAATGAAAAACAGAGCTGGAGGAATCAGGTTCCCTGACTTCAGACTATACTACAAAGCTACAGTAATCAAGATAGTATGGTACTGGCACAAAAACAGAAATACAGATCAATGCAACAGATTAAAAAGCCCAGAGATAAACCCACGCTTATGGTACTGGCACAAAAACAGAAATACAGATCAATGCAACAGATTAAAAAGCCCAGAGATAAACCCACGCTCATATGGTCACCTTAACTTTGATAAAGGAGGCAAGAATATAAAATGGACAAAAGACAGTCTCTTCAATAAGTGGTGCTGGGAACACTGGACAGCTACATGTAAAAGAACGAAATTAGAACACTCCCTAACACCGTATATAAAAATAAACTCAAAATGGATTAAAGACCTAAATGTAAGGCCAGACACTATAAAACTCTTACAGGAAAACATAGGCAGAACACTCTATGACATAAATCACAGCAAGATCCTTTTTGACCCACCTCCTAGAGAAATGGAAATAAAAACAAAAATAAACAAATGGGACCTAATGAAACTTCAAAGCTTTTGCACAGCAAAGGAAACCACAAACAAGACCAAAACACAACCCTCAGAATGGGAGAAAATATTTGCAAACGAAGCAACTGACATAGGATTAATCTCTAAAATATACAAGAAGCTCATGAAGCTCAATATCAAAATAACAAACAACCCAATCCAAAAATGGGCAGAAGACCTAAATAGACATTTCTCCAAAGAAGATATAGATTGCCAACAAACACATGAAAGGAAGCTCAACATCACTAATCATTAGAGAAATGCAAATCAAAACTACAATGAGGTATCACCTCACAGCAGTCAGAAAGGCCATCATCAAAACGTTACTAAAAACAGAACTACCATACGACCCAGCAATCCCACTACTGGGCATATACCCTGAGAAAACCATAATTCAAAAGAGTCACGTACCACAATGTTCATTGCGGCACTACTTACAATAGGCAGAACATGGGAGCAACCTAAGTGTACATCGACAGATGAACGGATAAAGAAGATGTGGCACACATATACAATGGAATATTACTCAGCCATAAAAAGAAATGAAATAGTTATTTGTAGTGAGGTGGATGGACCTAGAGTCTGTCATACAGAGTGAAGTAAGTCAGAAAGAGAAAAACAAATACCATATGCTAACACATATATATGGAATCTAAAAAAAAAAAAACAGGTTCTGACAAACCTAGGGGCAGGACAGGAATAAAGATGCATACGTAGAGAATGGACTTGAGGACACAGGGAGGGGAAAGGGTAAGCTGGGACGAAGTGAGAGAGTAGCATGGACATATATACACTACCAAATGTAAAACAGATAGCTAGTGGGAAGCAGCCGCATGGCACAGGGAGATCAGCTTGGTGCTTTGAAACCACCTAGAGGGGTGGGACAAGGAGGGTGGGAGGGAGATGCAAGAGGGAGGGGATATGGGGATATATGTATACATATAGCTGATTTACTTTGTTATACAGAAGAAACTGACATAACATTGTAAAGCAATTATACTCCAATAAAGATGTTAAAAAAATTAAATATGGAGAGTTACAATGTAAACCACTCTCAAATAAAATCACCCAACTTTCTCTTTCCTACTGTGTAAACTATCCAATGTTCAGTAGCTGTACTATGCATAGCCTATGAATGGCAAATCATCTAGCTCTTCATAAAGACAGAAGAAGGGGTAATGAATAGCTTGAACAGAAATAAATATATAATGATTATATTGTAATAAATCCTTGAAATTTTACAGCATTATATTTCTTATTATAATATTACTCTTATACGATATTCTATATATTTCCCCAAACAATTAAGCAATCAAGTCTGAAATTCAGTTCACCATCCTCACCTAACTACCCCCTCGTGCCCAACTCTCCTCTTTTGCTCAGTAAACTGGACCATCATCTACCTAGCTGATCAAGAGAGAAACATTGTGTTCAACCTTATCTTCTCTCTCATTCACCATCACTAAATGTCTCCTTCCTCCAACCTCTCTTCTACGATCTAATACAAACCACTATCATCTTTCATTTTGGCTTCAGCAAAAACTTTTTTAACAGGTCTTCCTACATCCATTCTTGCCCCTCTCCAATCCACTCAGAAGGCAAAGATGGTTTTAAAATTCAAACTTAATATTATCCCTCTTAAAAATCTGCAATGGCTTCCTGATGTTCTTAGGATAATCCTTGGTAATTTACGAAGTCATTCAAGATGGCTCCAGCCTATCAGTTCACATTTCTACTCCCAACTCTTCTCCTCAAGCCAACCATATTAGAGTTCTTTCGTTCCTTTGATGCAACAAGCTCTCTAGTTTTTACTTTGTATTTTTTATACCACTAGTACTTTATTAAGTTACAATTTATATACAGTAAAATGCATAAATCTTAAGTGATTAGGTTGAATTTCGACAAACTTATACACCCATGTAACCACCAACTAGATGAAGGCTTAACATTTCCATCATCCCTTTAAGTTCCTATGTGCCCCTTTCCACTCAACCCTTCCCCCCACTCCAGGGAACTATTCTGATTTCTATCATAGTAGAAATTCTGTTGTTCTTGAATTTCATATAAGTGAGATCATGCCCATATGTATTCTTTTGAGTCCAGCTTCTTTTGTTCAACTTAATGTTTCTGAGATGCATCCATGTTAGTGTATGTATCAGTTTTCTTTTTTAGAGTTGAGTAGTAATTTTTCTTATAGGTATACCATGAATTGCTTATCCATTCTATTGATGGACATTTGGATTGCTTCCTGTTTGGGGTTATGAATAAAGCTGCTATGAACATTCTTTACAAGTTTTCTGTGGGCATATGTGTTAATTTTTCTTGGATAAATGTACATAGAAATTGAATTGCTGGATCATACAACAGATATGTGTATAAATTCATCAGAAACTGCCAAACTTTTTGAAAAAGTAGATGTACATTTTTATGCTTCCACCAGCACGTTACTCCATACCCTTACCAACAATGGTGTAATCAGTCTTCTTAATTTTAGCCATTCTTGCGGATGTACAGTATTTTTTAATTTAGTTTAATTTTTAAAATAATATGTTTATACTGTTAAAAAATAACATAGCAGAGTTATACAGTAAGTCCCCTACATACGAACGAGTTCCATTTGGAGAGAGCGTTCGTAAGTCCAATTTGGTCGTAAGTCCAACAAAGTTACCCTAGGTACCCAAGTAGCACAATATGTACTGCATTGTAATAGGTTTATAATACTTTCCACACAAATAATACATAAAAAAACAAACACAAAATAAAGAAATCATTTTTAATCCTACAGTACAGTACCTTGAAAAGTACAGTAGTACAGTACAACAGCTGGCATAGAGGGGCTGGCACTGAGTGAACAGGCAAGAAGAGTTACTGACTGGAGGAGGGAGAGGAGGTTGGATATGGTAGAAATGAAGGATCGTCAGCAATAGGAGACAGAAGGCAAGCTGCAATTTCACTCACGCCTGACACTGATGGCACAGGTTTTGGTTACTTGCTGGAATCAGATGCATGTCTGCATCTTTGAAAGTTCACAATTTGAAGGTTTGTGTGTAGAGGACTTACTATAATTAAATAATCCTCTGGTCCATCCCTCCCCTTCCCTATATACAACTACTTTAAACTTTACTGTTTTGGGTTCCTCTGATTATTTCATATCTCTAAGTAAATATTTATATCACTATTCTTGACTCACCAACTTTAAACATTATTGATTTTCTGATATAATAGATGAAACTATAGCTCATTCACCACCACCCCATCTCCATCTTCTTATATTCATATGATCATTTTCAGTTTATCTACTGTTTACTTTAAAAATTATTCTTAACACCAATTTTTTGTTTCAACTTTGGACAATGCCTCTATTATTCACACATTAGTGAAGGTAATCCTAGCTGCTGCAGTAAATAAATACCCAATTTCAGTTGCTTAACACAACAGAAATTTACATATTGTTGCTGTAATAACTAAATAATTTGGTAAGCTTGAAAGGACTTAAACCAGCACACTCCTCCATAGTTGTTCATAAAACTAAGAGTACCCATGCTCTCTCTCACTTCTGGGCCTTCCTACATGTGTTTCCTGGGGCCACACACTCTCCCCCACTTCCTTCCTTCTCCTTCACCCAGCCAACTCCTATTTGTCTTTCAGACTTGTAGTACCTCAAAACGCCCAAGCAGTCCTCCCAGACTCCCAGGAATGGGCTAGCTGCTCCTCTAGCACTCTGTGCTTATCTCTTGTCTTGGCCTTGATTATAGTGTTGAAATTGGTGTTTTCTTGTATGTCTCCTCCAAAACTATAAACTTCTTCAGGGAAAAATTTTGTTCACTACTGTATCCTTAGCATTTAACACAATGCCTGGATTATAACAGATACTCAAATATTTCATGAAAAAATCAACTTCTTTGAATAATTATTCATTTAAATATTATTTCTACCAGTTATTCATTAAATCATACATGGTTATGGGAATCAGAACGGATCCAAAATTTTAGATAATGAAAACAGTTCACAAAGTTTAATATTAGATTTCAAATAATAATTTGCCCAAACAGAAAGTTTAAAATCTAGTATTGAAAAAACTTCAGCCTTTAATTGTTGTTAATATTGTTAAAATAACAAATTCAAATAAACTGTTGCATTTATTCAATAATTAATTAAGAGCCCACTTTGTTCCAAGCACAGTATTAGACAGATTCCAAGGATTCAAGAATGAATATATCAGACACAATCCCTGACCTAAATTTTATGAAGGCAGAGTGAATCTACACTAAAAACATTTTTTAAATGCTAATGTATGAACAAAAACAAAAAACCTACAACAATGGAAATCTCAATTCCATAAAGCCCACTGGACTGTTAACTTTTGTTTTAGAGAAAAATGAAAGCATTTCAAATTGTGAATTAATAACTTAGTTGAGCCATTTTTTATGTAATAAAAAATTTCCTTATGCTTCTGGGGAAATTCTGCTATAAAGCTACCTACCATATGAGTATGAACCTACATACCATGCATAACTGAATAGATAGGAAGACAGTCCCAGATAAGAAGAAAAACAGATAACACAAGTACAGACATTCTTTGTGGAATTACAAACAGCTACAGTGATGGAACAGGCCTACTTTTGGCAAATGGTAGAAAAAAAAGACAGAAAATACATAAGACATAAGAAACAAGAAGAGAAACAACAAACAGGATAAGCAATTAGAGAAAAAGAAGTGAAATGAAAAATCAAACGACGAGATAAAGATACTACTTAGCATACTAATAAGCTTCACACTGTTTTGAATTCAAGGTAAGAATTTGGGGAACAATTAGAATTTCTTTTCCAAATCTCCTACTGACTTGTGAAGCCCACAACCTCATCAATTCACATATACCACAGTACAGATTTAGCACAACACACACAAAAAAATGATAATGCAACACTACCCAAACCACACACTGAGTGTCAACTCGATTACATGTTCCACAATTAGGTATGCATCTATGACCTGATTAGCATTTAGATATTATAATTAAAATGTCTGATTCTTACATATTTAAACATGTTATTTCATTATAAACTATTACCTTTTTTATTTTTTATAATATATTAAGGGATTATGGTGATTTTTTTAATTATGCATATCATCTATGAGTTTCAGTTCAGGATAATAAAGGGGACTAGGGATTAATTATTATAAAATGGGAGATTGGGTCCATTGGGGCTGAGAAGCACTGCTACAGCATAGATATCTAGGAGTGAAGTTGTTCAGTAAAAAGGTATGTGTATCTTAACTTTGCTAGACAAACTGTTTTCCTCAGTGTTGCAATATAATAATTTACAATTCCACTAATACTACATGCCAGTTCCAGTATTCTACATCATTGCAAATACTTGATACTGTTTACCAATCTGGAGGGCAAAAAAGTATATCTTACTATGGTTTTATATTTCTCTGATCATTAATTGAGCATCTTTTTTATTTATTGGCTATTAATGTTTCAATTTTTTAAAAGTTCCTGTTTAACTCTTTAGCCTGTTTTTCTACTGGATTAAAACAACCTAACTTTAAGAATTCTTTCTGAGGAGAAATAAAGTATAAATACCATGCCAGCAACATCCAAAGACCAAAACCACAAATAAAGTTAAGCTTATTAATCAGATTAATTTAACATAAGGTGGCAAAATTCAGAAAGGCTGGCAATCCAGAAGAAAAAAAAAGCTTCTTTTTAAAATTAGAATTTACTTACAGAGAAAAAAGGTGACAAAACAGCTTGTACCCATAAATCAACTATACTTCAATAAAATAAATTTTTTAAATAACAGCTTGTACCTAAACCTTAGTTACTTACTACTCTGCAAATAAGATTTTCAAGTATCTTTTTCTTTTCTAATATTATTTTACTATATAAATACCAGGCGGGCTTCCCTGGTGGCAGAGTGGTTGGGAATCCGCCTGCCAATGCAGGGGACAGGGGACAGGGGTTCAAGCCGTGGTCCAGGAGGTTCCCACACACCGTGGAGCAATGAAGTCCGTGCACCACAACTGCTGAGCCTGCGCTCCAGAGCCCACGAGCCACAACTACGGATGCCCACGTGCCTAGAGCCCGTGCTCCGCAACAGGAGAAGCCACCGCAGTGGGAGGCCCGTGCACCGCAGCGAAGAGTAGCCCCCACTCGCCACAGCTGGAGAGGGCACGCACGCGGCGAGAAAGACCCAGCACAGTCAAAAATAAATAAATAAAATTAATTAATTAAAAAAAAAAAAGAATACCTAACATTATCTTAAGCAAACTGTAATCTGCTGGCAGTCATTTTGTTTTAAATGCTAATTTTCTTCAACTATTTGAATGCTATATTATCTAATAACATCACTACAATCTAAAAACTGTAAAATTTCCAATTAATTAGAAAAATCTTCTAAGAAAAATAGCCCATTCAAGCTTTGAAATTACTGAGGTGCTGAGTATACTAAGAAGCTTGTAAACCAATACAGTAAGTCCTTCTACATACAAACAAGTTACATTCTGAGAGCGCATTTGTAAGTCCAATTTGTTAGTAAGTTCAACAAAGTTAGCCCAGGTACCCAACTAATACAATCGGCTATATGGTACTGAACTGTAATAGGTTTATAATACTTTTCACACAAATAATACATAAAAAACAAACAAACATAAAAAATAAAGAAAACATTTTTAATCTCACAGTACAGTACCTTGAAAAGTACAGCAGTACCAGCTACATCACCGCTGCTTTTACACTTGGTTCCGGACATCCTGGGCTTGAAATAAAGATACTGTACTACTGTACTCTACACAGTACTGTACAGTAAAGTACACAAAAGCACAACACTTGGGCTTCCCTGGTGGCGCAGTGGTTGAGAGTCCGCCTGCCGATGCAGGGGACGCGGGTTCATGCCCCGGTCCGGGAAGATCCCACATGCCGCGGAGCGGCTGGGCCTGTGAGCCATGGCCGCTGAGCCTGTGCGTCCGGAGCCTGCGCTCCGCAGCGGGAGAGGCCGCAACAGTGAGAGGCCCGCGTACCGCAAAAACAAACAAACAAAAAAAAAAGCACAACACTTGTAGAGGATGCATGCATGTCAGACCCGTGAACTAACTTAACGTGATTGGACACGCGAACACAGGTTCACATCTTTGAAAGTCTGCAGCTTGAAGGTTCATATGTAGAGGACTTACTGTATCTATGTTTTATCAGTTTATCTCATTCCCATTATAATAATATATAACTGTCCATTATAATAAAATACAATTATCTGGTTTTGAACTATAATCTTCATCCTTTGCAAATGCAGTCTATTAACTCTAGTTTGTATCTGTTAAAGTTCTACTTCATCTTGACTTTGCACTGTTCTGATTGGTTATTGTTTGTTTGTTCGTTATTTTATTTATTTATTTATTATTTATGTTTGGCTGTGTTGGGTCTTCGTTGCTGCATGCGGGCTTTCTCTAGTTACGGCGAGCAGGGGCTACTCTTCATTGTGGTGCATGGGCTTCTCATAGCAGTGGCTTCTCTTGTTTCACAACATGGGCTCTAGGCACGTGGGCTTCAGTAGTTGTGGCACGCAGGCTCAGTAGTTGTGGCTTGCAGGCTCTAGAGTGCAGGCTCATATGTTGTGGCACACAGGCTTAGTTGCTCCATGGCATGTGGGATCTTCCCGGACCAGGGATTGAACCCATGTCCCCTGCACTGGCAGGCAGATTCTTAACCACTGCACCACCCGTTCGTTCATTATTTATGTCAAAGATCTATATTAAAAATGTGAACAGCTTATATCACCAGAAGTCATATAAGGCCAAAGTAAGAGAAGAATAATATGTGAGACTATGTCATTATGATAATCTACTGGTACCTGAAGTAACTAAACTCCTTTTCCCAAATAATCTAAATTTTTAGTTATAATGTGTTATTGTACCAAAATCCTAATTACAGGCTTTCCCTATTTGTGATCCCTATCACTTTAGACTTCCCTGTCCACTAGCTCTCTCCACTGACTCAAGATGGCTACTGATTGGCCAAGTGCCTCCATTCCTCATTTTCCTGGTTACTACCTGAAACCCTACCGGCTGCCTAACAGGTCCCCCAGCCTGCCTTAACTCCCTCATTATCTACTCCCTACTCTTTTTCTCCCAGGTAAAGAACTATCCCCCAAACCCACTGCTTGGATAATACAATTTCCATTCCATACTTCTGGGTGCCATAAAACCACCTATCCTCTGACACTATGGCTTATCTCCCCCAATCCCTACTCTAATTTCTAATGCCTTGAATTCTTGGCCAGTGACCTGAACCTGAAGAGCCTGTTCCCATTTAAAAAACTATGACAAGGCAAGATGTATCCTGCCATGTAAGATTTTAATTCTAAATGTGTTCCCCATAGAAACAATGTTATAAGTAGTCCTCAAGTACTACAGTACTAGAGTACCGTAATTCAGTTACCCATAGGCCAAATAGGTTTTGGTGGCAGAGACCAGTAACCTGGGCATCGTTTATGTCAATGTTTCCTGAGGGAAAAGACATTTCACATTCCCAAAAACTGATTTAAAAAGACTGCCACCTTCCTGAAAATACTGCTCTGTATTCTCTCAGCAAGCAACACTATGTGTTCCAAAGAGTAGTGATCAATATCTGTTAACGGACTGATATATTTGAGGAAGGGGCACAACTGTATCTGCCGCTAAAGTACATTTTAAATATAACTTAGCATTCAGAGACCACAACAAAGTGACTGAATTTTTAAAAGACATTTACCGGCCCCCTATTTATTATTACTGATCCAAGCTAAGGCCACCCACAATTTACTTTTCCATCACACTAACAAATTCAACTTAAAAGAAAATGGGAAAGCTAACCTTCACTGGGAACTGAAGGTTATAAGCCAAAAGGCTTACATACTTTAATTTATCCTTAGTACAATTCTGTGAGATTAGGTACTATTAATCTAATTTTAGACATGAAGAAACTAAGGTTAACAGAAATCAGATATGTTGATAGTTGGTTTATAGGATTAATAATTTTTATTAGGCCAAAAAAAGAAAAAAAGAGACTGCACAGACTGAGAAACATGTTTAATTCCAAATCCAGATAAATCAAAGTAGTCTGAAAGATGAACTAGAAATAAGAGTGGAAATTATCCATATTTTAACCCAAGAACTTAGATGCAGTATGTACCACTAACATATATGCAAGGCTCAGACTCTCTCCTCTCACATGCAACTCCTCCCTCCTAAGAACTTATATGATTCTTGAACATATTTGAAAAGAAGTGTTTTGTCAAAATATTTATGAGATTTAGTTGATAGTCTGGTTATAAGGTGAAGCTGAGGATGACCTGGAACATCAGCAAGTTAAGAGGCTCAGGGATTCTGAGAATCCGAGCAACCTGTGGACTGCTGCATGGCCTGCTTCCTTGACATTGCCAGCCCTCAAAGCAAATCAGGTACAACCTGATTCTCCCTGAAAACACCCTCATTTCTATAGCCACCTAGAAAATGGGTCCTTGCTCAAGATATAGAGAAGTAATGGTAAAGTCCAGATACAATCTCAAGTCTATCTGATACCAAAGTCCATATTCTCTCCCACTTTACAATCTGAAACCTAAGGCATATTTTTTTTTCAAATAAATACTTTGTTTTCCCACTTCAGTCTCTTATTTTGAATGTAGAATTGCCAAGTTTGTTAAATTTTATAATTCAGTATCTTCTATAATAATAAACTTTAAAAATTAAATGTATAGTTCCTTAAAAATAATTTACTTTGACCACAGAAAACAATTTTAACTAAAAGTTATGTTTTTTTAGAGTTTAAATAGGAAAAAGTTACTATCAATAATAATAATAAAACAACCATTCACACACACACACACACACACACACACACACACACACACACACGAGAAACTGGTGAGCAAGACCAGTATTATCTCTTCTCAAACTGTTCCTTCTCACATTTGTCACCTTTATACAAAACCCCAGAAACTTATATGGCCCACCTCTTTTCTACCACTGGCAACAATAGGTATTTAAATCTCCTGCTGAGAATACAAAGATTGGTCACTTAGTCTTCTCAGAGGAAACATAAAGCAGCTTGAAACATACTCCAAAAGGTGCATGCATGCACACACATGTACACACACACACACACACACACACACACACAAATAATAATAACTTTGAAGAGACTCATGACCTAATATCTACAATAAGGTAGACAGATACACGAAAGGACTGGAGAATCTATCTTGCTTGCTGACTCCTTCTACCCGCCCCCTTGCACTTTTTCAGCTTTTGAAAGGATTTATTTTCTATCCTATGATGGTTCCTCCCTTTGTGCTGACCCTATATCCATCTCCCAGACTCATCCTAAAATAATCCCAAACCCTACTCCCCAACTCATACAAGGCTTCATTTTTCATTACAAGAGTCAGCAAGAATATATTTATTTAAATGCCAAACAAACTAAATATATTATCTTCATGAGAAAAGTAGTAACTATCACTATCCAATGCAAGGGGGAAAAAAAAACCCACATTTTAAAGAAGAAAAAATCTATGCTGAGTCTTCAATCCCAAAAGTAAATTTCTGTTTGTCTCTAAGGAGAACACAAAGATCATACCAAAGAACAGATTTTGCTCCAAGATGATTTCATACATGATTAATTTAGTTCTAGTCTCCCAAATCATGCCAAACGTTTTATGAAAATAATTATTACAGAAGACCATGTTAAAAGTCTACTGAAAAAAGAAAACGTTTTATACCTTTAGTATTTTTCACAAAAATCTTAATACTATATTTAGATTTTGTCCCTTGCATAGAAAGGGTAAAGTACTTGAATCACAGATTTATTTCCACAAATCTATACTCTTAGAAAGTTGGACACATATTTAAGAAAAAATCTGCACTCAGTGCAACATAAAAGCAATTGAGATACAATTAAATAATCTTAATGAAAATAAACAGACATTTCTCAACTTTCAATTCATGAAATTTAACAAAACAGTTTTAAGGTTGATAAAAATAAATGTATTAGTAAGAATTAGAGCTTTCAGACTTCCCTGGTGGCACAGTGGTTAAGAATCCACCTGCCAATGCAGGGGACACGGGTTCGAGCCCTGGTCCAGGAAGATCCCACATCCCGTGGAGCAACTAAGCCCATGCACCACAACTACTGAGCTTGCACTCTAGAGCCCGCAAGCCACAACTACTGAGCCCGCATGCCACAACTACTGAAGCCCACGTGCCTAGAGCCCATGCTCCACAACAAGGGAAGCCACCACAATGAGAAGCTCGTGCACCGCAGCAAAGAGAAGGCCCCACTTGCCACAATTAGAGAAAGCCCGCGTGCAGCAATGAAGACCCAACGGAGCCAAAAATAAAATAAATAAAAATAAAAAAAGAATTAAAGTTCTCAAGGAATCCACAGCAAACACACATTTTACCATTTCCATTTCATAAAAAAAAAAAAAAAAACAAGGGCTAATTCCTTGAAGACAAGGGAAAGTTCCAAGCATTCCACTTAAGTTTACATAGCAGCCTGCTACGCCACCAAGGTGGCAAGACAGGGAAAAAAAATAGCAAATAATGTTTTAACTGCCACTCCACCCTGCCTGCTTTGTGCTATGCAGAAAAACGGCAAGCAACAATCCATTACAACTGATCCCACCTGTCACCATGGGAGCATCGATTCTGGGATGCTGGCAGATACATACACTGGGCAAAACTGAGTAGAGGTGACTGAGGAAGTGGCTTCTCAGCAACACAAGGCAAAACTGAGGAAGATGCAATCTGACATGAAGTCAGGTTTTCTCTATTCCTCTTCCCTCCTCAACCTATGCCCTCCATCCTTCTTCCCTTGACTAATTTTCCTTCCAGTCTGTCTTCACTTTCTTTGGGACCATTTCAATTTTTTGAAGAGTACTCCAGAGTTATAATTTTTCTTATATCCCACAGAACTAGCATAATTTTTTTTTTTTTTTT
>NW_020172776.1:1702876-1734401 GCF_003031525.2 Neophocaena asiaeorientalis asiaeorientalis | reverse complement strand
TTTTTTTTTTTTTTTTTTTTTTGTGGTATGCGGGCCTCTCACGGTTGTGGCCTCTCCTGGACCGGGGCACAAACCCGCGTCCCCTGCATCGGCAGGCGGACTCTCAACCACTGCGCCACCAGGGAAGCCCACAATTATTATTTTGATAGTTAAAATTTTACCTTTGTATTACCCCAGATGAAATTACATTTTATAAAAAATTGATGGACTCCTCACTCTTATGGGAAAAAAATCCTCTGTATTTTTGCAAAGAAAAAAGTCTAGAAGACTATACGCAAAATATTAATACTGATTATTTCTAAGTGTTAGTGTTAACAGATGCTCTTAACATGATTCTTCCACACTCTCTGAGAATTTTTTTTTTTTTTTGCGGTACGCGGGCCTCTCACTCTTGTGGCCTCTCCCATTGCAGAGCACAGGCTCCGGACGCGCAGGCTCAGCGGCCATGGCTCACGGGCCCAGCCGCTCCGCGGCATGTGGGATCTTCCCGGACCGGGGCACAAACCCGTGTCCCCTGCATCGGCAGGTGGACTCTCAACCACTGTGCCAGCAGGGAAGCCCTCTGAGAATTTTATAATAAACACTTTTGAATTTCATAACCAGGAAACAAATTAATAGGATCTGAATTAATGGTGTTTATCACTTTTTCAACCTAGCAACCTTATGATTACACAGGCCACAAAGGTAAAAAAAAACTTTACATTAGAACTCCCCTGTAACCTCAAGCTAAAAGGGCTCATGTTCACATGTTCCTAGTATGTTCATCACCCAGAATTATTCCCTGTTATGGCATATTGTAAACTGTAAAGCACTGTACAAAGATATGGGGTTATAATTCACCTGTGATCAATAAGGTTCAAATGAAATTAAAATGTGATACGATTTTCTTTATTGGTGACACTTGAGGTAGTGATGCATCTTAGTTCTTAAACTTCTTCCCATCCTGTACACATTCTTCCAAGTTCACTCCATGGCTACGAGTTCTTTGACTTCTTTTCTCATCATCCAACCCTGCTCTCAGAAGGTGTCCTTCAGTCACAGTCCCATCCTTTTAGAGTAATGAGTGAAATTGTTCCTAATTTTCTCCAAATCAAAAGCCTCCTACCTATGTGTCTATATATGAATGAGAAAATGCCAGGAAGTAGATAATATTATGGGATACAGAAGGAAAAAGGCAAAGAACAAGTTCTATCTGCTTTTTCATTTATGATGTTGTCTACATTCTCCCCAACCTATCAGTCCCTCCTAACCTCTCTGACTCTCTACCACCTTACATTTTCTGTCCTACTGCATCAGTCAAAAGAAATTTGAATTCTCCCTTCTTACACTGGGCTTATAATGAAGAAAACAGTACAGTCATGCAGACTGGTGCCATGACTGGTCTCCTACTTTTGGTGGACTATAACACTTCTATAACCTTATTTTTGATCAGCATATTTTCACATAGCCTTCAATAACTTAAAACATTCACCACATTAACATTCACACACACAGAAAAAGAGGCACACAAGAATGTAACTACCTCATCATCTCCCTAGCAAACTGACATATGTTGACACCATCCTTTCTTCTGTCACTGTAGGTTCACAGGATGAACTATCTGTTCCATTTCCTATTCAAGGCCAATCCCTCCAGTTTTGCTTGCGATCCATTGATTCTTACAAATTCCTCTTTCACAGACCCTTGATCCACTAATAATCTCATATGCCTTTACTGATTTCCCCCTGAATTTACTGAGCTATAAGTGCATACCATTTTCGAGTTTTATTGTTGATACAAACCCATGAAACCATCATGACAATCACAATGATGAAGACTTACATCATCCCCAAGAGACTCCTCATGCTCCTTTGTAATACATCCCTGTTTCTATTCCTATCCCCACACAGTCAATGATCTACTAGCCACCACTACAGATTAGTTTTCATTTTCTAGAATTTTCTATAATTGAAACTAGGTAATAAAGACTGTAACCATGCCAATATGCAAAGCTGTGGGTATGTCCAGGAAATATCTGAAAAGACTCTAATCTCACATCTCTTAATGCCATACAAGCAGGACTTAAAGGCTAAAGCAGAGTTTCATTAAACAAGATACCACTACATACCTATTAGAATGGCTAAATCCAGAACACTGACAACAACAAATATTGGTGAGGATGTGGAGCAACAGGAACTCTCATCCACTGGTAGTGAGAATGCAAAATGGCACAGCCACTTTGTAAGACAGTTTGGTGGTTTCTTACTAAACTACTAAACATACTCTTACCATGCAGTCCAGCAACTGTGCTGATATTTGCCCAAAGGAATTGAAAAGTTATGTCCACAAAAAAGCCTACACACAATGTTTACAGCAGCTTTACTCATAATTACCAAAACTTGGAAGCAACCAAGATGTACTTTAGTAGATGAATGTGTAAACAAACTGTAATACATCCAGATGATGGAATATTATTCAGCACTAAAAAGAAATGAGCTATCAAGCCGTGACAGATATGGAGGAATTTTAAATGCATACTATTAAGTGAAAGAAGCCAATCTCAAAAGGCTACATACTGTATGATTCCATCTATATGACATTCTGGAAAAGGCAAAATTATGTAAACAGTAAAAAGATCTGTGATTATGGGGAAGGGGGGTGGGGAATAGGTTTAGGATGAACAGGTGGGGCACAGAAGATTTTTAGGGCAGTGGAACTACTCTGTATGATACCATAATGGTGGATACATGTCATTAGACATCTGTCCAAACCCATAAAATATACAACACCAAGAGTGAACCCTAATGTAAACTATGGTCTTTGAGTATCAACATAGGTTCATCAGTTGTAATAAATGTACTACTCTGGTGGAGGATGTTGATAATAGGTTAGGCTATGCATGTGTGGGGGTAGGGAGTATATGGGAAATCTCTAGAACTTTCATTCAATTTTGCTGTAAACTTAATACTGCTCTAAAAAGTAAAGTCTATTAAAAAAAAGAAGAAGAACCATACAGCAATTTTGGAATCAAAAAGTAAAATAACTACAATGAAAATTTCACTAGAGGGGGGCTTAGCAGCAAATTCAAGCTGGCAGAAGAAAGAATCATTAAACTTGAAGATAGGCAATTGAAAACATCCTGTCTGAGCAATAAATAGAAAAAGAGAATTAGAAAAAAATCAACAGAGCCTCAGTGACCTTTGGGAGACCATCAAGCCTATAAATATACTCATAATGGCAGTCTCAGGAGGAGAGGCGAGGAGAGAAAGAAAAGGGCAGAAAGAATATCTAAAGAAATGATGGCTGAAAACTTCCCAACTCTGATTAAAAAAAAAAAATTAATCTCTACATCCAAGAAACTCAACGAATTCAAAGTAGGTTCCACACCTACACATATAATCAAACTTTCAAAAGACAAAGACAAAGAGAGAATCTTGAAAGTAGCAAGAAAATAACTCCTAATGTTCAAGAGATTTTCATGGATTAACAGCTGACTTCTCATCAGAAACCATGGAGGCCAAAAGGCAGTGAGATAACACAGTCAAAGTGAAGAAAGAAAAAGACTGTCATTCAAGAATTCTATATCCGTCAAAACTATGCTGCAAAAAACAAAGGAGAAATAAGTGATAAAGGAAAAAAAGAAGAAATCAAGATAGTCCCAAATACAAAAACTGAGAAAATTCATTCCTAGAAGATCTGCTCTACAAAAAATTACTAAAGGGAGACCTTCAGTTAAAAACAAAGAACTATATATATGACAGTAACCCATATCTACACAAAAAGTAAAGAGCACTGGTAAAGGTAACAACATGGGTAAATAGAAAAGACAGCATAAATGTATTTTTGTTCTTAACTCTTTTTTCTTCTATGTGATTTAAAAGACAACTGCATAGCACATATATACAATGGAATATTACTCAGCCATAAAAAGAAAGGAAATTGAGCTATTTGTAATGAGGTGGATGGACCTAGAGTCTGTCATACAGAGTGAAGTAAGTCAGAAAGAGAAAGACAAACACTGTATGCTAACACATATATATGGAATTTAAGAAAAAAAAATGACATGAAGAACCTAGGGGTAAGACAGGAATAAAGACACAGACCTACTAGAGAATGGACTTAATGATATGGGGAGAGGGAACAGTAAGCTGTGACAAAGCGAGAGAGTGGCATAGACATATATACACTACCAAACGTAAAATAGATAGCTAGTGGGAAGCAGCCGCATAGCACAGGGAGATCAGCTCGGTGGTTTGTGACCACCTAGAGGGGTGGGGTAGGGAGGGTGGGAGGGAGGGAGATGCAAGAGGGAAGAGATATGGGAACATATGTATATGTATAACTGATTCACTTTGTTATAAAGCAGAAACTAACTAACCATTGTAAAGCAATTATACTCCAATAAAGACAAAAAAAAAAAAAAAAGACAACTGCATAAAGCAATAATTATAAAACTGTGTCCGTGAGCTTATAATTTACGAAGTATGCACTTAGCCACTATGCAATAACATACATGCTAACTTTCTGTCAAAATCCCTATCATGTTGCAGTTAAGTCATTCAGGAAATGATTAAAAAAATTACTCAATCCAGAAACTCTGCATACTTCCTAAAGTTCTATTAGGCAAACCCTCAATAAAAATATAGAGACTGTGAATGAGTTTAAGAGTTAAGTTTTTCTAGCTTCCGCACAACAAAAGAAGCAATCAACAAAATGAAAAGGCAACCTACAGAGTAGAAGATATTTGCAAACTATTTATCTGATAAGTGGTTAATATCTAAAAATATATCAGGAAAGCATACAACTCAATTGCAAAAATCATCATCCAATTAAAAAATGGGCAGAGGGACTGAACAGATATTTTTCCAAAGAATAAAATATACAGATGGCCAGCAGGTCCATGAAAAGGTGCTCAACATGACTAATCATCAAGGAAATGCAAATCAAAACCACAGTAAGATATCACCTCACACCTGTTAAAATGGCTACTATCATAAAACAAGACATGACAAATGCTAGTGAGGATGCTGAGAAAACGGAACCCATGTATTCCTCAGAAGATATGTCTCTGTTTCAAAAAGAACATCTAGAATTGGGTTTTCATTTCCTAATAATCAATACCTTAAATTGCAGTTATTAACCCAATTAACTCACGGAAGTTGAATTAATGCTATACTAAATTATGGTACTCTAAAATAGCAAAATTGCACACCAGTAATATTCATACTGATTGAAATAATAATGTTTATGACTTTCAGGGAGTTAAAAATCATATATCAAATGCTTATTCTGGTAGGGCATTATAAACACCAATTTACAGTTAATGGAAAACTGCCAAAATGAAAATCTTAAATAATAAATTTATATTCTAAAGCAAACTTAGGATCATATAGAACTTTTTTGTTCTGTTTATTTATTGATTTATTCAAAAAACATTTATGGGGCACCTGCTATGTGCCAGGTAGTTATGCTAGGAACTAGGGATAAAAAGACAAGGTCCCTGCCCTTCAAACTGTGCACAGTCTAGTGAGAAGCTCCCATTCTGAAATCAAAGAATTTATGACTAGAAGGGACCTTATAATTCCCTTATTTCACAAATAAGGAAACTGAGACTCATGGCTAGCTTAGCCACTAAGGCAGACACTCAGTTGTAAATAAATCCTGCCTCATGTGTTCTTTGCATCATTCTTTTTCTTATGATTAAGAGTGATGATGTAGTGCTTCCATGTGAGTGAAGCAGAAATATGGAATCGTGGGCAATATATGTAATAATTACCAAATGAGAGACAGAAATATCTAATGGATATGGACAATATATTTAATAATTTAGAGACATAAATCCCTTATAGATGTGATATCATGATAAAGCCCCAATAAGAAACTAAAACACTAAAATAAGAAACTGAAGAACTATAATAAGGGAACATAATATTAAGACTTCTAAGCCATAATTATGATTTTGCCTCTGTTTACTGATCTGTAAAATGGGGATATTAAAATTACTTATTTCATGATTATGAAAATTAAATTAATTAATACTTAAAAGCACTTAGTAAGCCTGGTACCTGGTAAATACTCAGGAAATGTTAGGTATTCTTATGGACAATCATTTCTTAAATGTACAAGTATGCCATATAAAGACAAAAAAAAAATCATCTTTCTTTAAGGAATTCTCCTATTATTATGATACTCTTATTTTTCTAGCAACTAGTAAAATGTAACACCAAAATACTTATTTCAGAAAAAATATTTTATATGCATAGTATCTAACAGTATCACCCTCTTCTCTATAAAGACAGATATCACTCCTAAAACTACAGAAAAGACAGATATTAAATTACTAATTTAAATTAATAATTATACTCAATCATAATTCAAATTAATTAAATAATCATTTAGCTCAGTATTCTTAAGATTATAAATCCTAAATATCATTAAGACAATGTTCAACGATGACTTTCAAGTAATCAAAGTTTATGCAACTTTTCTCATCTTATATAAAATATCCTTAAACTAATTAACATCTTTGAAATAACATGCATTCTATATATTAGTGAAGCTTTTATATTAATATCAATCACCATCCAATATCATAACAAAATAAATAATGTATTTATGTCCACTTACTGCAATCTCTCTACAAGCCGACATGGATATTCCTGTGCCTTCAATTTGCTTCAATGCATACTCCTTTTCATCTTTTCTGCATATAAACAAAAAAATTATTTTTTTCTACATGTTATTTTCAAATTCAAAACTTTAACTACAAAAACAATGAAATGCACAACTCTCAGTAATATGTAAACACCCTCACTATGCATGCATTGCTTATTATTTCTGATAATATTTCCATTACAATAATGTGAAATACCAAACATATTCATGTCACAATGAAAACACTAGACAGAGCCAAAACACAAAGTACAAAATGGAAACAGAACAGGATACTAAACACAGCACTAGTTTCAAAAAGTAAACAAGCATAAATATAAACTCAAGCATATTGTAAGATAATTCTACTGTCTTAATTATCTGGAGTCCATGAAAGCATTCTGTTATAAACATTAATTACAAAAATAAATGACAGATGTAAACTTATATATTTGTTTAAAGTAATTTCACAGTATAAGACCCACTTAATAAATGGGGGAGTTATAGAAGAATGTATTACCCACTAAGACACGCTAGTTTTCACCTAGGACAGGGGACATTCAAAATCCCTAAGACCTCAACCAAAAGCCTTGGAAACACTTCAAAATTGGCCACCAACACCTCATTCTCAAGATATCTAGGAAAAACTCAGTAGTTACAGTGAATTTTCCAATTAATGGAGGTAGAATTAGGAATTCTGGGAAACCCCACTATTTACCAGGGTGCTTAACCAAGGGAAGACAACAGATCAATAATGGTGATAGGTCCATAAAAATAGTAATAGTATCAGATGAGTGTCTAGTGCAACACTGTATCCTCAGGGTACTGACACCAGAACCAGCCACAGCAAGGCCCCAGCTGAATGTCACAAATGTGATTCCTACCACTGGTTATTTTGACAAGAGGAGTATAATCCATGCCCTCTGAGTTTTGCCTTTTGATTATATTAGAGCCTCAACAGGGTATCACCATGTCATGAAGGTTTTGTCAAATGATAGTACCTAAGTAGTGCTGCATCTGTCCTACTTACCTATTCCTCATTTTCCCCATTCTGTGTTTACTAGCAGATAAAGCAGTTTAAGAGGTTACTCATAATATGCATTTTAAAACATCATTTTACGTGCATTTTGAAGATTTTCACAATCGTCTGTTTTGAGCAAATAACTGAGTTATGGTTACTTTTTCCCACAGTCTGAAAATTATATCCATTTTTCTTCCAATATATGACATTCAGGAAACAATTAAGCAGCATTTTGATAAAGAGAAATTGTACCACATATGTCAACAGGATAGACTGTTATGCAATTATTAAAATGATAATCATGGAGATCATTGGAAACATGGAAAATGTTTACCATATGTTGCTGAGAAAATACATAAATCATACCGTATAAAAATATATACATTTAGACATATGTTGAAGGTGATATAAAAGAAGAAAAAGTTGTGTTAAGATGTAGAAAGTTATGTTAACTACCTTAATGCCAATATTATATTGCCTTTTAAATTAGAATTAGAGGGAAAAAGAAAAAATACAAAATAATTTGATACTCTGAAAACAGTCACCTATTAAAACAATCTTTTGTATTTTCAAAGTGATATCTTAGGCATGTTTTAAAGAGCAAAGTGTTCCTTTTTCTCCATCCTGTTTCCTCCAAACATAAAACTACACGTTTTTCAGACCACCCAGAGGCCACTAAGAAGTGCAAGCAGCAGGTGAAGGTGACTGAATGTAATTAAAGCCAAATATCCCCCCCTACCTTGAAAGTATGTATGGGTATGTGTGTGAAAGCATTTGTGCCTGAGATGCTTAACACAATGCTTACAATGTAAATTTCATACAATTAATAATTAAATTAACTACCAGGTATCTACTACTAAATATTTAATTGAATAAATTCTTAAAGTTATACATGCTTTCTGACAAAACTTTCATATGAAATTATAATTTTCTTTTAAACAGAAATATTTCAATCCCCAGTTCCCCTAAATGAAGTGCTCCAAAAGCTCAAGTAATTGCGTAGTTTTATTTTTAATACTGTAAAGAATATTACACAATCTGGATAGGTTATTGTTGCTATGGAAACTATAAGATTTCTGCAGTAAGTCAAAAAGTGCAAAATTAACACATCACATTAATGACTTTTGAATTTCACATCCAGGTTGTCAAAAGAATTTGAAAGCCTGAGCAGAATAGACTGAAGCATAGGCCTCTTACTCTGAATTATATGGATAGGATCTAGGAACAAACCCAGTAATTATTTCACTTAATAAGTTTAAATATAACTTCCATCTGCTAAATTAATAAAATACTCAAAGATCTGCAAACTTAAGATTTATCTGCAGCTTTTGCATTGAGAATGAAATAAAGTGCATATATCATTACCAGTTCTCTTGTATATTAACTGTTGGATGATAAGCAATGATGTAGCACCTCTGAGGTTCACCATATGAAGAAGTGGCAGAATCCCAGCGGGCATATGGACTCACTTTCATCACTGTGCTATTTCAATGCTAATCTGTGGTCAGATGCCAATACCTTAGTTATGAAAACTAAAGATTTGTCCTTTCCCACAATGCCCACAAATATTTCAGTGACTGGCACATGGGGCAGAGAAGCCTTACTGCTCTCATCCCATGTGAGAGCCCTTCTCCGGGAGCTCGTGTGAAAATTCATACCCCATGGCTTATATGTTTCAGGCACACATAATATTAAGTATCATAAAGGTATAATTTGTTCTTTTACCTGACAAGGCTGAAAAGGAGGTGAACCTGGCCTCCATGGCTGTGATAACCTGGCTTTTAGAGCCAGCCCAGTTCTTCCCTAAAACTATTTTATTTCTAAATTACTTTTATCTAAATAAAAGAACTTTATTATTTACTATAATAAAGACAGAGCAAAGCCTTCAGGGAAACTGCTTTCTAAATTTTAGTACATATTAGATACTACTGTTAGAGCAACTGCACATTGAAAATAATTAAAGGAGTTTACTAAATAAATCCAGGTGAATTAAAAATAAATTTATAGTATAAACATGGACTTATTTAATATAGAATGTTCTGAATTTAAAGACGTTTCTCCTATACATCTGTAGTATGTATCAAAACCATGCCAGCTTCCCTCTCAGCATTCATCACAAAGAAAAACAAGTGTTCAATGGGAACATTATATAACTACAAAATAGAAAAATTAATTTGGCAGAGACTGGGATTCTATTACATTTTCCATCTGAGACACTATGTTCTGGAAAACTCTTGATGCAAGCAATTCTATAGATAGTACAAAAAATAAGAAGCACATATTTGTGCAAATTGTAGAAATCACTGCCTTAAAATGAAAGCATTGTCTCAGGCAGAAAACTAGGCTCAGTGGTAGAATTTAAATGTAATTCAGGGAAGAATTTCTCAAGCCTAAAGACACGGTTTCAGTAGGAACAACTTTTGAATGAACTATTAGGAACTGGTCTGATGAAAAAAATAGTCTTATACCTTTCAAAAATGTCCAAGTTTGATGACCAGCTTCCAGTCACGTTTAGCAAGGTGAAGCACCATTCAGCAGCTCGTATGCACAAGTGTAGTTAAGGTATGGTCAAACCCCACTCGTTACAATCATAATTAGGTCCAAGGCTTTTTGGCTCCTATTAATAATACTACCAGGTGTCCAGATCAGCCCTGGGCCATCTTTGGTCCCAAGGACCTATGACAGACAAAAAATTTAGAAGAATCTTTTAAGAAAAGATGAAGGAATTCAAGCTCAAGCAAAACCAAGGGGAAAATTTTAGTCTTCTAACTAATAGGGTTAAAATCCTTTTTTGTTTCTAAGGAAAACAGAGGCTCCTTACTATTTTATTTTACATCAAGCAACAAACAAACACAGAGTCAATATTTTATGTTCCGATACTGTGCCAAACTCTGAGGATGAACAAAATTAAAGACTAGCTACCCTAGATATCAGAGTTTACAATCCACCTGGAAAGAGGTTCTGAGTGGAAATATAAACAGATAACTCTGATATGACCCCCTCTGCACCCAAGACGTATGCATAACAGGCACAGAGAGAATGAGATTAGTACTTCTTCTCAGAGCTTTAAGGAAGATAACTACATAGTGATGCCTTTGAGGGAGGAGTTTCCCAGGCAGAAAAGGGACGAGAGGGTCAGAGAGTTCCAGGTAGAAGTAGAGCATGAAAGAAATAAACAGGAAACCGCTGGTATTCAGTATGGCTGGAAGCTGGGGGCATGATGACAAGGTGCAAGAGATGAGGTTAGGTTAGAAAAGTAAAGGGAAGGGACCAAATGAGTTCTGCAAAGAAACTTGTACTTCATATATAAACAGTGTGGAGCAAAAGGTTTTGAGAACAGAGAAGGTACATAACAGATCTTTGCTCAGAGAGATAAATCTGGTAACTACAAACTGGTGGCAGAGCAAGCATCTGGGAGGTTGCTCAAACGTCCAAAGAGAAGATGAGGACTAGATTAGAATAGGCAGAGGAGAACAAATATGGACTCAAAAGACATTCCTAAAAAAAAAAAAAAAAATTCCTGCGTCAGAAGTGATATAATTTAGTAACCAGTTTGATTCTCTAGGTGAAGGAAAGGAAGGCTGTGAAGATGGGTGAAGCTTCCACTTTGCTCCAGTGCCAATGATAACGATTAAGCAGAGAAATGATGACATGAATAAATGGAGACCAGGAAATATAAGATTTTATCCTAAAGGCAATGAAAGTTACATATGAAGACTAATCTTATTAGGAAGGACTGCGATTAGAGGTGTGAAAAACAATTAGGAATTACTGCAATGAAAGGGTGAGAAGGAAAGACCCTGGATTAGTATAATAGAATGTTAGCTTCCAAAAGGGGCTCGCGACAATCCTGTTACAACCTCCTCATGAAGATGAAGTTAGGCCATCAGCCAGAAGCAGAGCTCAGATGAAATCTTCCAAATGCAACATTCTCCATAACAGAATGGTAACTAACAAGACTGGAGAAAAGAAGAAATACTTGTGACAGTCATTTTTAAAGAGGAATTGGCAGGACCAAATGAACAAATAATGAAAATCAAGAAGGCTGAATCAAAGATAAGTCTGGGGTTCTGGCTTGGTTGATGGGGAGGATGATACTATTGAGAACAAAACTCAGGTCACATCTCAGAAGGTTCTTCAGCTTGTAAATGATTCCTTCAGATAGAAAGAAAATCTAACCAAAAATACCTGAGAAGTTCAAAAAGAAGATGCCCTGAAGATGTTACCAGGCTTATTGTGGTGATTTCACAATACATACAAATATTGAATCATTACAATTTTTTACACCTGAAACTAATATAATGTTATATGTCAATTACACCTTGATTTTTTTAAAAAAAGATGTTTACTGAGGGCCTGCCATAGGAGTTTCAGATTTAAATGATTTGAGCTTACAAACATGATATTGGATTGGAGGAAGTAGCACGTAGATAAATAACTTTTTTGGTGGCCAGGACAGAAGTTGAGGCAACATGGGAAGGAGGAAAGGAGAACAAGAGAGAGGGAAGAAAAGAAGAAAGAACAATTTCTGAACACTTCTCCCTCACATCCCTTAAGAAGACAAACAATTCTATGAATTCGTCCTTTAAGTTTTCTTTTCTAAACCTTAAGACTAGAATTCAAATTAATGGAATCATCAGAAATATAGTACTCAAGATGGCACAGTATGACCATCTACAGATTTTATAACCAGGTGTTACCAATAAGACTTTATTCAAACAATATGACGCCTGAGTCTTGCCAACTTTTCTTTTTTTTTTTTGCAGTTTTTTAAGATTGAAGTACAGCTGATTTACAATGTGTCAGGTGTACAGCAAAGAGATACAGTTATGCACATAATCTTTTTCAGATTCCTTTCCCTTATAGGTTATTACAAGATACTGAATATAGTTCCCTGTGCTATAACAGTAGGTCCTTGTTCTTTATCAATTTTATATATAGTAGTGTGTATCTGTTACTCCCAAATCCCTAACTTATCCGTCCCCCCTTTATGTCTGTGAGTCTATCTCTGTTTTGTAATTGTATGGTATTTGTCTTTCTCTGACATACTTCACTTAGTATGATAATCTCTAGGTACATTCATTTTGTTGCAAATGCCATTATTTCATTCTTTTTCATGGCTGAGTAATATTCCACTGTGTATATATACCACATCTTCTTTATCCATTCACCTGTTGATGGACATTTAGGTTGCTTCCATGTCTTGACCACTGTAAATAGTGCTATGAATATTGGGGTACATATATCTTTTCAAATTAGAGTTTTCTCCAGATATATGCCCAAGAGAGGGACTGCAGGATCATGTGCCAACTCTATTTTTAGTTTTTCAAGGAACCTCCATACTGTTCTCCATAGTGGCTGCACCAATTTACATTCCCACACCAACAGTGTAGGAGGTTTCCTTTTTCTCCACACCCTCTCCAGCATTTGTTATTTGTAGACTTTCTATTTTTTTTGGCCATGCCGCACAGCATGTAGGATCTTAGCTCCCCAATCAGGGATCGAACCCATGGCCCCTGCAGTGAGTGGAAGCATGGAGTCCTAACCACTGGACTGCCAGGGAATTCCTGTAGACTTTTTAATGACAGCCATTCTGCCTGGTGTGAGATGATACCTCATTATAATTCCAACTTGCATTTCTCTAATAATTAGTGATACTGAGCATCTTTTCATGTGCCTGTTGGCCATCTGTATGTCTTCTTTGCAGAAATGTCTATTTAGGTCTTCTGCCCATTTTTTTATTGAGTTGCTTCTATTTTTTTTATATTAAGTTGCATGAGCTATTTGTATATTTTGGAAATTAATCCCTTGTCAGTATCACTGTTTGCAAATATTTTCTCTCAGTCCGAAGGCTGTCTTTTCATTTTGTTTATGGTTTCTTTTGCTTAGCAAATGCTTTTAAGTTTAACTAGGTCCCATTTGTTTATTTTTTGGGTTTGTTTTCCATTACTCTCAGAGATGGATCTAAAAAAATATTGCTGTGATTTACATCAAAGAGTGTTCTTAGGATTTATTGTTTGTAGACTTTTTGATTGTTATTCTGACTGGTGTGAGGTGACACCTCATTGTAGTCTTGATTTGCATTTCTCTAATAATTAGCAACGTTGAACATCTTTTCATGTACCTATTGGCTATCAGTATGTCTTCTTTGAAGAAATGTGTATTTAGGTCCTCTGCCCACTTTTTGATTGAGTTTGTTTTTATGATATGAGCTGTATGAACTATTTGTATATTTTGGAAATTAGTTGCCTGATGGTTGCATCATTCACAAATATTTTCACCCAGTCCATAGGTTATCTTTTTATTTTGTTTATGGTTTCCTTTGCTGTGCAAAAGCTTTTAAGTTTAATTAGGTTCCATTCATTTATTTTTGTTTTCATTTCCATTACTCTAGGAGACAGATCCAAAAAAATATTGCTGTGATTTACATCAAAGAGTGTTCTGCCTTTGTTTTCTTCTAGGAGTTTTATAGTGTCCACTCTTACATTTAAGTCCATACTCCATTTTGAGTTTATTTTGGTATATGGTACTAGAGAATGTTCTAATTTTATTCTTTTACATCTAGCTGTCCAGTTTTCCCAGCACCACTTACTGAAGAGACTGTCTTTTCTCCATTCTATGTTCTTGCCTCCTTTGTCATAGATTAATTGACCACAAGTGCGTGGGTTTATTTCTGTCCTTTCTATCCCGTTCCATTGAGCTATGTATCTGCTTTTGTGCCAGTACCATCCTGATTTGATTACTGCAGCTTTGTAGTACAGTCCAAAGTGAGGGAATGTGATTCCTCCAGCTCTGTTCTTTCTTCTAAAGATTGTTTTTGCTATTCGGGGTCTTTTGTGTTTCCACACAAATTAAAAAATTTTTTGTTCCAGTTCTGTGAAAAATGTCACTGGTAATTTGAAAGGGACTGCATTGAATCTGTAGATTGCTTTGGGTAGTATAGTCATTTTCACAATATTGATTCTTCTAATCTAAGAACATGGTATATCTCTCCATCTGTTTGTGTCATCTTCAATTGCTTTCATCAGTGTCTTACAGTTTTCAGAGTACAGGTCTTTTGCCTCCATAGGTAGGTTTATTCCTAGGTATTTTATTCTTTTTGATGTGATAGTAAATGGGATTGTTTCCTTAATTTCTCTTTCTGATATGTTGTTGTTAGTGTATAGAAATGCAACAGATTTTTGTGTATTAATTTTGTATCCAGCAACATGATTGAATTCATTGATGAGCTCAAGTAGTTTTCTGGTGGCATCTTTAGGATTTTCTATGTCTAGTATCATGTCATCTGCAAACAGTGACAGTTTTACTTCTTCCTTTCCAACTTGGATTTCTTTTATTTCGTTTTCTTTTCAGATTGCTGTGCTTAGGACTTCCAAAACCATGTTGAGTAAACATGGCAACAGTGGGCATCCTTGTCTTATTCCTGATCTTAGAGGGAATGCTTTCAGCTTTTCACCACTGAGTATGATGTTAGCCATGGGTTTGTCAATAATTGTTTTCTTCAAGAAGAATGCTGCCATAAATCAATGTTAAATCACTTTTGCTTAATATATGATGATTTGCCTTAGCAGATAAAGAGGCTTCCATATCACATAGAAAATAAGAATAAAGCATTCTTGGGGGTGGGGCTAATGGCGGACTCTGGGAGGGCTCACGCCAAGGAGTACTTCCAGGAACTTCTGCTGCCAGTGTTCTTGTCCTCACAGTAAGCCACAGCCACAGCCCCTCCCACCTCTGCAGGAGACCCTCCAATACTAGCAGTTTTTCAGGGGAGAAAAAGCTCATATTTGAAAATGAAGCACAGATATCTTCAGCTTCTCCAGTGAACAGAGCAACTGAAATCAGATCTTCTAATAAGAGTACTCTTAAAATCATAACAGGTATTCTGATAGAGGTAAAAAAATAAAAATAGCCTGGGTCAGAAGATCTTTGTAAAATTTAAACAATTCTTCCACAAATATTCTTCATACCAAAAGAAAAGAAATTTTCCGACCAGATAGCAGACAGCAGAAGCAAGAAGAACTACAATCCTGCAGCCTGTGGAACAAAAACCACATTCACAGGAAGAGAGACAAGATGAAAATGCAGAGGGCTATGTACCACATGAAGGAACAAGATAAAACCCCAGAAAAACAACTAAATGATATGGTGATAGGCAATCTTCCAGAAAAAGAATTCAGAATAATGGTAGTGAAGATGATCCAGGACCTCAGGAAAAGAATGGAGGCAAAGATCGAGAAGATGCAAGAAATGTTTAACAAAGACCTAGAAGAATTAAAGAACAAACAAACAGAGATGAACAATACAATGACTGAAATGAAAACTACACTAGAAGGAATCAATAGCAAAATAACTGAGGCAGAAGAACGGATAAGTGACCTGGAAGACAGAATGGTGGAATTCACTGCTGCAGAACAGAATAAAGAAAAAAGAATGAAAAGAAATGAAGACAGCCTAAGAGACCTCTGGTACAACATTAAACACAACAATATTCGCATTATATGGGTCCCAGAAGGAGAAGAGAGAGAGAAAAGACCAGAGAAAATATTTGAAGAGATTATAGTCGAAAACTTCCCTAACATGGGAAAGGAAATAGCCACCAAGTCCAGGAAGCACAGAGAGTCCCATACAGGATAAAACCAAGGAGAAACACATCAAGACACATAGTAATCAAACTGGCAAAATTTAAATACAAAGAAAAATTACTGAAAGCAGCAAGGCAAAAACAACAAATAACATACAAAGGAACTCCCATAAGGTTAACAGCTGATTTCTCAGCAGAAACTCTACAAGCCAGAATGGAGTGGCATGACATATTTAAAGTGGTGAAAGGGAAGAACCTAAAACCAAGATTACTCTACCCGGCAAGGATCTCATTCAGATTCGATGGAGAAATCAAAAGCTTCACAGACAAACACAAGCTAAGAGAATTCAGCACCACCAAATCAGCTCTACAACAAATGCTAAAGGAACTTCTCTAACTGGGAAACACAAAAGAAGAAAAGAACCTACAAAAACAAACCCAAAACAATTAAGAAAATGGTCATAGGAACATACATATTGATAATTACCTTAAACGTGAATTATTAAATGCTCCAACCAAAAGACACAGGCTTGCTGAATGGATACAAAAACAAGACCCATACATATGCTGTCTACAAGAGACTCACTTCAGACCTAGGGACACATACAGACTGAAAATGAGAGGATGGAAAACGATATTCCATGCATATGGAAATCAAAGAAAGCTTGAGCAGCAATACTCATATCAGATAAAATAGACTTTAAAATAAAGAACGTTACAAGAGACAAGGAAGGACACGTAATGATCAAAGGATCAATTCAAGAAGAAGATATAACAATTATAAATATACAACATAGGAGTACCTCAATACACAAGGCAACTGCTAACAGCTCTAAAAGAGGAAATCAACAGTAACACAATAATAGTGGGGCACTTTAACACCTGACTTACACCAATGGACAGATCATCTAAACAGAAAATTAATAAGGAAACAGGAGCTTTAAATGACACAATAGACCGGATAGATTTAATTGATCTTTACAGGACATACTATCCAAAAACAGCAGATTACACTTTCTTCTCAAGTGCACATAGAACATTCTCCAGGATAGATCACATCTTGGGTCACAAATCAAGCCGCAGTAAATTTAAGAAAACTGAAATCATATCAAGCATCTTTTCTGACCACAATGCTATAAGATTAGAAATGAATTACAGGGGATAAAAACATAAAAAACACAAACACATGGCAGCTAAACAATACGTTACTAAATAACCAAGAGATCACTGAAGAAATCAAAGAGGAAATCAAAAAATACCTAGAGACAAATGACAATGAAAGCACAATGATCCAAAACCTATGGGATGTGGCAAAAGCAGTTCTAAGAGGGAAGTTTATAGCAATACAAGCCTACCTCAAGAAACAAGAAACACCTCATATAAACGAACTAATCTTACACCTAAAGGAACTAGAGAAAGCAGAACAAACAAAACCCAAAGTTAGCAGAAGGAAAGATATCATAAAGATCACAGCAGAAATAAATGAAATAGAAACAAAGAAAACAATAGCAAAGATCAATAAAACTAAAACCTGGTTCTTTGAGAAGATAAACAAAATTGATAAACCAATAGCCAGACTCATCAAGAAAAAGAGGGAGAGAACTCAAATCAATAAAATTAGAAATGAAAAAGCAGAAGCTACAACAGACACCCCAGAATTACAGAGCATCCTAAGAGCAACTCTACGCCAATAAAATGGACAACCTGGAAGAATTGGACAAATTCTTAGAAAGGTATAACCTTCCAAGACTGAACCAGGAAGAAATAGAAAATATGAACAGACCAATCACAAGTAATGAAATTGAAACTGTGATTAAAAACCTTCCAACAAACAAAAGTCCAGGACCAGATGGCTTCACAGGTGAATTCTATCAAACATTTAGAGAAGAGCTAACACCCATCCTCCTCAAACTCTTCCAAAGAATTGCAGAGGAAGGAATATTCCCAAACACGTTCTATGAGGCCACCATCACCCTGATACCAAAAGACAAAGATACTACATAAAAAGAAAATTACAGACCAATATCACTGATGAACATAGATGCAAAAATCCTCAACAAAATGCTAGCAAACAGAATCCAACAACACATTAAAAGGATCACACACCATGATCAAGTGGGATTTATCCCAGGGATGCAAGGATTCTTCAATATACGCAAATAAATAAACGTGAGACACCATATTAACAAACTGAAGAATAAAAACCATATGATAATCTCAATAGATGCAGAAAAAGCTTCTGACAAAATTCGACACCCATTTATGACAAAAGAACTCTAGAAAGTGGGCGTAGAGGGAACCCACCCCAACATAATAAAGGCCATATACGACAAACCCACAGCAAACATCATTCTCAATGGTGAAACTGAAAGCATTTCTTCTAAGATCAAGAACAAGACAAGGATGTCCACTCTCACCATTATTGTTCAACATAGTTTTGGAAGGCCTAGCCACGGCAATCAGAGAAGAAAAAGAAATAAAAGGAAAACAAATTGGAAAAGAAGACATAAAACTGTCACTGTTTGCAGATGACATGATACTATACATAGAGAATCCTAAACATGCCACCAGAAAACTACTAGAGCTAATCAATGAATTTGGTAAAGTTGCAGGATACAAAATTAATGCACAGAAATCTCTTGCATTCCTAAACACTAGTGATGAAAAATGTGAAAGAGAAATTAAGGAAACACTCCCATTTACCACTGCAACAAAAAGAATAAAATACCTAGGAATAAACCTACCTAGGGAGACAAAAGACCTGTATGCAGAAAACTATAAGACACTGATGAAAGAAATTAAAGATGATACCAACAGATGGAGAGATATACAATGCTCTTGGATTGGAAGAATCAATATTGTGAAAATGACTATACTACCCAAAGCAATCTACAGATTCAATGCAATCCCTATCAAACTACCAATGGCATTTCTTAGAGAACTAGAACAAAAATCTTAAACTTTGTATGGAGACACAAAAGCCCCCAAATAGCCAAAGCAGTCTTGAGGGGAAAAAAATGGAGCTGGAGGAATCAGACTCCCTGACTTCAGACTATACTACAAAGCTACAGTAATCAAGACAATATGGTACTGGCACAAAATCAGAAACATAGATCAATGGAATAGGATAGAAAGCCCAGAGATAAACCCACACACCTATGGTCAACTAATCTATGACAAAGGAGGCAAGGATATACAATGGAGAAAAGACAGTCTCTTCAATAAGTGGTGCTGGGAAAACTGGACAGCTACATGTAAAAGAATGAAATTAGAACACTCCCTAACACTATACACAAAAATAAACTTAAAATGGATTCAAGACCTAAATGTAAGACCGGACACAATAAAGCTCTTAGAGGAAAACACAGGAAGAACACCCTTTGACAGAAATCACAGCAAGATCTTTTTTGATCCCCCTCCTACAGTAATGGAAATTAAAACAAAAATAAACAAATGGGACCTAATGAAACGTAAAAGCTTTTGTACAGCAAAGGAAACCATAAACAAGATAAAAAGACAACACTCAGATGGGAGAAAATATTTGCAAACGAATCAACAAAGGATTAATCTCCAAAATATATAAACAGCTCACGCAGCTCAATATTAGAAAAACAAACAACCCAATCCAAAAATGGGCAGAAGATCTAAATAGACATTTCTCCAAAGAAGACATACTGATGGCCAAGAAGCACATGAAAGGCTGCTCAACATCATTAATTATTAGAAAAATGCTAATTAAAACTACAATGAGGTATCACCTCACTCCAGTTAGACTGTGCATCACCAGAAAATCTACAAATAACAAATGCTGGAGAGGGTGTGGAGAAAAGGGAACCCTCTTGCACTGTTGGTGGAAATGTAAATTGATACAGCCACTATGGAGAACAGTATGGAGGTTATTTAAAAAACTGAAAATAGAATTACCATATGACCCAGCAATCCCACTACTGGGCATATACCCAGAGAAAACCATAATTCAAAATGACACATGCACCCCAATGTTCATTGCTACACTGTTTACAATGGCCAGGTCATGGAAGCAACCTAAATGCCCATCAATAGACGAATGGATAAAGAAGTAGTGGTACATATATACAATGGAATACTACTCAGCCATAAAAAGGAATGAAATTGTAGAGAATTGTCATTTGTAGAGACACGGATGAATCTAGAGACTGTAATACAGAGTGAAGTAAGTCAGAAAGAGAAAAACAAATATTGTATATTAACGCATATATGTGAAACCAGGAAAAATGGTACAGATGAACCAGTCTGCAGGGCAGAAATTGAGACATAGATGTAAAGAACAAACGCATGGACACCAAGGGGGGAAAGTGGCGGGGGGTGTGATGAATCGGGAAATTGGGATTGACATATATACACTATTATGTATAAAATGGATAATAAGAACCTGCTGTATAAAAAAATTAATTCAAAAATTCAAATTTCTAAAAAAAGGAAAAAAAGAATAAAACAATACGGAATAACAATTTTGAAAAACAAACCAAAAATATCATTTAGCTTTACATTGGTAATTCTGAATTATTCAATATCATGAACTCTATATTCACTCAGCCTAGCAGCAATGATTCCTTATTTGGGGACTCTTTTCTTTATTATACAATACCATAATGTTTTTTAACTTATCATGAAATTTTCCAAAAATGAAGAAACAAAAAATCAAAATAAATGACAGTGATACTCTATGTAACTCTCACACAGCTTCAACAATTATCAATACGTGGCCAATCTTATTTCTACTGCCTCCACTTTTCTTGATTATTTTGAAACAAAACCCAGACACCATATCATTTGCCATAACAATTCAATACCATAGCATTTTTAATTAGCAGGATTTTTTCATTTAAATGACAATAGCCCTTTAAAAGTAATTCTGAAATATTGAAAATCTTGTACCAGAGGATACTGTTATTATTTTGTATTCCCCTTATTAACGAATAATGTCAAATAACACTAGCACCTTCTTTATGCTTTCATCTACCATATATTTCATCTACTCGTTCTCTATCACCAAAGTACAGTAATAGTCTCCCTTATTCAAGTTCACTATCTTCTTGCAACATGGAAATCTGACAGTTTATCTTTTTGCCTTCATTCTTTAGAAAGACTGCTTTTTATTTAGTCTCTTTTCTTAAAAACTAATTTATTAATTAATATATCTTTCTCTAAAAAACAATCTTCATTTTATAATATTTCTTTTATTCAGAATTCTAATTCAGATAAACATTTACTGTTTTAAAAGCTCTAAAATAATAAAATTCCAGAAACTCCTATTATGGCAAATTCTTATTGCTCAGTCAGAAGTGATTTTAATTAAAACAAACATATCTGCAGTAATGCTTTAAGAATTCAGGTATCAAAAGTGTTAAGTTTAGGGCTTCCCTGGTGGTGCAGTGGTTGAGAGTCCACCTGCCGATGCAGGGGACGTGGGTTCGTGCCCCGGTCCGGGAAGATCCCACATGCCGCGGAGCGGCTGCGCCCGTGAGCCATGGCCGCTGAGCCTGCGCGTCCGGAGAGAGGCCACAACAGTGAGAGGCCCGCGTACCGCAAAAAAAAAAAAGTTCACCAGAAAGCAACGATCTCCTTCTAGGAGGGAAGGAGAAAAATATAAATATTTTGTCATTCTCTAGTCTAGCACTATCAGATCAGATAGAACTAGATCATCAACCTGCTCCTTTAGGTACACTTTCAGATTTCAGTCTTCATGAAATCATCTCAAATCATAAGTATCAATGAAAAAACAAATACTCAAAAAAGAAATCCACAAGTCAAGATATCAAAATCAACACTTAGAATTTAAATATATACTAGTTTTTCACCATAGTCCTGAAAGTTCAGCCAAACCTATACCACTGAGAAATCTTTTTTTTTTTTTTTTGCGGTACGCGGGCCTCTCACTGCTGTGGCCTCTCCCGTTGCGGCGCACAGGCTCCGGACGCGCAGGCTCAGCGGCCATGGCTCACGGGCGCAGCCGCTCCGCGGCATGTGGGATCCTCCCGGACCGGGGGCACGAACCCGCGTCCCCTGCATCGGCAGGCGGACTCTCAACTACTGCACCACCAGGGAAGCCCAGGAATCTTCTTTCGGTAAAGTTTAAGCTATTACATGTTTTTCTTGGCTGATCTTAAGTACTATCATAACAGAGAATGTGATACTGTGATATAATAAGAAAACATATCGTGGGGTCTTCCTCAAGGGTTCCTCGCTCACAACTCCTAAAATCCTTGTAATTTCCTAAGTGATTAGAGCATATGAGCATCTTTTATTATAATATTTGGTTTTTATTCCTGGAATAGCTTCAGAAGGATAAAAATAAAAGAAGCTCTTTTGTTATTCATAACAAGCCCCTTTCAACCCACCTGAGTTTATGTTAATGAAGTGACTTTTGGAAAGTCCCTAGAGAACCACTTGATGGGGACTGGTTGCCTGGGGAACAAACCAAGTAATCAGAACTTTCAGCATGCCCACCACCACCCCAACCCCAAATGGGGCCCTGGGGATTTAATTATTCACCAATGGTCAAGGATTTAATCAATCATGCCTACATAACGAAGCCTCCATAAAAATCCCTAAAGTACAGAATTCAGAGAGCTTCTGGGTTGGTGAACAAGAACACATCCACGTGCTGGGATGGTGGTACACCCCAAAACTCCACAGGGACAGAAGCTCTTGTGCTTGGGACCCTTCTGGACATAGACCTAGCCCTATATATTCTTCATCTGACTGTTCATTTGTATCCTTTAATATATCCTTTGTTATAAACCAGTAATCTAGTAAGTAAACTGTAAATGACTGAACCTGAGGAAGGGGTTGTGGGAACCTTCAATTTGTAGCTGAGTCCGAGGTTGTGGGCAACCTGGGGGACCCAACACTTGCCACTGGCATCTGAAGTGAGGGGCAGTCTTGTGGGACTGAGCCTTTAACCTGTGGGGTCGAAACTGAGTTAAATTGTAGGATACCCAGCTGGTGTCAGAGAATTGACCAGTATGGGGAAAAAAACCTGCACATCTCTGGTGTCAGAAGTAATTTGGGAAGTGTTGGGTGTAAGGGGAGTTGTGAATAGAGGGATAAACAGAGTTTTTCCTTTCAGATAGTCTATTTCCTAATATATAAGTATCCTTGCTAGAATCCAAACCATTTGAACCATTATAATCCACAATCACTGAAATACACTTGAAAAAGCAAATTCCTTTAAATGACTTTACTTGAAACTTTAATCAACATGACACATATCATAAAGTAAAAAGTCAGCTATTAGCTATAAAGAATTAATTTTTTTTAGAAGTTTCCATATAGGTTAACCTGGATTAGTCTGTATAAAAATTCAGGTAAACCTAATGTTGTCAGATGATCCATTTCATAGGAATATCAACCTAAGATCAAATTCTAGTCACTAAAAAGCTAAAAAACAAGAAGTTAGGAAAATAAAGCTGTTGCCCAGACAAGAACAAAGATAAATACCAATAATAGGGACTTCCCTGGTGGCACAGTGGTTAAGAATCCGCCTGCCAATGCAGGGGACACAGGTTTGAGCCCTAGTCCGGGAAGATGCCACATGCTGCCGAGCAACTAAGCCCGTGCGCCACAACTACTGAGCCTGCGCTCCAGAGCCCATGAGCCACAACTACTGAGCCTGCGCTCTAGAGCCCACGGTACAACTACTGAGCCTGCACTCTAGAGCCCACGGTACAACTACTGAGCCTACGCTCTAGAGCCCACGGTACAACTACTGAGCCTGCACTCTAGAGCCTGTATGCCACAAGTACTGAAGCTCGTGCGCCTAGAGCCCGTGCTCCGCTGCAAGAGAAGCCACTGCAATGAGAAGCTCGCACACCACAACAAAGAGTAGCCCCTGCTCGCCGCAACTAGAGAAAGCCCGCATGCAGCAATGAAGACCCAATGAAGCTGAAAATAAATAAAATAAATAAATTTATTAAAAAACAATAATAATGAATCAAGTCATAATTTGACAAAAAAAGCATTTTTATTTTATCATTTAATCACCTTTAAAACATAAAAATTTATGCTATCCAGTACCACAACACATTTATAATAAGAGTTATAAAAATAGCTACATTTATATAGTACTTAGTATAAGGTAGGTATCGTTCTTTGAGCCTCAACCACATTAACTCTTTTAATCCTCACAACGTGCTAGGAAGCAAGTACTATACTCTCTCCATTGTACAGATGAGGACACTAAAAGCAGAGAGGTTAGATCACTCTAGGTCACACAGCTAGTTAAGGGGCAGATCCAAGATTCACCAGGATCTAGGAAGCCTGGCTCCAGAGTGTACTTTTGGTCACTACAGCTTCACTTCTTCTTATCCCCCTTCTGCCAAAGGGAATAGCACGTGTCAAGGCTCAGAGGCAAAAGAGAACGATGAATTTGAAGTTTGGTAAAGCTGGTTTAGAATAGGGGAAAGCAAGTTAAAGCTGAATGAAAAGAAGGCAGGGCCAGTTCAAACAGGAACAGGTAAGCCACATGAAGGAAACTGGACTTCATCCCAAGCAGAAAAGGATTTTAATCAATCTGTGTTTTTGTGAATAGTTTGGAGGTGAAGAGGGAACAAGGAGACTAACATTAAAAGGCCTTTACAGTAATTTAAGAGATGACTACAGTCTAAATTAGAATGGTGGCAGAAGAAATAAAAAGTAGATGGAACTGAAAGATAATTAGGAAACAGTATCAACAGAACATGTGGTTAAGAAACAAGAGAAAGTAAAGCAAAAATGATTCTCACTTTTTGACTTGGACAACTGGGTGACAGTGGTGCCATTCACTGAGCTAAAAAGAACAGACTGGGGAAGTTTTTGTAAATTGAAGTTGAGAGGACTTGTTTAAATGGAGATGTCGAAAAGGCATTTGGATAAACCTAGAGCTTAGAAGGAAGATGTGGGCTAGAGACAGAGAGTGAAAAAATTTAGAAATGAAACTCATGACAATAGCAGAGAGGACAGAAACCTGAAGAACATCACTTAAGGAGAAGAACCTCCACAGTATTAACAGTGTATACTACACTACATGATGCTTAACACTGCTCAGTGGTTTCTAATTATGTTACTTTACTCTGGTCTTCCCAACACAAACGTCACTGAAAGCAAGGACTCCTTCTATTAGGGCTTTGCAACTCCACAGCTTTTAACATATCAATGGCTAGTTGTGGGGTACTTAACCAACTGAGATATGCGAAAGGGATACATAAAATATAATTGACTTTAGGAAGCTCCTTTTTTTAGGGTTCCTCTGATCTTTCAATTTGCCCCAGGCTTTTGCTCCCCTCCACACTTGCTGCACTGATTGCTCTAACTCGGCAAAGAAGTTGTTGGTAATTGATGATGTGGGACTTACACAATGGTTCTGTGGTAGACTCTCTCGTTCTCAACACCTATAAGCAAATCCAGTTGAAATTAAGAGAAAAATGGAAGCGTTCTTATTTAAGATAATACACAGTTTGCTCTATTGCATTTTACTACAACAGTAGAAATTTTTATATTTTTATATTATACTGTCAAATCACAAAATACTTGTTGTGTTTGGCCCTCGGTCTTTTCCACACTGATTGATCTTCCTGATCTCTCTTTCCTTTATTCTTCTCTACATCAGACAAGGTTGACCTTTCCAGAAATTTTGTGAACACTCTACTCTAGCCTGAGGTCAAAGCTCTCTGCTCTGCATTCACCAAGCACATTTCTGTACTATACACATGACATGCATCACATACCACTTCGTAAGGTAACTTTTCCATAGTATGTGATTTAAAGAGCTTAGATGATGGAATTATACACCTATTATATTGATACTAAGTCACACAGCTAAGAAATTACTTATACCCTCATAGTACCAGTTTTTGCACCTGTTAATTAAGAATAATACTAACATTGCACAATTTTCAACATAAATGAGATCACATATGTAAAATACCTAGCACAGTGTTATAGTTGAGATATAGTCTTTGCCCTACAGAAGTTCACCAGAGAGTAGAGGAACTAAGTAATGTGCACAGTTACTAAATATAAGGTATGTGAAAAAGTGCCTGAATCCCATCATTTAAAAAATTTTTATAACCATCAATTTAATCCTATCTTTCTCAAAGAAGTTTAGGTGAGGGAAAGGGACTGCAGGGTGGGAGAAGAGTCCTCTTGTGACCTGATATGTGCAATACTTCACATCTTTTATATCACTAATTAGGATAATCTATTGAGATTATCATAGGTCATGAAAAGAAACTAGATGGTTTCCCCGATAAGATCAGGAACAAGGCAAGAATATCTGCTCTCTCTACTCCTGTTCAAAATCATACTGGAAGTCCTAGCCAATACAATAAAATGTGAAAAGGAAATAAAAAGTACACAGATTAAGGAAGAAATAAAATTGTATTTGTATAACTGTCTGGAGAAAATCCAAAGAACAAGAGAACTCCTGGAACAAATAAACAATGATAGCAAGGTTGCAGGATACAAGGTTAATATACAAAAGCAATTGCTTTCTTATATACCAGCAATGAAAAGTTGGGATTGAAAATTAAATACACAATAATATTTACAATAGCACCCCAAAAAATGAATTACTTAGGTATAAACCTAACAAAACATGTATAAGATCTATACAAGGAAAACTATAAAACTGAAGAATCAAAAAATATCTAAATAAAGGGAGAGATATTCCATGTACATGACTAAGAAAAGCTAATATTGTCAAGATGTAAATTCTTCTCAATTTGATCTATAGATTCAACATAATCCCAATCAAAATCCCAGCCAGTTATTTTGTGGACACTGACAAACTGACACACAAGTTGATATGGTATAATCACATCGGAAGACAATTTGGCAGCTTCTTACAAAACCAAACATACTCGTATCATACAATCCAGCAACTGCACTCCTTGATATTTACCAAAATGAACTGAAAACTTCAGTCCCCACAAAAATCTGCACACAAGTGTTTATAGCAACTTTATTCATAACTGCCAAAACTTAGAAGCAGCCAAGATATCTTTCAGTAGGTGAATGAATAGATTAACTGTGGTATATCCAGATGGTGCGATATAATTCAACACTAAAAAGAAATGAGCTATCAAGCCATGAAAAGGCATGGAGGAAGCTTAATGCTTATTACTAAGTGAAAAAAGCTAAACTGGGGCTTCCCTGGTGGCGCAGTGGTTGAGAGTCCGCCTGCCGATGCAGGGGACACGGGTTCGTGCCCCGGTCCGGGAAGATCCCACATGCCACGGAGCAGCTGGGCCCGGGAGCCATGGCCACTGAGCCTGTACATCCGGAGCCTGTGCTCAGCAACGGGAGAGGCCACAAAAGGTTACGTACTGTATGATTACAATTATGACATTCTGGAAAGGGAAAACTATATAGACAAAAAAAGATCTGTGCTTGCCAGGGGCTCAAAGGAAGGGAGGCAGGGATAAATGGATGGAGCACAGGTGAGAGACAGGAGGGAAGGGAGCAGGGCAGAACCATTAAAAGAATGACACAGCTGTTGAGGATATGGCAAATACTGGTTAGAACAAACTAGGCCCAAGATGGAGGAAGAATCTACTTCCAGTAGATCCTGAGCCTCATTATATGCTCACTGTAATACACCCACAGGTGCCATGACAGTTCCAAGGCTGACCCTAAAAGGCCAAAAAGTGGGAAGTGGCCCAATTCCTAGAAATCCCCACCCCTTCTCCAAGATAGTTAGAATATTCTTCCCACTTGTTAGCCTATGAAATTACCCAGCCCATAAAAACTAACCACCCCACAGCACGGGGCCACTCTTGCCTTTGGAGACATCTGCGTTGTGCCTATGGAATGTGTATCTCTCTAAATAAACTTGCTTTCACTTTACTATGGCTTGCTCTTGAATTTTGCCCTGCACAAAGCCAAGAACCCTCACTTGGTTGCCCGTCCCAGGAACTCGCCCAAGACCTGTGACATGACCAACCTCTTGTGCCCCATTCTCCTGCAACAGGGAATATGTTTAGAGCAGTAAAATTATTCTGTATGATACTGTAATGGTGGATACATGTGATTATGCATTTTGTCAAACCCACAGAATATACAACACAAAGAGTGATCCTTAAGGTAAACTGCGGATTTAGTTAATAACAATGAATAATAATGGCTCATCAATTGTAGCAAACATACCACTAAAGCAAGATGTTAATCATAGGGAGATGGAGGTGGGGAGGATAGGGTTGAGGCAGTAAAAGGGTATATAGGAGAACTCTCTGTACTTTCCAATTTTTCTGTAAACCTAAAGCTGCTCTAGGGACTTCCCTGGTGGCGCAGTGGTTAAGAATCCGCCTGCCAACGCAGGGGACATGGGTTCAAGCCCTGGTCCGGGAAGATCCCACATGCCGCGGAGCAACTAAGCCCGTGTGCCCCAACTACTGAGCCTGCACTCTAGAGCCTGCGAGCTACAACTACTGAGCCCATGGGCCACAGCTCCTGAAGCCCGCACGCCTAGAGCCTGTGCTCTGCGACAAGAGAAGCCACCACAATGAAAAGCCTGCACACCTCAACGAAGAGTAGGCCCCGCTCGCCAGAACTAGAGAAAGCCTGTGCGCAGCAACAAAGACCCAACGCAGCCAAAATAAATTAATTAATTAAAGAAAGAAAGAAAGAAATTACTTCCAATCTATTGTTGGTAAATAGAAAATATCCTCCAACTGGCCAGTGAAAAGACCAAAAGAGGGACTTCCCTGGCAGTCCAGTGGTTAAGACTCCGTGCTTCCAATGCAGGGTGGTGCAGGTTCGATCCCTGCTTGGGAAACTAAGATCCCACATGCCGCGTAGCGTGGCCAAAAAAATTTTTTAAAAAAGAAAAAAAGGGAGAAAGGAGAAAGGGCGTAGGAGGTAAAATTGCAGCTAATTCAATAAAAAGCCTGAAACTCCTCTAGTTAAGAAGAACAGCTCCTCTGAATAGAAGGAAAGTGAAAGAAATAGTGAAACTGGGTTGATCGTAAAATGGAGTGATCCTGTGCAGGGCACAGAGTAGAAAATAAATATATACTCCCCTAACTTCACATAGGTGTATATCCTTAATATACAGTATAATATGCAGCCACTTGATATCAATACAAATATAATTTCCAGAAGACATAAGAAAACCATTCCTCTACTTCCCATTCAGAATCTATCTGAAAACTAGCCATGTTATTAACTTTAAGAATACAACACTGTTAGCTGCTATAGGTCTTAAAAAAAAAAAACCCTACTCAAGTATCACCTGAAGAAAGTTCATAAATGGTTTCATAAATTCAAAGAAAGTAATATCTGTGATATCTGACACCTAAATGGCAACATATTTGTATTTTTTTTAAAAATCAAAGAAGTATTACCCAGGAAAGTTATGTCATATTATTTTCTGAAAAATAACTCATTAAGAAAGTCTCTATAAAAACATATTTTACAAATGTGTGGGATCTGTCTCTCTACTGAAACAAGAACTAACTTGAGAGAAGAGCATATTAACAAGTTCTGAAGAGAGAGGTAATTAGCATATTGGAAACTCAGATTTTTGGCACATGGGTCTGTCCTCCAGTCATGAGTCATGGACTAAGCTGCCTATTTATTGTGAAGCAATCTTTCAGTAACAGGGGCAGCAAGGAAGAATACAACATGAATAATGACTTGGATAACTTCCGAGGAAGAAATCATAGTGAAATTAGGTCTGAGAAAGTTAGATAGCATATACTATACATTATGCTAATGCTCTTTTCCTTTTACTCTTACTGTTTAGTTAACAGCAGAGAAACTGAAATTTAGTCCTTAGTTCTATTTAAAGTTTTCCATTTTTTATGGATTTTAGTAATACTGAATAAAATTATTCAAGTATTAGCTTGGCTTTACGTTTTGTGAAATGCACCGTTATAAATTATTTTGTGATAACATTTGTGAAAACCTCTCACCTGTCACATACCCACCCCAGCACACACACACAATGACACCAGAAGGCAACACTCTGCTTTACCTTCTGCTGAAAAGTCTGCTACCTCCAACGCTTGAGGTCCATACACGAAGCCCTCCTGGAATCTATGAACACAGCAGAGGCAAAAGGCAGAGAAGTTTATGTAGATTTAAAGTTACACTGCCCAAAACACAAAATGCCAAACGCCTATCACAAGTCTACATATCTGCCAAGGATATCAGATTCTGGATTTGACAATGAGTAAATCAACAATATACTGATATCATTCAGAGTTCATTATACATTATGCAGCTAATTACATGAAAAAAACAAAAGTTGAGCCTTAACTAATTTATATTCTCACCAATATAGGTGATTTACACTATCAAAAATGCTAATAACAAATTTTTAAAATCATGTGAGAGAGCCAATACATATATAAGGAATATATAAGAAATTAAGTAGAAAAATATACTTCACATAATGAAGTGTGATAGACTTTACAGCTCAAGGTACATTCTTTCTTAGGACCGGAGACTGCTGGGAATATAGGAGAAAAACAATTAGAAACAGACATGCATAGGGGAAAGGGAAAAGTAGAACTGTAAAGATATTCTAATGCCAAGATTTAATTTAAGTCTGACAGCAATGTTGAAATGAGTCGGATATTACATATGCTAAGCAGTATAGGGGAAATCTACCTTGTTCGAATCATATAAAATATAAGCATGAAATATGAAATGCTTTTCAGAAAACATTCATGTAAAAAAATTAAGAATTTAAGGACTTCCCTGGCAGTCCAGTGGTTAAAACTCTGTGCTCCCAATGCAGGGGGGCAAGCGTTCAATCCCTGGTCAGGGGACTAAGATCCCGCATGCCCCACAGTGCAGCAAAAAAAAAAAAAAAAAATTAAGAACTTAATCAGGTGTATAGTTGATTCACTTTGTTATAAAGCAGAAACTAACACACCATTGTAAAGCAATTATACTCCAATAAAAATGTTAAAAAAAAAGAATGAGATACAAATAAATTACACTATATAGCAAAAAAATAAGAATTTAACCAGGTAAAACATTTAGATCTCAGATTTCATTTCATTCTTTGCTGATGTTGGGCTTAAAGACTACAAAATGCAGCTAGTATATGAGAAAAGGAGTCAGATAATTTTACTAGCTATTAAATTTAAAAGAGGGAGGCATGCTATCTTTATGTAATATCAAGAAATCCTTAAAAATACCATCAAACAATTAGGAAAGAAAGAACGAAGCATTGTCTTAAAACATGATATGTCGGGCTTCCCTGGTGGTGCAGTGGTTGAGAGTCCACCTGCCGATGCAGGGGAAACGGGTTCGTGCCCCGG
>NW_020172776.1:1573151-1702813 GCF_003031525.2 Neophocaena asiaeorientalis asiaeorientalis | reverse complement strand
GCCGCCTGCCAATGCAGCGGACTCGGGTTCGAGCCCTGGTCTGGGAAGATCCCACATGCCCGTGCGCCACAACTACGGAGCCTGCACTCTAGAGCCTGCAAGCCACAACTACTGAGCCCACGCACCACAACTACTGAAGCCCTCACACCTAGAGCCCGTGCTCCGCAACAAAGAGAAGCCACCGCAACGAGAAACCCACGCACCACAACGAAGAGTAGCCCCCGCTCACCACAACTAGAGAAAGCCTGCGCTCAGCTATGAGGGTCCAACACAGCCAAAAATAAACTTATTTTAAAAATAGTAATAATCACAGAATGTTATATTTTGCAAAAATTTATATCAATGCATTTGACATAAATTAACAATTTAATAAAAGTTGTTAACTAAGAAACACAGGGAATATAGAGTGCCAAGCCAAAAAATTTGGGGAGGAAACCCAAAGAAGCAAAGCAAAAGGCTGAGCTGGTCAAAAGAGCCTAGAGTAACAGACAGGGCTAAATGGCAGCCAGCAGGTCACAGTCTCTAAGAGATGGTTGTATCACGTTACTAATTTAGCAGTTTGCCCAGTACTCTCTGCCTTGGATGTATCTTAATTCCCAAAACAACCTTATAGACTACACCCTCCTCTAACACAGTGCTTGTGACATTTTAAGCTAAGGACCTGATACACAGTAACTACTTTCATATTGCATATATTTTTAAAAACCTGAGATAAGATCCCACCTAATAAAACAATAATGGAGCAAAAGCTTATCTAGTATGTATGACGTGCCAGGCACAGTTCTAAAGCTCTACAAGTACTAGCTCACTTGGTCTTTACAACTCTGAGATAAGTTCTGTTATTATCCTCACTTTACAGATGAAAAACGGAGACACAGGGAGCTTAAGAAACTTGCCTAGGGACTCCCCTGGTGGTCCAGTGGGTGAGACTCCACGTTGCCAAAGCAGGGGGCCCGGGTTCGATCCGTGGTCAGAGAACTAGTTGCATGCCGCAACTAAGTTCGCATGCCACAACTAAAAGATCCCGTGTGCTGCAACAAAGATCCCGCATGCTGCAACTAAGACCCGGTGCAGCCTAAATAATTAATTAATTAATTTAAAAGGAAAAAAAAAAACTTGCCTAAACGCACAAAGGCTTAAGTGGCAGACCTGCTATTCAAACCCAGACTGTCTACTTCTAGACCACACTCTTAGTCACTATATCATCCAGACCATGGAATTAAAATCACACAAACCAAGCACTTAACTATAGGTAAAAAGTTAAACAATTAAAAACTGTTCTTAAGTATTCAATCATGTTATATATATTCTTCAGCATTTGCGACATTTCCTTGGAAAATTAAAATTCAAATGATTGTTGTACAAAATATGTTAAAAAATGAGAAATGCTTACAATACAAAACCAAAAGAAAAAATTTTAAAACAAAAAAAGGCCTAAAAAAGACTAAAGAACATATATCCAAATAACATTCAAATAATATTGGTGTTAGAGTAGCAAAATTGAGTGATTCCATTTCCATTTATTAAAACTTGTTGTCATATGATTACACAACTCACTAAGACATTTTTAAACCTTCAAAAAAATTCAACACAATGGATACTACCACATACCAATTAGGATGGCTACTATCAAAAAAAAATTTTTTTAAGGAAAAAAACAACAAGCGTTGGCAAGGCTGTGGAAAAGTTGGCACCCCTATATACTGTTGGTGAGAATGTAAAATGGTGCAGTTGCTATAGAAAATACTATGGCAGTTCTTCAAAAGATTAATAATAGAATTACTACATTATTCAGCAATTCCACTTCTGGGTATATAGCCAAAGGAGTTCAAAGCAGGGATTCTCAAAGAAATATCTGTACACCCATGTTCACAGCAGCCTTATTCATAACAGCCAAAAGGTGGAAGCCACCCAAGTCTCCATCAATGGATGAATGGATAAACAAAATGTGCTATATACATACAATGGAATAGTATTTAGCCTTGAAAAAGAAAATGCCTGCACATACTACAACATGGCTTAACCTTGAGGACATTACACTAGATAAAGTAAAGAAGTCCCAAAAGGACAAATACTGATGATTCTTCTTATATGAGGTACCAGAGTCATCAAATTCATAGAGATAAAAAGTAGGATGGTGGTTGCCAGGGGCTGGGAGAAGGGGAAAAATGGGAAGTTATTCTTTAATAGATACAGGGTATCAGTTTTACAAAATGAAAAGCATTTTGTGAAAAGATGGTGGTGATGGTGGCACAAAAACATTAATGTATTCGATGTCGCTGAACTGTACACTTAAAAATGATTAAAATGGTAAATTTTATTTTATGTGTACATATGTTGTCACAATTCTTTAAAAAAGTAATAGGTGTTAAGTGTATAACATACAAAAAGGTAGGTATAAAAAAAGATAAAGAAAATTATGTTATTTCATCTTCCAGAAAAAGTACTATAAATCCTTTTTTTTAAATTTATTTCTTTTATTTATTTATTTTTGGCTGCATTGGGTCTTCGTTGCTGTGCACGGGCTTTCTCTAATTGTGGTGGATAGGGGCTACTCTTCGTTGCAGTGCGCGGGCTTCTCATTGCAGTGGCTTCTCTTGCTGCAGAGCACGAGCTCTGGGCTCGTGGGCTCTAAAGCGCAGTCTCAGTAGTTGTGGCGCTTGGGCTTAGTTGCTTCACAGCATGTGGAATCTTCCCAGACCAGAGCTCAAACCTGTGTCACCTGCATTGGCAGGCAGATTCTTAACCACTGCACCACCAGGGAAGCCCTATAAATCTCTTTTTAATGTATATTGTTACATGGTTGAAACAAGTATACTATATACTTTTTTTTAAAAAAGTAATTATTATCAATGCTATGCTTACCAATGTCAATCCTCCTTAGTACTGAAATATTTAATTTTACTAAACGTTTAATTGGAAAAAAAATTTTTAACTCAAAAGTTAAAATAATTAAAGCATTAATTTTGCACCAAGAACTTAAAGAGTATAATATCAAAATAATAGTTTAAATTTTCTAGGTTTCCCAGCAGAACAGCTTCTCTACTCAGAGTTACCAAAGAGTTACATTCTTGTATTTTAAGACTTTCAATCAAATCTCTTTTGTAAGAGATTTACACATGTATTATTACTACTTAGGCTATATTGGTCTCCCTACCTCCATTCTCAATCCCTTTTGCAGCAGACATACTGGCAGCCTACCATATACCCATTCTCCCTTTCTTGCTTAGTAACAGACCCTAGTTTTACTCTGTGTAGCATACCCACGTAAGAGTGTACACTTCCTAGCCTTCCTTGCTGCTAGGACTGGTAAATAAGCTAGAAGTGGAAGTCATTGGATGGGACTTCCAGGAAAGCTACTGAAAGGGGATGATTTGGCTGTGTGTCTGTCTGCAACTTGGACATGATGAATGGCACTCCAGCAGTCATTTTGGACCATGAGGTAACAGAATTTATGCCAAAGGACAGTGAGGCAGACAGAAGGAACTCAGGTCCTTGATGAACTCAGATCCTAGAGTCACCATACAAAGCTTCAGTGTGAGAAATATACCTCTATCTTGTTGAGACCACTTGTTTTGTATCTAGGTAAACCAGAATCTAATTAAATAACTCACTTTTATGCTGCTATTAGTGATCTTTCTAAAATGTAAATCATAATTATCAAAATCCTTATCTTGCCACATAGGCCCTTCCATGACTCCTTTGGCCTCTGCTTATTTCTGCAGCCTTACCTTAACCTTAAGCTCCAGCCATAAAGAACCACATGTAGGATGGTGACCGCAGTTAACAACACTGTATTGCATGTTTGAAAGTTGCTAAGGGAATAGATCTTAAAAGTTCTCATCACAAGAAAAAAGAATTTTGTAATTACGTATGGTGACATACTAAAAAGAAATAGGGAGAGAATATGTATTCTGCACCCAGGATATGGTGTACTATCTATGCCATTAGGTCAATTTTATTAACTGTGTTACCTAAATTGTCAAAATCCTAAAGATTCCTAACTGTACTGTTGTATCATTTACTATGAAACGTATATTTAAACTTTTACTCTGGAAAAAAAAAGAAAAGAAATTCAAATGTGATTCATTTCAAATCACAAAAATTCTGATATTAAGGAATATATTAGAAGACATCAGGATTCTAAGCCAGTTGATAATACTTAATTTCCTTAACTATAAAATATCATTTCTCTTCCCAAACAAACCAAGTATCCTGAGTGGATAAATAAATCTTTTTTTTTCAGTACAACTTTTGAGGTCTTGAGGAGAAAAAGGCAACAGAGAACATTTTCTCTCTTGCAAGACATCCTTACAACAAATATTCACTGAGTATCATTTATGTGCCAAGCATTGTACTAGGCAGTTAAATACAGAATAATGAGCTCTTTGAAAAAGCTCCAAGGTACTAAGAGTGTATTTATCCTCATCTACGTGAGATGAGAAAGCTTAGAGGAGATGGCATTTAAATTTTTTTAAAGGGAAAATGAAACTTAAGAAAAAGATTTAATTTTCCATTTTTTATGAGCTCCATTTGTTTTTAGGTAAAATAGGAGGAGCCAGTGTCTTTTTAGTGCCCACTATGTAGCCCTGTACCAGGTTCTTTACACAGGTTCTTTACATTTAATTATCTCAATTAAGCCTCATAAAATTTCTGTGAGATACTTCTTAACCTCATTTTAAAGGCTAAGAAATATAATACATAATTTGTTAAACAGCTAGGATCTGAGCTCAGAAATATCTGCCTCTAACAACTGACACTCATTACACATTAGCTCTTAAAGCTTTAGATATAAACATAAAATATAGGGGCCAAGAGAAAGTTATCAATAAATAACTCACCAATTAACTTAGCTTCCATATGCTTCATCACTAACTACAACAGTTTAGCTGGGTATAAGGAAGCCACTTTTTAAATGACGAGGAAAAAACTGACTTTAAAGAGCACAACTGATAGAATCAAAATTCAAACTTTCTGAAGTAAGCTTTAAAGCATAAATAAAAACCAACAGCAAAACTTCAGAATAAATCTTTCTCATTACAATCGTCTTTCATTCCCTCCAGTATTAAGTAGGAGAATACATTGCAGGAGATAACGTCTCTCCTAAATTCTATGTATGTTTTACAATCCCAATCGATGACCCTGAAAGAAAGCCTATTTCTCACCACATAATACTGATATTTACAATAATACCTCAGATGAGTAACTACATCCATTAAAAGTTTAGTAAAAATACTAATAGAGTCCAAACAAGAAAATAACTCTAGGGAAAAAATTAATTTAATGCTATGACTGTTGTGATTCAACAATCCTTACCCAGATCTTCTCAAGCCTCAAAAGAGATGTATTATTATGACAGTGCATGTATCCAGGCAACTCTTTATAAGAGGTTCAGGAAAGGATATAACCTAAAACTAAATAAGAAGTCCCCCGAAATGTGGCACAAGACATTTCAGATAGGTAGAATAAAGTGTCCCAACAGTGAGGATGGTTCAATGCAATGGTGAATAACCAAAAAAGCTTTAAATTTTCTCCTATGGGAATATTTTAAAATTCAGAAAATTTTATCTATATGAAAGTTCATGTTTAATCCTATCTGAAAACAAAAGAGGTTGGCATCAGCAACCTAAGTCTTTCTCACCCAGGAACAAATGTCTTAGCCCCGTAACCCCCAGCCATTAACCAACCAATCATATTTTAGTCACCTGGTTACTGAGGATCTTTCACTGGGTCCCAGAACTCAGAGTCCACATCAATAATGCCTTGTTATGCATATTTTTACACAACATAGAACAGAGGTTTCACACTGTGAATTTTACAGCCCTGTTCCCCATGGTGAGAAACACAGCAGAACCTGATGAAAGTAAGATCCTACTCAGAGACCCAAATAACCCTTAATTCAGAGTCAAAGAACCTCTGCCAACAACTTGCCCAGGTGCCTCTCCCACCGCACTCTGATCCCAATTCCTCAGAATAAAAATTTAAAGATTCCAACAGGAAATTTGTGAAATATAAAAACTAATGCTGGGACTTCCCTGGTGGTGCAGTGGTTAAGAATCCATCTGCCAACACAGGGGACACGGGTTCAAGCCCTGGTCCGGGAAGATCCCACATGCCATGGAGCAACTAAGCCTGTGCACCACAACTACTGAGCCTGCACTCTAGAGCCCACGAGCCACAACTACTGAGCCTGCGTGCCACAACTACTGAAGCCCGCACGCCTAGAGTCCGTGCTCTGCAACAAGAGAAGCCACCGCAATGAGAAGCCCGTGCACCACAACAAAGAGCAGCCCCTGCTTGCCACGAGAGAAACCCTGCATGCAGCAACAAAGGCCCAACGCAGCCAAAAATAAATTATTTTTTAAAAACCACTAATGCTACAGTTACACACCAAAACAGAAGCAACTTCTCAAAGGAACCTGCTATCCTCAACTAATTCAAGGGAGAAACACAATTAATAAGAGAAAAGGACATAACAGTTCTTACCTGTCAAAACAGAATTGAATTCTTACTTTTATACTACCTGTCTAAATAAACCTGGAAATACAGGAAGAAAATAAGAACAAAGGATACACTTTCCACTCTGTAATTATGCAGTTGGTAAAACTGCTATTTTTCCTTTTATGCCACCTCACTGACCCCACAATTTGGACCCACGTTCTGGGCAACCCACTCAGCTACCTTCCTGGCCTTTTTCAGAGTTGCAGGAGCGGGCTCTTCACCCCACTCATCCAACTGGTCACTGAATCCCACTTATCTCCTAAATATCTTTTGACCTTCCTCCCAGCTTTGCCCCTTTTCTTTCTTTTTAAAAAATTTTCAATTTATATCGGACTATAATTGGTTTACAATGTTGTGTTAGTTTCAGGTGTACAGCAAAGTAATTCAGTTATACATATACATATATCTATTTTTTTCCCATTTACGTTATTACAGAATATTGAGCCGAGTTCCCTGTGCTATACAGGAGGTCCTTGTTGGTTATCTATTTTAAATATAGTAGTGTGTATATGTCAATCCCAAACTCCCAATTTATCCCTCCCCCCCACCCCCGCAACCTTTCCCCTTTGGTAACGATATATTTGTTTTCTAAGTCTGTGAGCCTGTTTCTGTTTTGCAAATAAGTTCATTTGTATCATTTTTTAGATTCCACATATAGGCGATATCACATGGTATTTGTCTTTCTCTGTCTGTCTGACTCACTTCACTTAGTATGATAATCTCCGGGTCCATCCATGTTGCTACAAATGTAGCTTTGCCCCTTTTCTACCCCCACAGCTGCCACTAAGAAACAGGTCCTCCTCAGTTCTCACCTGGACCTCTCTAACAGCCTCCTGCTCCACTCTCCTCCCTCTCTGGTCCACTCCACCAACCACACTGCTGCAAAACTGATCATGAAATTCCACTCTGTGAGGTTACACACCCAACTGTTAGCAGTAGTTATCTCTAGTGAATGCCTACATTTCTGGTGTTACTTGTTTGCACTTTATAACAAGCATGTATCCCTTTTACAGTCAGAAAAGAATGTTTACTATTTCCATTTTGGGAACTATTAGAATCTATTCCATTTGAAATCTATTACCCCATTTCATCAGGTTAAAGGTCACATTCTTCAGCCAGGCACACGATGATCATGCTCTGCCTTTCTCAGACGTATTTCTAATCTCCATCCCCAGTACTTACCTTAGCCATACTGAATTACCTGCTCTTGTGTTTCTTGATAGCCTAATTTTATTTTTTTAACATCTTTATTGGAATATAATTGCTTTACAATGGTGTGTCAGTTTCTGCTGTATAACAAAATGAATCAGCTATATGAATACATATATCCCCATATCCCCTCCCTCTTGCGTCTTCCTCCCTATCCCACCCCTCTAGGTGGTCACAGAGCACCGAGCTGATCTCCCTGTGCTATGCGGCTGCTTCCCACTAGCTAGCTATTTTACGTTTGGTAGTGTATATATGTCCATGCCATTCTCTCACTTTGTCCCAGCTTACCCTTCCCCCTCCCCATGTCCTCAAGTCCATTCTCTACATCTGCATCTTTATTCCTGTCCTGTCCCTAGGTTCTTCAGAACCATTTATTTTTTTTAGATTCTATATATATGTTAGCATACAGTATTTGTTTTCTTTCTGACTTACTTCACTCTGTATAACAGACTCTAGGTCCATCGGCCTCACTGCAAATAACTCAATTTCGTTTCTTTTTATGGCTGAGTAATATTCCATTGCATATATGTGCCACATCTTCTTCATCCATTCATCTGTTGATGGACACTTAGGTTGCTTCCATGTCCTGGCTATTGTAAATAGTGCTGCAATGAACATTGTAGTACATGACTCTTTTTGAATTATGGTTTTCTCAGGGTATATGCCCAGTAGTGGGATTGCTGGGTCACATGGTAGTTCTATTTGTACTTTTTTAAGGAACCTCCATACTGTTCTCCATAGTGGCTGTATCAATTTACATTCCCACCAGCAGTGCAAGAGTGTTCCCTTTTCTCCACACCCTCTCCAGCATTTATTGTTTCTAGATTTTTTGAATGATGGCCATCCTGACGGGTGTGAGATGATATCTCATTGTAGTTTTGATTTGCTTTTCTCTAATGATTAGTGATTTTGAGCATCCTTTCATGTGTTTGTTGGCAATCTGTATATCTTCTTTGGAGAAATGTTTATTTAGGTCTTCTGTCCATTTTTGGATTGGGTTGTTTGTTTTTTAGATATTGAGCTGCTTGTAAATTTTGCAGATTAATCCTTTGTCAGTTGCTCCGTTTGCAAATATTTTCTCCCATTCTGAGGGTTGTCTTTCATCTTGTTTATGGTTTCCTTTGCTGTGCAAAAGCTTTTAAGTTTCATTAGGTCCCATTTGTTTATTTTTGTTTTTATTTCCATTTCTCTAGGAGGTGGGTCAAAAAGGATCTTGCTGTGATTTATGTCATAGAGTGTTCTGCCCATGTTTTCCTCTAAGAGTTTGATAGTGTCTGGCCTTACATTTAGGTCTTTAATCCATTTTGAGTTTATATTTGTGTATGGTGTTAGGAAGTGTTCTAATTTCATTCTTTTTACATGTAGCTGTCCAGTTTTCCCAGCACCACTTACTGAAGAGGTTGTCTTTTCTCCATTGTATATTCTTGCCTTCTTTATCAAAGATCAGGTGACCATATGTGTGTGGGTTTATCTCTGGGCTTTCTATCGATATCCTAATTTTATACATTTTGCTTCCCCTGTATAGAACACAGAAATGTAACAATAATCTTGAGTCTGTCCCTAATAATCAACCTACCTCCCACTATTAGCTATGTCATTAATCTAAGAAAAATAGACTTATCTCACCTTGCAGCACATTATGTCTAATTGTAGCCCACAGTACCACAGTTGTACCAACATACTAAATTCTTTCCTTCTAACCAGGGAGGAACTGGTGTTTTTAAAAGGATAAATTAGGAAGGCACTCTGCATCCATAGCCAAAGAGATGATATGGGAAGAGGCACAACGCAGAGTGCTCAATTTGGGTAGGGGATTGAAGAGTAGAGAAAAATAGGGCAAGTACCCTGGATAAATTTGCAGCACAACTTCTCACTGAGTGGAACAGCTTTATCTGAAGTGTTATAAATTTTCATCAAGTAAAAGCATAATAAAGTTAAATTGGAAAATAGTACGAATATTTATATTACTTTCCCTTCTTTTAGTATGAAAATTTTAAAGTTGGCCACTTTTTCAAAGCACATCACTGGTTTCACCTTCCTTCAGTTTCTTCTACTACATAAACAAGTACAAACAACCATATGGAAATTACAGAGACTGTGTAACTTAATGAAATCTCTTCTTCTAATTATAAATTACACACAATTCTCTCTTTCAAACCATGTTAAATACAGAAACAAAACCAAGATCTTTACAACTACAAACCAAACACATGAAAATAAGTCAAAACATTCCTTTCATTTGATTGTGTAACTGGGTAAAATAAAACCAGCAAATTGCATTGCCCAATACAGATTTCTACCTAAAGAAATAAATCAAGTCAGCCCGCGAGCCACAACTACTGAGCCCGTGTGCCACAACTACTGAAGCCCACGCACCTACAGCCCATGCTCTGCAACGAGAAGCCACTGCAATGAGAAGCCCGCGCACCACAACAAAGAGTAGCCCCTGCTCACCACAACTAGAGAAAGCCCACGCACAGCAACGAAGACCCAATGCAGCCAAACATAAATAAATAAAATTTTTTTTAAAAAGATAGGGAAAGAGGGATGGGGACAAGGACAGTTCAACAGGTTACAATGGCTGAGGAGCAAATCTAAGGATTTTCATACTTTTTGCACTACATTATATAATCTTCATTCTATTAAAAGAACAAAATTACAATGTTCTTACCTGTAATAATGGTATTATGGTTACGCAGGAGAATGTGTTTATTTTTAGGAAAGGCATGCTGAAATATTAAAGGCTATAGTGCCATGATGATTGCAACTTAGTTTCAAGTGGCTCAGAAAATATATATACGTATGTACAAACATATTTACAGACAAAGCAAATATAGCAATCTGTTAACTATTTAATCTGGACCTGAGGATGGCAAACTATACCCCAAGCCAAATCCAGCTGACCCTGTTTTTGTAAATAAACTTTTACTAGAACTCTGCCATGCCCTTTCATTAACCTGTTGTCTACAGCTGCTTTCTCGTTACAACTCCAGAAGTAATAGTTGTAACAGAGACCATATGGCCTCCAAAGCCTAAAATATTTACTGGCCCTTTACATAAGTACAGAAAATATCTGGCCCTTTACGGAAGAAATTTTGCTAACTCCTATGTAGACAGTGGATATATAGGTATCATAGAACCAAGTCTTTAAGCTTTTCTGTATGTTTGAATTTTTTTACAATAAAAAGTTGGACATACATACACTTTTATACACAAATCTTTTGATTTCTTCAGAATACAGACAAATACAGAAACAGATCATTGAAAAAGAGAGCTTGCACACAATCATAATACTGGTATGATACTAAAAAGAGTTATGCAGTTTTTAGTGCAAAAGGAACAACTTTTTAGGACAGCAATTTGGAGATATCTAATTTTAAACACTCCTACCCTATACCTATCCTACAAAAATACACAAGTGTGAAAAGATTAGTAGTAGTGCTTGTTATCTGTCAGACCCTTCACATGTCACGCAATCCTCACAACAACCCTATGAGGTAAGTAAGGACCACTATTCTCCCCATTTTACATATGAGGAAACTAAGACATAGGGTTAATTTGCCCAAGTCACACAGCTAATGGTATCACTGGGATTATGAATTCAGATAAAACTTCAAAGCTCAATCGTAATCACCATACAACACTGCCTGTTGAAAAAAAGGACAAAGGAAGTAAATGCAAAATAACCAAAAGATGAATACATAGAACCAATACCCAATGCAGACATTCAACCTCCCTGGTAATAAAATAATAATAATATAAATGAAAGCAAAATATCATCTGCCTGTCAGCTTAGATAAGCAGAAAAAATCTAATGTGGGCAAGAGTAAGAAGAAAGAAGCAGCACCGTGCCCTTTTGATAGACATGTAAGTAAAGTCAACCTACTTGGAGAAAAGAGTGTGGCAATATGTTCCTAAATTCTAAATGGGCATATCCTGTGATCCAACAATTCTACTTTAAGAATTTATTCTACAGGGATAATCAGACAAGTGGGCAAACATAATAAGCATTATTTTCTACAGTAAAACAAAAATAAAAACCCAGAAACAACATAAATGTTTATTAATAATAGAAAAATACAGACAATGGAATACCATAAAGCAGTTCAAAATCATTATATAAATCTCTTACTAACAGAAAGATACCAACATATAGCATTTAGATATTTTAAAAGAACAGATTAAAACCACATACGGAGGATGATCCTACTTCTGTAATTTTTTTTTTAAAGGTGAGTATGTTTGTTTGTATACAGACCACAAATGGATGAAAAGATGTCAGGAAGGAAATGCACCAAAATATTAAGTAATTATCTCTAGATGGTGGGATTTTGAGTGAAAGTTTCTTACTTCCTCCCTTATTTCTTTCCTTATTATCTAATTACTTTTGAACATTGTATAACTTTTATAATTATTTTTAAAAACCAATTTTAAATATTTGCTTTTTACAGCTCAATAATTACTATTTCCTTATTTATAACATGCAGTGTATATTAAGGAGTTCATAACAATTTGTTAAGGACTTAATGACACTCTAGAAATAAAGAGATACTAAATAGCCAATGATCACCAAAATTTCATGTTAAAAAATTAATGGTAATTGGCTCCGGACGCGCAGGCTCAGCGGCCATGGCTCACGGGCCCAGCCGCTCCACGGCATGTGGGATCGTCCCAGACCGGGGCACGAACCCATGTCCCCTGCATCGGCAGGCGGACTCTCAACCACTGTGCCACCGGGGAAGCCTCATATATTTTTGATAGTATAAAAGCATCATCTTCTTTATTCCTCACAACTCACTCCCCATTTTTACATACTTCTCTTTTCAGACCTTAATCCTTTCCAGTTCTTCCCAAGGTATTAAAAACACTTTTTATACACGTTTAGAATTTATCTTGCCCAAACACCTCCAGATCTCTGAGTTTATTATTTCTTTTACCTCTACACTATGTATTTACCACTCATCCTACTACACTAAAAATCACTTCTCTGTCTGGCTCACTCTTCATCCTTCAAAACTCAGCTCTCATAGGCTTTCCCTGCTCTTGGAAGCTTTCCAAATCACCCGCACAGTCCTGGGTCAGTTCAGTGTCCCTCCTGGTTACCCCCACAGCATCCTGTGCACACCTGTAAAACAGAATTTATAGCCCTGTATTGTAATCTATTTCATTCTCTCACTAGATTGTAAGAAAAGGAACTGTCTTCTATCCTTACACTCCTAATTCCTGCACAGGGTTATTCAGTAAGAGTCAAATAAATGAGTGAATGATATTGCTTATTATCTTTTTTCACTGTATATTTTTAATTTAGCCCAATATACTATAAATCCTTAAAGGATGGAACTTTGTCACATGTGTCTTTGCTTTAAAAAAATTTTTTTAATTGGAAAAAAAATACTATCAGACCTAAATGTAAGACCTAAAACTACCGAACTCTTAGAAGAAAACAAAAAAGTAAATCTTTGCAACCTTAGATCAAGTAGCAGTTTCCTAGTACAAGCAACAAAAGAAAAAAAGACATAAAGTGGACATCATCAAAATTAAAACCTTTTGTGCTTCAAAGGACACCATCAAGAAAGTGAAAAGGCAATCCACAAAATGAGAGAAAATATTTGCAAATCATAAATCAGATAAGGGCCTAGCATCCAGAATATATAAAGAACTCTTACAACTCAACAACAACAAATAAAAAGACAGCCCAATTAAAAAAATGGGAAAGGGATTTGAACAGACATTTCTCCAAAGACTATACACAAATGGCCAAAAAGCACGTGAAAAGATGCTCAATATCATTAGTTATTAGGGAAATACAAATCAAAACCACAATGAGATACCATTTCATACTCACTAGGATGGCTAAAATAGAAAAGACAGACAATACCAAATGCTAACAAAGGAATTGGAACCTTCACACATTGCATTTCGGAATGTAAGATGGTACAGCGGCTTTGCAAAACAGTCTGGTAGTTCATCAAAAGGTTAAATACAGAGTTAATATACAACCTTAGGTTCCACTCTTAGCAATTCCACTCTTAGGTATAGGCCCAACAATTTAAAACATATGGTCAAGAAAACATTCTAAATAAATGTTCATAGCAGCATTATTTACAACAGCCAAAAAGTGGAAGCAACCCAAATAACCATCAACTGATGAATGCATAAACAAAATATGGTATATCCACACAATGGGATAATCTTTGGCCACTTACAAGACTGAGGTACTCATACATTCTACAACATGAATGAACTCTGAAAACATTATGCTAAGTGAAAGAAGTCAGAAATAAATCACATACAGTATGATTTCAATTATATGAAATGTCCAGATTAGACAAATCCATAGAGAGAGAAGTAGATTAATGGTTGCCAGGAGCTAGGAGAATGGGGAAATAGGGAATATTGCTAATGGGTAAAGGGCTTCTTTTGGAGGTGATGAAATGTTCTAAAATTAGATACTGATAATGATTACACAACTCTGTGAATATACTAAAACCACTAGGTTGTCAAAAAATAAATTAAAAGCCTCTGCTATGATGGACCTAAATAAATATTTTACTGACGAAAAATACAGTAACTTATCAATCAATCAATCAGTATCTTAGAAAGTTTATGGAAAAGTGCACCCTGACAACTGACAATAAATAATTTGCCTTCATCAATCTCTTCAATAATCACCATGGATGCTCCATAGGCAAATAGTTCTCATTACATTTATATTAGACATCTTGTTACAGATAAGAATGTTGGGGTAGGAATTAGAAAAGGACACCAATATATTAGAAACTGAAACATACTATGTGATCTTAAGGGAGTTATTTAGTGTTTCTGGACTTCTTTTAAGGCAAGCAATTTAACAAGATATAAGATTCCATGATTTTTTTTTTTTTTTTTTTTTGACCGTGCAACATGTGGGATCTTAGTTCCCCGACCAGGGCTTGAACCTGTGCCCCTGCACTGGAAGCACAGAGTCTTAACTGCAATCACTACCTTTAAGTACATCTGGAAAGAGATTTTTAAGTTTTTAATTAAATTATGTTCTTAAAACACCAACTTTATGCAGATCAATATAGTAATACTAGGCAATACTAGGAAACACCAGTTCACTTTGAAGCTCCTAATCATGATCTCCACTTTAAAGTCAAATATTGTTGAGCACAGTTCGATTTATGTACTCTCTCTCTTCACTTTATATTTTTCACTTTAGAAATTCCCTCTCTCAGGGACTTCCCTGGTGGCGCAGTGGTTAAGAATCCACCTGCCAATGCAGGGAACACGGGTTCAAGCCCTGGTGTGGGAAGATCCCACATGCCACAGAGCAACTAAGCCCGTGTGCCACAACTACTGAGCCTACGAGCCACAACTACCGAAGCCTGCAGGCCTAGAGCCTGTGCTCCGCAACAAATAGAAGCCACCAAAATGAGAAGCCCGCACACTGCAACAAAGAGTAGCCCCTGCTCTCACAACTAGAGAAAGCCCATGCATAGCAACAAAGACCCAATGCAGCCAAAAAAAAATTAATTATTTATTTTTTAAAAAAGAAATTCCCTCTCTCAGAAAAACAAAGTTTTAACTAAATATCTGTTGATCACGGTGCTACATGTAATAATAAAAAGTTACAACCTAAGCATCAATCAACAAAGTAAACTGGTTAAACAAATAATAGCACATGTATACGGAGAAAGTCATTAAAAACATAGAACAGTGACTTTCTGAGGAAAGAAGGTCAGAAAACAGACTTTTAACCCAAACCCTCAAGAGTAACTGCATATAATTGATGCTACTATTGATGGAAGGTTTGTATATGGGAATGGTATAGATTTTCTTGAAAAGAAAACCACTGCTGAAAAAGAACATTTCATGAATTGAGACAATATCCACTACATATTGTTAAACAGAAAACACAAGTTACCAAAAATCATGTAGAATATGATCACATTCTTGAGAAAATAAAAGCATATATTTGCTCAGAAAAACATGTATAAAAATACATACTACACCATTCATAGTGTTCATCTATGAATTATTTGAATCCTTTTGCTTATCTTTATTTTTTCCAGCTTTGAGAATTATATAAATTTAAGGTGTACAATGTGATTTATGTGTATATACTGCTGATTATCACAATAGGGTAGTTAACACATCCATCATCTCACAGTTAACAATTTGTGTGTGTGTACTTATCTTTGTTTAATTTTTCTTAAACATGTTCTATTTATAAGAAGAAAATTTTAATTTAAAAAAATAAGACTCTCCTCTTTTTTTCTTTATTTTGAAGGCTTAAAGTAAAATAGCCCATCATGGAATCCATTTTTCTTTCCTAATATAGTAAAGTTTCTTATAACAATTAATTGTAGATGGGGAAAAAAAATTCTATCTTCCTACTGAACCTAATAAGGTTAATCCTCATTTTCAAAACTACAAGGTGACTATAATTTGTACTCAATACCTACCCTTTCTTTTTATTTGCTAACTTAAGCCTCAGGGAAATTTACTGAGGAAACCCCCTTATATTTTTGGAGAAAAAATAAACCAATACTTTGGTGGGGACTTTTATACTCCTCATAGCAACCACATGAGATGGTAATTTATCATCATATAAATTTTACAGGTGGAGAAACTGAGATTGAGATATATTTTACCAAAATACCACAGCTAGAGAGTATTAGCCCAGATTTGAAATAAGAGTTTCCAGTTCCAAGGTTTCCTTACACCACAAGTGTATCTTTATATTCTTATCTTTAATTGAGAATCAGAAGTAAAAATCCCTCTCTGAGAAAGGAAAATTCAAGTGGTTCTTTAAGAAGGAATAAACTTTATTTAAATCATTTGAACCCAAAAGTACTTTGTTTATTTAAAGGCCTTTGTGACTGGAAAATGTCTTTCTGATAAAGGCACTGAATTTATAACCTCAATAAACTGGACCAAAAAGCTTAGTCAGTTGGTGTGGAGCAAGGGTCACATGTAAAATTTAATATGTCTAACTCCTGTTCTCTTACAAGCACCAAATTTCTCTGTTGTGTTTTCCTTTCATTTGTACAAAACAGATAAGGAGCCCCATAATGCAATATGGCTTTATTTAAAAGCCCATCTTTACCCATCTAAATTTTAAACCTTTATATTTACATGGATTTAAAGGTCTACAAAATTTGTATTGGTTAATTATGTGAAGTCTTTACATAGTGTGAGAGACAGTGATACTTCATTAACTGTATTTATCATTAAGCACTTTGGTAATAAGGCCCAAAATAGAGTCACTTATGCTAAGCCCCACACTAACAAACCTTGACTTAATTACAATTTTGCCCCCCCCAACCCAGAAATGGAATCTTAAAACGAGTCAATCAGGAATCACCTGATCGGCACTAGTTAGGTAATCTGCCTGAGAGACCCCTGCCATCCCCTAAAGGAAAGCGACCTTGCCATAACCAATCTGCTTATGTGCCTAGTATAACGTCCTTGTTCCTGCTGCCTTCTGCTTATAAAAGTCTTACATTTTGTACAGCTCCTTAGAACTCCTTCCTGTCAAGATTGAATGCTGTCCAATTCATGAATCATTGAATAAATCCAATAAGATTTTTTAAATATACTCAGTTGAATTTTGTTTTTAAACAAGTTTGGTGGCAGTGAGACTTCTGATGACTTCGTGGATGAGAAACACAGGCATTGGTACTGTGAATCCTTTGAGTCCTGTGTCTTTCCAAGAGCCATCGGTAAGCTCCTCTTGGTTCTGAGCTCTTTTCTCTGTGTTGAGCTCCCAATCTAACTGGCTTCCCAGTCCAAGGCTTAGAGGGTCAGCTTGAGCTGCCAGACAGTTCCACCTGGAACCCGAGTCCCTAGCCATTGGTTAGTCCACAGTGCCCATTTGTTGGGATCTACTGGTTCAGTCCAAAATTCTACTTTAGGAACTACCGACAGCTGCACTTAGAAACATCTAAGGCCTTCTCTTGGCAAGTCCACAATACCATCTCTTTGGTTACTGCTGGTGTCCACAGTTCCATTTCCTTGGTTACTGTTGGGTTCTGTTACTATGCACATGAGGTAAAGGAATAATAGATCTACTGTGAATGGGAATCTCAGAAGCCAAAGTGACAATACTGATGGGTACAGGTCAGGTACTTAAAAGTTGTTAGAGTACTCACTGCTCTAAGACATCCATGCTAGAATAAGTTGGTCATGGAACAGGTTAGATTTAACACTAGGTCACCCACCAACCTCAAGAAAATTTCTGTGCAACAAGATACACTGTAAAACATCACAAAATCCCCAACCAAGCAGCACATCCCTATTAGGTATTAATTTGCTCCGAGAGACCCAAAGTATAGGTAAAGAAATAGGATCCTCAAGTTTCAAAGGATTGAGCACATCACCTTCTGATACAACTGCTTATTTTAATTCTAAGAACTATGGTCCTGGAAGCTGTTGATATCTATAAAAATGGCAAAATCTTACTAAGACAACCTAGAATTATAATGGTCATTAAGGGGAACATTCCAACTAAACAAGATCAATCATTTAAAAAGTGCAGGGGCTTCCCTGGTGGCGCAGTGGTTGAGAGTTCGCCTGCCGATGCAGGGGACACGAGTTCGTGCCCCAGTCCGGGAAGATCCCATATGCCGCGGAGCGGCTGGGCCCGTGAGCCATGGCCGCACTAAGCCTGCGCATCTGGAGCCTGTGCTCCATAATGGGAGAGGCCACAACAGTGAGAGGCCCGCGTACAGAAAAAAAAAAAAAAAAAAAAAAAAAAAAAAGTGCAGTTGAAAGCAAGGACTCCAAAGCAAACAAACAGAATGGGATACCTATTTTAATTAACATGCAGAAGCTTCCAAAAGGCTTCAAGATTCTAAAATAGCTTGGGACTTCCCTGATGGTCCAGTGGCTAAGACTCCACACTCCCAATGCAGGAAGCCCTGGGTTCAATCCCTGGTCAGGGAACTAGATCCCACATGCTGCAACTAAGGAGCTTGCAGGCCACAACTAAAAAATCCCATGTGCTGCAACTAAAGATCCTGCAGGCCACAACTAAGACCCAATGCAGCCAAATAAACAAATACATAAATGAATAAATATTTTAAAATAAATAAGTAAAATAGCTTCATTGAAAGACTTATAGTAAAATGCTAATGAAAAATTAAAGACACAAGAGGTACCTAAAACAAGACTACAAGACCTACGTGACTCCTACTACTCCCCTCTATCCTACTTTACTTGAGCACTCATTCTACTAATCCTCTGTCTGAATCATCTTTCCACTCTGAAGAGACTACAAGACCATAAACAAAAGTCTCCCAATTAGTGGCCTTACAGACACCCCCATATTTACCCTCAAAGGTGGGCCCCCATGTGGGCCTCTCTCAGGGTTGACAAGATTCTGGGGGATTTTCTGGTTATTCCCTTAAACAACCAATGGGAAACTAAAATTAAAATTAATGGAAAATCTTGCCAAATTCTGGTAGATACCAAAGGTACACTCTCTACTTTAACCCCCACTCTGAAGTCTGCAGATGGGATACTGGGAAAATCGTCAGAACCTGGCAAAGGATGAGAATCTTACCAGAGTCAGCTCTCCTGAATATATGCTTGTAGTGCCAGAGAGAGAAAGGTAAAATTTCATGTTGTCCCTTCCTTTCCAAATCCACATCCGCTGGTTATTAATCCTTTCTCTCCTAGAGACACCTATTGCCTTATTGTGTGTCTCTTTTTTGTCCTGAGAATTGTCTAAGTCTTTCTTTCTTTCTTCCGGGTATCTTTGAGAGTGTCAGGCTCTTGAAAAGGTAGTAATTTTGCACCCTCTTTGGAGATGCCTCTTGAGTCCAAGGGGTTGTCCAACACTGCCAGGAATATTTACTGTTAGTCCCAATTGAAACCTGATAAGATATTTGAAAGGATTTTTTTTAAGTACCTCTGGGTCAGAAGTTGGCCAAATTGTAAGCGATATTCAAAGCCTGACAGGAACTTTCTTTTAGGCCTTCTCCCCTAAGCTGAAATGAAAGGAAACTATGTCCCCAGAGTGGGGAAAACTACTCCAAAGACAAATACGTCTAGATCTAGAACACAGGAATCTTTTGATTTCTATCTTAGTCGAAGATCTTCTCCCTGACATAAAGAAGCAAATTGAAAATAATGCAGTCAGATGGGAGGGTCAGCCCTTTGAAGTCATTTTGGTTGCAACTCAATTCTTCAAGGAATTAAAAATAACTGTCCTCATCTTATAAATGCAGCTCTAGAAGAAATTCAAAACCTACCTATCCTTTTTAACCAATCCCAAAACCTCCCCTATTCATCTCAAAAGGTTTATAGGTATTATTAACATTCTGGCCTTAGGAAACAAAAGTCCTTCTAGGAAGAACTTTCATTCTTTCTCTGTGCCTTCAAGATATAAATGTTCTGCCTGGTCTTCCCTAGAAACTGAAGGCCCTATCTTTGAAATGCGAAATCAGGGAGGTAGTTCTTATCAGAAGGAAAGAAAAAAAGGGGGTGAAATGTTATCTGGAAACTAGGCGAATGAAAAATCCTAAGTGTCTTCTCCACAAATATTAGTGAAAAGTTTAAGCATCTGAGCAGGTAACCTTAACTTATTCCATCTGCCAGAAACACAATTTGGACCCAACTGTTCTTTTATAATCTACTGATATTTGCATTATCATACCTATCTCATAGCTAAAATGTTGGAATGGAAGCTACAAGATCTGTTTGCAGTCTGAATGTTTATGAATGTCCACGCATGTATGTTATAGATGGGTGATATTTTCCTACCCTCAGATGATATTGCCAGAATTAATTTGTAAAAAGCTCTATTTAATTGGCTTAAAAACAAACAAGTGCTATGTAAATCAAGTATGCGTTCAGAAATTTAAAAACCCACTTTTTTCAAGTTCATGTGATCTAGAATAAATCTTTAGTAAATAAAAGCCAGTGTAAGTTTGTTGGTTTAATTAAAATAGGCAAGTCCTTAGAGTTATCAACATTAAATATAAAACTTACTCTACAAAAAAAAAAAAAAAAAAACTTACTCTACAAAGGTGTACCAAAAGTCAAGCTCGTGTTATCTGTTACAGAATTTGTCAGCAAGAAAGGTAACTTAAGATGATAGTTAGCTGTTAATGTCTCATGAAATTCTCATGAGTAATCTAAACTTAATTGTTAAGAACAAGTGACATAAATAGATGTAAGTTTGTAAATAAACTTCAAAAATAATTGTGCTTTATGGTATATGTACTTAAAAATAGTTTCCAAAATCTTTTCAAGTAACTAACACATTGTAAAGCAACTATACTTCAATAAAAATTAATAAAAATAAATAAATAAAAATCTCTTTGGTTACTTGAAACCTTAAAGATATACTGAGATAAGTTAAATGATGGATATTCATTGAATAGCTAGACCATTTCCAAATAAGATAAAATACTAAAACATTAGTTATTGAACATAGGTTTACCAAATTTAGGCTTCCTTTCATAGAGGAACTAAAAATATTTGGGTCTTTTATTAAAAATATTTTGTGTTACATTGCAAAATTTAATATGAGGAGGAATATGCTTAAGAAATTATGAAATGTATTCATAAATTTGCCAGTAACAGTTCACAATTGTTTACTTCTTAATTTTCACTGGAAATCAGGTTTTTAAGGATTAAAAATTCTAATATAAGTAATTAAAATGACTAGAAATAATAAGGGAAACATCTCTGTATGCAAGGAAAGTAGGATGTGTGTTTTCAAAAAGAAAATGTATGAGAAAAGGAGATGTATTTTGGTTAAAAGAAGGTAATGTCCTAAAGTATAGATGGTTATTTCAGAATGGGAAAGAAAAGAAAAAGGGACAAATTACGGACACAAAAAGTTGAGGAGAGAGGGAGACAGACAAAGAGAGAGAACAGGACTCTTGTGTGGTCAAACTGGCTAAAAATTGAATTATTATAACAGTTTAAAAAATAAGCTTTAATACCTATACTGTACTTATATAAAACAAAAACTTAATTTTCTTTCATCTGCTAAAAAGAGAAAGCTTCATTGGACTAATGGTCTGCTCTTGATAAGCTATTGTGAAAGGTTTCCATTTTTAAGTAATCTACCTAGAAAGTAACAATTTTGTGTTTTAACAAAATAATTTCCTGTGCTTCGTGTTATCTTTATCACCAGGTCTTTGATTACTTGAAAAAACCTAGTTTTCTCAACATTAAAGTTTTGCTCAGAACTATGCAGTCTTCTGTATTTGCCTTTGAAATCCTTAATTGTCACTTTGGTTAAATGGATAATTAATTATTGTTTCATAATGATCTGTGATCTTTTTTAGTCAAGTGTTCAAAACCTTTTGATATTTTGACAAACTTCCCAATACTGAATTCTAAATGAAGTCTTTTTGACCTCCAACTAACTTTGGGATTTTCCAGAGGGCCCCTGGATCATCTCAAAAAAATGTGTTCTCTCTCCTCATAAAAAGAGAGATATTAAACTAGTTAGGCTTATTTGAAGTGTTAAATTACATGGGAAGCATTGTCAAGCATTGTCAAGTAAGAAGTAATGCTAGATAAGCATTCTAGAAATTGTATGAAATTCCTAGAAACCTGATATGCCCTGGTAGAATATTATTAGTCGTAAGATTATAATTCTAGTTATAATCTTAAAATGTTTTGTGTCACAGAAATAACCAAATTTCCTTGTCAATAATGAATTCTCATCAGATCTTTAGCAATGGACATTTTTAAGTCTTTTGTCATTTATAGAGAGTTATTGTTTTACTCTGATGCTTTTGCAAAAGTGAGACTCACGGAAAGGACACTACCAAGAACTCTTTACCACTGACACCACTGTAAATTATAAGGTGTCAAACCTTAGGTACATATTTTACAACTGAAGAAGGTTCCACCTGACACCTTGTCCTGTGCAAATGCTGGAGGCTTCGAAATCAAAATGACTAGAGAACGAAGTAGCCAACATCTATGTAGACTGTTTCCTCCTAAAATGTCAGATCAGGAAAGTTTCTTTCCATTCCTCCTTCCCTCTCTGACCATCCTTTTCCTAATTCTTACACCATGAAGGTATTTATGATTCTTTTGTACACTTCTTACCATGCTCTGGCCTGGAAATAAAATGCCATTGTCTACATACCCCAGGCCACTGCAATCCAACTTCCAAATGACTGTTGAATTTGCCATGATTCTGGTGATCCTATAGTTCCGCCTGTCACAAAATTCTCCCTGATGTCCAATGCCTCACTTTCTTGGAACAAATTCAGTCCCCCTCTATCATGTCATACTCCCTAAATTTGGGGGTTTATTTCCCTGTCTCTGGTTAAACCCCCCCTTTGTAAAGAGCCTAAATACAGGGAAACCTGTATTTAGGCTCTTTACAAAGAAAGGGATACAAGGGAAGGTAACCAGAATAAAAATGCCTGTGTGGTCTACAGAAACCTTAAATTTTAAATTATCAGGAGGCATTCATGATTCAAATTTGCTTCCTTTGGCAGATTCCTCCTCCCTTGGCTAGGGAGTAAGTGCAAATGAGGCTATGATCAAGAACCTCTCCTTAACTGTTAAAGATACTGCAAAAACTACTGCTTAAGCAACAGCGGCCCAACAAAAATCTCTAGACTCTCTGGCCAGGTTGTTCCTGATAACAGGATAACCCTTGATTATCTTTTAACTGAGGAAGGAGGTATCTATGACATGGCCAAACACCACTTACTGGACTTGGATTGACACTTCTAGGAAAATTGAGACCCAGCTACATAAGATCACTAAACAAGCCAGTTGTCTTAAGAAAGTTACTTATTTTAACAGAGTCTTTCTTTGACTTATTTGATTCTGATTGGTTTGGGTCTTGGGGACCATGGGTCTGATGTACACTCCAGATATTGGGAATTATCCTGCTTATATAAATAACTATAGTAGTCTCCCTGGAACACTGTATTCTCTCAAAAGTTTTAAATACATGTTTGCAGCCACTACCAGCAAGTAAATGATCTCCTTAGCTAAGACCAGAATGTCAGAAAAGGAACAAAGAGGGAATTCCCTGGTGGTCCAGTGGTTAGGACTCCACACTTTCACTGCTGAGGGCCTGGGTTCAATCCCTGGTGAGGGAACTAAGATCCCACAAGCTGCAAGGCACGGCCAAGGAAAAAGAAAAGTGTTAGTCTTTGCTAACTGACATTTCTAATGGTCCCTTTCCCCTTTCAGCGATCCCTTATACTAGTGCATCTGCCTATCCTGACTGACCTCTGTTGTGTCCTTCTTGAGAGCTGTTTGAGTAAGAACATTTTTAAAGAATTTTAACCAGCTTTTACAAATTTAGGAAAGTGTAAACCAGAGATTTTGTTTCAATCCTTCCAACTATATTATAAACACAGGGGCCTCAAATTTGCAGCTAGCACAGCATCAGACACAAAGTAGAATTCAATAAGTTATTATATTGATTATAATTCCTACACATTGATAAGTAAAATATAATTTCTCTACGAGTGAAAACAGAAAATGTTCCCATTGTCTTGGTCTAGCACTCAGATTATAAGAAAAATAAGAAGGAAAAGCTAAAAATAGCAAAAAGAACCAAAAAATCACTGAAGAACTGCTTATAATGGTGAAACATCAGAAACAACCTAAATATAAATAGGGAATTTATTTTTAAAACAATGCCTTGTTGAATTCAGGCAGACTCCTGAATCCAGTTCATGCTGAATAAAAGAATAGCAACCCCAACTGAAGACCAAATTGGTAATCGAGAAAATTAAAAGAAATCGTCCAGAATGGAAATGGAAAGGAGTTGAAAATTTTGAGAATGAATTTGAGACAGGGAATATAGTACATAAAAAGGTCAACATTTCTTAATAAGCATACCTGAAGAAGAGAACAAAAGAGGTAACAGAAGAAGAACTAAATAACAGGAGATAAAAATTGCCCTAAACCAAAGACAAAAGAAAGGGCCCACTTAAAAGATCCATAAGAAACCGGCAGGATTGGAAATGGGAAGTGAAGGCATGAAGGTAGGAGGAATGCTACTAAAGCTATTGAATACCACCTTTTAACTTTTGAAGTTGAAGTTATGTTCATAGATCATCTATTCAAAAAATAAATAATGTGTAAAAGACACAAGAAACAAAGCTAGATAAATGAAGGGGAAAAAAAAAAAAAAAGACTTACACTTTCAAGACAGACTTTGGTGAAACTTTAGAATGCACGGATCAAGTGAAAACTCCTAAGAGTTCCACAGAGGAAAAAAAACAAGTTTCCAGAAAGAAACTTCCAATGAGCAACAAGAAATGCCAGAAGCCATGAAGCAATAGTTTTGGGTTCTGAGAAAAAAAAATTCTTAATATAGAATTCTATATTCAGCCCAACTATCAATCAAGTATGAGGACAAAAAACACTATCAGACATGCAAGAACTCAGAAAATCTACACATCCTCTATGAAAAAGCTACTTAAAAAGACATCCTCAACTAACCAACAACAAAAAAAAGAATCCAAGTAAAACCAACCACAGGATATAAAGAAATCTGCTAGCTGAGTATGACCCAGAAGACTTGAAAAAAGGGCAAAACAAAATAAAGAAGATCCATTGGGCATTAATACCTGGAGGACTGTTTCAAGCAGCACTTATTTGGTACACAAGCCTACATTTCCTTCTCTATGGGTCTCAATATACTAATTCATTCAGCAATAAATAATTTCATAATATTTTAAAGCTGCTGAATGGCTTCCAGTGTTCACTTTTTTAAATCAACCCATAGACAAAAAGCAATGGATAAACTAGAAAGCTATAAAAATTATACTTTAAAAAAAAAATTATACTTTAAAAATCAGGAGATAGAGAAAAAGAACAGGAAAAAAGTTTGTTACTTTCCTTAACATTCACAAGAGGAAGACCACAGATAATATCTGAATTGACAAACCAAGAAAAAGAAATTTAAGTTTATAGTTTAAAGTCATAAAAGTAATCACCACCAAAAAAATTTAAATAACAAAGATAAAAAATTTGAAGGTTGAGATGGGAAAACGGAAAACAGGGGATAGTGAAATCTCTCAAAATTGCTCAGCTTTTCTAATGGAAAGTCAACAGAAACTGCCTAAAGTTGATAAATCAAGACAGAATTATACGTATGCTACTTAAAGTTATAATGGTAAGCAGCAGCAAAACTTAAAATGGAAACAGTTAACACTGGTTATCTCTGAGAAGTGAAGGGGGCTTGGGAGTGGGCAGTGAGAAGGAAGTACTATTGGAGTTTTTTAATCATGTGCAACTCTTATTTGATAAATTTTTATTTATTTATTTATTTTTGGCTGCATTGGGTCTTCATTGCTGCATGCAGGCTTTCTCTAGTTGTGGCGAGCAGGGGCTACTCTTCATTGCAGTGGCTTCTCTTGTGGCGGAGCACGGGCTCTGGGAGCACAGGCTTCAGCAGTTGTGGCACGACAGCTCGGTAGTTGTGGCTCGTGGGTTCTAGAGTACAGGCTCATTAGTTGTAGCGCATGGACTTAGTTGCTCTGCAGCATGTGGGCTCTTCCCGGACCAGGGATCGAACCCATGTCCCCTGCCTTGGCAGGTGGATTTTTAACCACTGCACCACCAGGGAAGTCCAATTTGATAAATATTAATAGCATAAAAATAAAAATATTTCCACTTTGATACAAATATACTATAAAGATGAAAAGATTGCTGAGAACTTAGTTAATAGAACTTTGGATTTCTTAATTACACAAGCTCAAATTACATATAAATTTCCAGAAGAAAGGAAGGTCACAAACAGTTTTATAATTTGCACCAAAATCCAAAACAATAGGATTCACTCAGGTTTAAGTCACTCTTAAAATGCAAATATAATTAGGGACTTCCCTGGTGGCGCAGTGGTTAAGAATCCACCTGCCAATACAGGGGACACGGGTTCGATCCCTGGTCCAGGAAGATCCCACATGCCATAGAGCAAATAAGCCCATGTGCCACAACTACTGAGCCTGCGCTCTAAAACCCGCGAGCTACAACTACTAAGCCCGCATGTCACAAGTGAAGCCTGCACGCCTAGAGCTCATGCTCTGCAACGAGAGAAGTCACCGCAGTGTGAAGCCCACGCATCACAAGGAAGAGTAGCCCCCACTTGCTGCAACTAGAGAAAGCCTGCACGCAGCAACAAAGACCCAATGCAGCCAAAAATAAGTTACTTAATTTTTTAAAATGCAAATATAATTGTAAAAGGGAAAGGGGAAAAGGAAACTAACTTTTGTAAAAAGCAACAATAGTTTGTGCCTCAAACTGCTTAGGTCTCTCACCAATGAGCTTATTTAACAATCATAACTAAAATAACTTTTCTACAGAAAGATGCAACTAACCCACCTATGAGATGAAAGTTTTATCTTATTTTTCCAGCAGCCATAGACTTACCTTTCTGTCCAAATGTAAATATCTACAGATATCTGCAAAAGTTTGCCATGACAGGGCTTTGGTCTGTGATCACAGAACAAAACAAAGTTAGCTGGCCTACCTGGTAATTAAATCCATATGCTGATCACGTTCATCTTAGTAACTGAGATCAACCACAAAGTCTCATTGAAATAATATTTTTAAATAGAAAATATACAAGTTCAAAGCCTCTGTAAGGAGGGTATATTTTTCCTTTAGAAAGGCTGACTCAATCAGAAATTAAAAGTATTTTATAAGGACATAAATTATTTGAGGACTTTACAGGTTATTTCTCTTTGACCCATCACCCACTTCTGTATAAGAACTCACACCCTCAATAAAAAACTACTGCTGCACACTTGTATCTTGAATTACATCCTGTCCTCTCTCTCGAGATTCTTTTATCCTGCACAATGCATGCTCAAAATGGCTATTACAGGAAGTGTTGCACTATCAGCTATTTATAAATGGACAAAAATCTTTAAATAGCTCTGTTAGCTACCTTTATGGTTCTAGACCTTAAAAACTACCTGTTTTCAAAGACATAGTCATGCTGGTAATTCAAAATGTTCAAAGTGTCCTTTTATTTTGGAATCCAAAGCTGCACTAAATTATATAGTCACAATATCACAAGATAACAAACAAGCTGATCTTTAAAAACACATTAGTCGAATACTCTTAGTCTAATCATTTACCACCAAGAAAATTCCAAATTGCAATATATTGCCTTCAAGCCTTCTATATTGATGTCTAACCCACACTACACTACTTCAGAATTTTGCAAAAGACACAATTTAACATCACATATTAACTTTTTATCCAGTATATCCAGTTCAAAAATATAGTACACAAAAGTAAAAATTCTTAATTCATCAATATTGATATCCATTGTACTGAAAAAAAAAACCCTTTCCATTGATCTACTTTTTTCCTATCTAAAACTGACATGTCTTTCCCATGCTGCTAAAACAGTAACTTGCATTTCCTATGCAAACTAATAATTTAGAACTCATTTTGTATGTATTAATAATTATTATTTTTAAAGCCTTAACATTTCTCTTCCTTATTCTCAGCCCTCCTGTCTCCAGTCTTTAGAGATTTATATCGGATACATCACCATATTTGCAGATCATTTCAAGGCATTACTTCCAAAAGTAAGCAGCTTTTAGAAACTTAACTTACAGCGATACTAATATGCACAAAATACCGTACCTACTAAGGATATTCACCACAGTGTACTTGCAAAAGACTGGAGACAGCCTAAATGTCCATCAAGAGGGATAGTTAAATGTATGTAAGTCAATACAATGTAATATAATGAAACTATTATAAGGAACTAGGCATCTCTGTACATAAGATATGTAATGATCTTCAAGGTTATATACAAGGTTAAAAACTATACAGCAGGAACAGTACAGCACACTACCATTTATCATTAAACACACACACCTCCGAGAAAATCTCTCTAAAAAGGAAAACCAAGAATGGTTGCCTCTAGAAAGGGAAAAGGGTGACTGGGAAAGGGAAGGCTTACAGTATGTTGTATAATCTTTTTTTTTTTTTTTTTGCCGTTGAAGAATTTATTGAAGCATCAGAATACTCGGAACAAACACATTGAATGTATCACAAATTACAGATTTGGCAAAACATGGAGGGTGGCAACCAGATTATATAAGCTTTTTTATGCACACACATTTACTACTTACTAAACACATATGCTCTTTTTGTAAAATGAAATACTTTTTTTTGAATAGTAATCAAATATCCTTGATAGATTCCATTCACAAATTGACAGCTTTTCAGTTCAAGTATTAGTTTGCTTTATCAAACTACTTCAGCCTCAAATTTTCTATTACTTGAAAGAAAAAATACAAACTTTCCTATTTCATTTGTCCACACCATCAGTTATACATTTTTACTAAAAGGTCACTCCATGGATTTACGAATTGTGTTGCTAAGCCGCTTGTTCCAAAAAACTCTAAACCTGAGAAGTCCAATATCACAGCTACTAGCCAGTTTCTCGGTCACACTAACTGCATTTCTTGAGCCACACGTGGCTAGTGGCTGCCATACTGGACAGCACAGATGCATTTTCATCATTGCAGAAAGTCCTACTGGACATCACTGTACTAGACTAAGGGCTGGCAAACTAAAGCCTGTGAGCCAAATACAGCCCACCACCTTTTTTTTTTTTTCCTCCTGGAACACATTCTAATTTGTATTCATTTATACATTGTCTGTGGATACTTTGGCACTACTATGACAGATTCAAGTAATTGTGACATAGATGGTAGGTATGGCCCACGAAACCTGAAATATTTCATTTCTGCCTCTTTACAGAAAAAGTTTGTCAGCCAGTGCTCTAGACAATCAGATTTCATTGAAAAGAACATTCCCCTGGGCTCCAAAAACAAAGTTCTGAAGGCTTGCAGTGCATAAAGAACTAATTAAACAAGCTGATGTCCACTTGATTTACTAAGTGATAAAAGTATTTAGGTGTTTTTAACATGAATCCATAATACCAGAAAATTTCCTAAAATATGTTTGAATGCTGACGTTTTCTAAGCATCTCTATAACATCGCTAGTAAAAGCACAGAAGACAGATTACTACAGTCTAGCAATTTTAGAAGAACTGGCCTAAGAAGAAAAAAAAGTGCTTAATAATTCAAAAAATTACCCGTGTTACTTATCAAACTATTACAAGAAATGTATCAACTGTCTTGAAAAGCAGCACATTATTTCTTACAGAAAAAATTACACTAGACCTAGTTAATGTTACATAAATATTTACATTGAACTGCTCATCTCATGTAGTATCCCCATATTTCAGGCTTTCAAAACAATTACTGAAAATACCAGTTAAGTATGTTTACCAGAACAAATATGTTTTCCAATTTAGGGCATTTTTTTTTAATACAATTTTTGAGTGTGCTTACATACCCAACCCTGTACAAGTTGCTGGAAACAGGATGATGATGGTCCATTTGTAGTTAATAGTTTATGGAGCAGACTAGTATCACAGTGATATTTTACACATAAGAACAAGAGGGGCAGAAGCACAGATAATGAGTACACTGGGTAACTAAGGGAAGACTTCTAGAAGAAAAGCTATTTGAATTGGGTATTGAAGTGGGAGCAGGACTTTCCCAGGTTTGTGGGAGGGGGAAGGAAGAAAGGAATGGCAGAGCAACACCATTCTGGTTTGAGTGCAGAAAAAGAAAATGAGACATGAAAAGGACTTAGCAAATCCTAGGGAAAAAATGAGCAGTTGAATGCTACAGAAGCATATGGCTTGAACACACTGGGAAAAAAGGAGGGAGGTGGTGGCAGGCGTAAAGGCTGTACAGACTAAAGACTTTAAGATCCAAATGCAAATGGCTTTACACGCCAAACTAGGGAATTAAGATCTGATGTAACCGTATGAGCCACAGAGAATATACAGCTTTACAAGAAGAGATATGACATGATTGATTTTATTTTGTTAACACTGGCAGCAACTTGGATCTTGGACTACAGTGAGGGAAGACTAATGGCAGAGACCAATTCGGCTATTATGCAAATCAGAGATGATGGCCGAAAGTAATGAGACTGAAGATGAAGAGAAACCAGATAAAGAGAAGCAACTGCATGTGGTAGAATCTCCAGGCCTGAACTCCTACGTTTTTAAAATGCCCCTGATATGGGATACTTTCCCTTTTCCATATTTTTCGGTACAGATGTAGTACCCTTTGCATGGAAGAAGTTTATACAATAAGATTGTCAGAAGTGGAAGCAATGTGGTCTTTTTTGTTTTTTCTCCCAACGTATTAGGAGGGAAAACACATTAGGAAATACAAGAGCTCAAGAGTCAAGAGATCTGGATTACAGGCTTGTCTTTGCCAAGACTATGGGCATGACAACCTCTAAAAGCTCTGGTTTTCTAATTTGTAAAAAGAAGAAATTAGACTAGATGATCTGAAACTCTTGAAAGCTCTAAAATACTATGATCACAGTGATACATCTTTAATCTTTGGGAGGTCTCCAAAAAAATGCAAATACAATTATCTATTCTAACTACGAACAAAATGTGAAAAACCCATTAAAAACATACTACATTTATTGTGAAGGATTCATGACAGACATTAAAACATGTAGTTACCAACTACTTCTCATCTGAAACCCTAAGGCAAAACTGAAACTCAGTAAGATAACTCTGTCAGCCATTTCACTTTCAATTACTATATTTCAAAATAACTCCAAAAAGCAGCATTCTTTTATTGGAGTGGTTCAAAAGACTAAATGAATGTCTGCAAAGTTGAATGGTAGTATTGTTGGGTACAACAGTTTTCAGACATAACACTAGTCTATGGAATCATGTTTGCCTGAACCTCTTATTCACAAAAGAACTTTTTAACAATATTCCTTTATCAATCAAAACAAGAAGTGTTTCAAACTTGATAAATATGGTCTTGAGATTTGTAACCATACTGTTATGTGACTTTTTCCTAATGTTGAAAACTGTATTACAAATTCTTGCTCATAAAAAGTCTAGAAATATTCTAAACTGGTTTCTCTTCAAGAATAACTTCTAAGCCTCATTTTTTATTTAAAAAAAAAGGATAGCTGGGTCAAAAGACCCCCTTCCTTCAAAACAAAAAGATGGAACAAATAACATTGCTATTAAAGGTGAAAAACCCAGATGTAAATCTTGCATTTCCAGTCCATTATAAATTTATGTAGCATAATTAATACAGCCTAAGTTAAAGTCATATTTCAAGGGAAACAATATTCTAAGGTTCTGTGAACTCTAGCATTAAACTATAAGCAGAGGCTTTTCTAATGATGTTTTATGTTACATTACTTCTTCCAGTGTTTCTTCTAGAGACCTGAACAATTTTGGGATTATATGCTACATTACATACACCAGAATAGTTCCTCTTTAAGGTACTCACGTGATTTCTCTCTTGCTCCCTAAAATAGCATTATACATCTGAGTTAACCAAAATAAATTCTGGAAAGAGCTATACTGTAATTTACTATGATCTGAGTGTAAAATCCTTTACTATGCGAATCTGTATCAGTTTAGAACCATCATTAAAAACTTTCTGTTCTTTCAAATCACCGGTATCAATGAACATAAAACTAATCCTGCTACCAACCCACAAGAGACGTGGGTGTTTACTATAAAGCCTTAAATCTCAACTAGACTCTTGGTCCAAGAAAAAAAAACTTTATACTGATTTTTCTTACATGTAATTTAGTGATTTAAAGTAATGCTTTCAGATCCTGAAAGTTTTTTTTAAAAGCATATATTTTGAAGATATACAAACTGATCTTACTCTACTAAAGAAGCTTTATTAATTCTAATTAAACAAATTTCACTCAAGAAGGAAGTGTATTCAAATCAAGAATTTTATTAGAGGGGAAAATATTCAAAGAACAAATATAAGCGGGAATTAAATTATCTGTTCTTTGTTGTAGCCCGTGCTCTCCAAATACAATTCAGAAGCAGAATTTAGCTTTTCTTAAAAGCTGCTTGCTAAAAAAAAAAAAAAAAACTTTTTTTAAAAACAGAATTAAAATACATTTTTAAAATTCCAGTCCAAATATATTATAAAGTTAGCATGAGGAGTATGAAAAACACCGCCTCTGATTTGTTTTGTAATGCCAGTGCCGAAATAGGAAAGCTAGATGTGCTTTCTCCAAATATATCTGATAAGATTCCCACAGAAACAGCAATATAACAAGTAGAGTGGATATTCCAAAGACAAAACACAAGTTAATTATAGTACTTCACATTCCAAGACACTCATCCAAGGACACCTGGCAATTAACTAAGGAATTAAGAGAAAAGTTTACAAACAACTGAGTACTATGGGGTCCGTTCACTTACAAGAAGAGAAAAAATTATTTGCAATAATAATAATCCTTTACACTTATAAAGTACCTTGTAGTTTTCACCATGCGCGCGCACGCGCGCGCGCACACATACACAAACCCCCCTACCTACTTTGGTCCTAGAGTTCATCAATCAACCCAGAGAGTGTGCAGAACGATAAGCAGCACTTCAGGTCTTACTAATATCACTGTGGCTGATATTCAATTCATTCAGAAATGTTTCGCTACGATCCTAAGAACTCATCCACATAGCTTGATCGTCTTTAAAGTTTAAGCGGGATACGCAGATGTTCCCGGGCTCCCTAACTCTGGGGAAGGGGAACTCTTGCCAAGATGGGCCCTGAGGTGACGAATGGTTTTAACCCACCCTTCGCAGGCAGAGAACTGGTTCCACCTGTCCTGGAGTACGAGCCGTGTGCCCTCCAGTACGAAGGATAGGCATTCTCAATACAACGTCCAGCTCTCCTTCTCCTATGAGAACAATCAGTAAGGGCTTCCTAAGGGGTTCCTACGATTCTCCCTCAACTCCCAGGAAGACAAAGGTTCAGGCCCAGCTCTGTGTTACTCGAATTCCGTTCTGGATAATCTAGGTGCCCCATAAACCTCAGCACGCAGTCATTTGGCAGAGGATGGAGGGGAGGACCTAAGAATACCCAAGGTGCGGGGAAAGGAGCTACCAGAGCAAACTCTGAAGTTCTGCGAGCAAAACGCGGTTAATCTCTCAGAAGGTCTTACATTCGAGGGAAGGTGCGGAACTGAGAACGTGAGAAATCGAAATCGGAGGCAGGCGAAGCGGCGTGGAGAAGTGGCCGGGTATACGACTGGGACTGAGGGACTGCGCGGAGGGGCCATCGGGTTGGCTGGCCCCAAGGGCGAAGGTGCCCAACAGCTCAGATCCGTGAGGCTGGCGAGGACCCAGACGCACGGCCGGCCGACTGACTCCTCGGCTAGGTTTCAAACCGCCGCCCCCGGGAGGCGCTCAGCCGATTGGAAGTTCCACCACGACCGTCACCAGCCCAAGGCCGGAGTGGCAACTCCTCGGCGGAGCTCTCCCAGCCCTCCGCGTCTCCCCTGGAGACCAGACACCCACAAACTCCACCTCCCACCGAGGTCCCAACTCGAGTCCCGCCGCCAGCTCCATGCACGCGGAGGGCGCCCCGCAGGACCGGACCTACGCCCCCCGACCGGGCTGCGCCGCGGGAGTTCAAGGGGTGCGACGGGGCCGCGCGGGGGGCGAGCAGAACCCACGTCCCTCAGAGTCTGCCCCGGGACGCGGCCCCGCGACCACCTCCGCCTCGCCCCCCGGGCACGACCCGACCCGGCTCCGACCCACCCATCCCGCGCGGTCGCGGGCAGAGCTAGGACCCGAGCAAGCCTACTCCCCCCGCCCCTGCTCTTACCCATCTTTTCGCCTCGCCTTGTAGACGTGCCCGTAGGTGCCGCGTCCCACTTTGCACCCTTCGTACTCAAACAAATCCTCCACCCGCTCCCGCTCCGCCGCCAGCTTCGCCTTGAAATCATAATCCATTGTCTGCTTTCCCCATAGAGGCACCGGAACGCGGGGGCCGCCGCCGCTCAGTCCCTCCTCCTCCTCCCCCCGTGGGCCACCTCTCGGGCGCGCGCGCGCGCCGCCCGCCGCCCTGCAATCTGCCTTCAGCAAGGGACGCCTCGGCGGCCGCGGCAACCACCTCCTCCACCTCCACCTCCTCCTCCCCCGCGGCAGCGGCGGCGGTAGCTCCCGCAGGAACCCCCAGTCCCGCCTCCCCCCTTCATTTCCTTGTTTTGGAACCTGGTGGGCCGCGCCGCGGCTTCCTCGAGCTCATTAACGAACCAGCCTGCCCGCCCCGAGATCGCGGAGACTCCTGGGAAATGTAGTTCCTCGGGCCTCAGGAATGGCTTGAGTTTTGAGGCTGAAGGAAATACAACTCCCAGGCTGCCGTGGGCCACTACAGCCCCACCTTCACAAGGCGTGCACGCCTGCGCACTGAGACCGCCCCCTCAGCGTTGGACTACCACCAGCTCTTGTTAAGGTAGAAAGCGCAAAGTTGTGCTGTGCTTTCTGCGGGTTTGTGGGAGCTGGTGGAAAGAAGGCGCTTGTTCTGGTGCAAGGAAGGTACTCTATTATAATTGCCCCCGTGCGAGAAGGAGAGTGGAAAGTGTTTAACAAGCGCCTTGCCCAGGAGCTTGCTCCAGTGGTTTACGAGGGAAGGACTGTGGTTAGGGCAGTTGTACTGAAGATTGTTGTTTGTTTTTTTGTAGCAATTGTCCCGCCTCTTACCCCGCCCCCATCCAGCCGCTCATTGGCGGAGAAGAGAGAATGACGTCCTCGTTGGTGCGTGGGTATCCCCAGGCTTTGGCTTCTTTCCGACTCTTGATTGGTAATTGGATGTGCTAGGTTCTTCCTGATAGGATAATCTTTTTTCTTTACGATGCAAAAACCGTATTTCAAAAGCTGAACATTCAGCGGTTTCCTACTTCTAGCATCGGCCAGAGAACATCTAACTTCTGCGCCCTAGTCAGCCAATCATCCTTTTCTTGGCGCTCTAGTCATGGTCTCCTCTTACCGTATGTGATTACCACAGCCAAGCTTTTGGCCATCTGTCTAAGGACAATTAAGGTGCCTGCGGAACGCAGCGTTTTGAAAACAATCATTTGGGTTGGATTGTAAAGGGATTTTTACGGTTTATGCATAATGGTGTCGTTGTCCTAGAATGTTTAAGAAAGTCTCCTTTATCAAGGTGAACGTTGATTCATTATTGCATGCATAAAACGTAGCAAATGTTTGGGATGCAATCTTAAACATGGTTGGTGCTAGGATGGGACTTACACACCACATTCAGTGGGAGCATAGAGCAGGAAATAGTCAATTCTACCTGAAGTGGTAAGGAAAGTTAATAGTAGTGACCCGCCTGCTAGGTTTTGGAAGAAACCTGGAAAACTAGAGAGAGGCGTGGGGGTGGGGTGGGGGGAATTGTTTACTTACTAAAACAATGTTTCCTGGGAAACTTCCTCAGATCTTGAGGTAAATCATGAAGTATCTGAGTTTCTGTTATTTCCAAGCACTATGATAAGTGCTGGAGATACCAGATGAAAATTGGTCTTTTCCATCAGGGACTAAAATGTATTGAAAAAATAAACATGCAAACAAATTAAAAACTATGTGGGTACAAAGAGCAATAGTAGAATAGGAGGACTTCCAGAAGAGTCAGGGTAGGCATCATTAAGGGGGTAGTTTTCAGCCAAAATTTAAATAATCTTATTTGAAGGACAAGTGGGGAAGTAGCAAAGAATTATTTCTGGCAGAATGGCATGTGTATATATCATTGACAGAACCTGATATATTCTGACAAATGCAAATAGCTTGAACATTACAGATTAAGACAGGAAAAGATGATGGCTAAGAAGAGACTGGAGAGATAAGCAGAGGTCAGAATATGAAGACCTATATATATCAAGCAGAAGCTTTAGATTTCCTCATTCTATAGGCAATAAAAAGCCATTGAAGACTTTTGAGCCAAGAAGTAATCAGTGTTGTATATTCAAAAAAAAAAGACTTCTGGACTTCCCTGGTGGCACAGTGGTTAAGAATCTGCCCGTCAATGCAGGGGACGCGGGTTCAATCCCTGGTCCAGAAAGATACCACATGCCGCGGAGCAACTAAGCATGTGTGCCACGACTACTGAGCATGCATGCCACAACTATGAAGCCTGCTCACCTAGAGCCCGTGCTCTGCAACAAGAGAAGCCACCGCAGTGAGAAGCCTGCGCACCGCAAGGAAGAGTAGTCCCCGCTCGCCGCAACTAGAGAAAGCCCGCGCACCCCAACGAAGAGCCATGCAGCCAAAAATAAATAGAATTAAATCTTTAAAAAAAAAAAAAAAGAGTTTGACCACACCGTTGTTACCAAGGATGGGGGAAACAGACATTCTCCTGCATTGCCAGTGGAAGTATATATTCACAAAATATGTACCAATACATACATTAGATTTTGGTTTGGCAATATCTATCAAAATTACATAACAGTATCCTACAATTATACTCCTTGTGGCGGATGCTCTGATAAGCCTTCCTAGACACACACCCCTTCAGGACTAAAGGATGTACTATTCCCCCAAGCTGCTGGGAGTGCTGCCGCAGCCTTCACCTCTCAGCCCTCTTCAGGAATTGCCTTGTCTAAAGAGCCACCTCATCTCACCTCACCTCACCATTTTCCTGGAACACCCTGCATCCAATGACTGATTAATTCAGGGATATAAAGGCCCAGACCTCTCACCCCACTTCAGGACAACTCTGATCCTATCTTCAGAACTCCCTGTTGGGCTGACTCAAGCCGTCACTGAGAATGCATTGCAGACCAACTTCTCAATCTCCCCCATCCTGCTTTCTTCCTTTTCCTTCCACAAGATTGATCCCATCAACATTCTGTAATAAACTGATTACATGTTAATCTCCATATCAAGGTCTGCTTCCCCAGGAGCCCAGTTTGTGGAATCCCCCATGTGTGCAATATGATACAACTTACGGTTATTCATTGAGCATTGTTTCTACTAGGAAAGGAATGGGAAACAACAAAAGTGTTCATTAGAAAAGGACTGGATAAATAAATTATGGCATATGCACCAATGGATTATTATGCAGCCCTAAAAATAATTCAAAAGCTATGAAATATGCCTCTCAACTCTCCTCCTTGCAAGAAAGCCCCAGTTGCTAAGCTCTGGATCTACCACTGCATTTACAGTGAGGCCACAGTCCCCAACGGTTGCTCCTAGCCTATGACTGACCATAGCAGGATACTATGCTGGGAGTGCTGCATAGGCAGGTCCATTCCTGCAAGATGCAGAGTTCCTCTGACAGGGGAGTTGAGCTTAAGGACTCCCCAGGCATAAGCCTGTCTGACACTTCCTTCGAACTCTGTTGCAGTCTGAGTCACTGCCTACCCAACCCTCCTTCCTTCCCTCTCTCCTTCACAGGGGCAGATTAGCCTCATGATCTGACAGCTCCTTCAGCTCCGCCCCCCCTCCCCCCCCTCCCCGTTCTCTTCCTCACAGGCATTTCCTCCAATAAGTGTCTTACAAGTCTAATCCCATCTTGGCATCTACTTTTCAGAAGACCTGATCAATGAGGAAATTGTTTAGGTATTGAAATGGAAAGACCTCCAAGATATCAATATATTTTTAAGTGAAAACAAAAGCAAGAATCAGGGGAGTGTCCATAATATGCTAACATTTTTATACAAAAGAAAAAATACATACTTTCTTGTGTATGCATGACTTATCTGTAAAAGGACCATAAGAAACTGTTTGCTCAGGGAAGGAAAACTGTGCTTGAGAATCAGAGGTAGGAGGGAGAATTTGTACTGTATACCTTTCTGAATTCTGATCCATGAAATACTGCCTTTTCAAAAGGTAAGTAAATAAAATTTAAATGAAAAAGAAATAGAAACTTGGCTAAAAAGGAAGGAGAAAGATAGATAGGATTGTAGCTACCATGGTCAAGGGAGGTTCAGAGTTTTGTTATTAGTTTGTGTTTAATAAGGGGAAGGAACTTTTCATATATATTTTTTTATTGGAATATATTTGCTTTACAGTGTTGTGTTAGTTTCTGCTGTACAGCAAAGTGAATCAGCTATATGTATACATATATCCCCTCTTTTATGGATTTCCTTCCCATATAGGTCACAACAGAGCATTGAGGAGAGTTCCCTGTGCTATACAGTCAGTTCTCATTAGTTATCTATTTTATACATAGTAGTGTATATATATCAATCCCAATCTCCCAATCCATACCACCCCCGCTTCCCCCCTTGGTATCCATACATTTGTTCTCTACATCTGTGTCTCTATTTCCACTTTGCAAATAAGTTCATCTATACCATTTTTCTAGATTCCACATATAAGCGTTAATATACGATATTTGTTTTTCTCTTTCTGACTTACTTCACTCTGTATAACAGTCTCTAGGTCCATCCACATCTCTGCAAATGGCACAATTTCATTCCTTTTTATGGCTGAGTAATATTCCATTGTATATATTTACCACATCTTCTTTATCCATTCCTCTGTTGATGGACATTAAGGTTGCTTCCATGTCCTGGCTATTGTAAATAGCTGCAATGAACATTGTGGTGCATTTATCTTTTTGAATTATGGTTTTCTCCAGGTATATGCCCAGGAGTGGGATTGCTGGATCATATGGTAGTTCTATTTTTAGTTTTTTAAGGAACCTCCATGCTGTTCTCCATAGTGGCTGTATCAATTTACATTCCCACCAACAGTGCAAGAGGGTTCCCTTTTCTCCACACCCTCTCCAGCCTTTATTGTTTGTAGATTTTTTGATGATGGCCATTCTGACCAGTGTGAGGTGATACTCATTATAGGAACTTTTCATATATTGAAGGAAAAGAGCTGGTGGAAAAAGAAAAGGTGAAACCAATACTCTTCAGTACAGTGTTCAATAAATTACATGAGATATTGAACACTTTGTTAAAATAGGCTTTGCGTTAGATGATTTTGCCCAACTCTAGGCAAATGTAAGTGTTCTGAGCATATTTAAGGTAGGCCAGGCTAAGCTATGATGTTCAGTAGGATAGGTGTATTAAACACATTTTCAACTTAACAATATTTTCTATTTAACGATGGGCTTAATGGGACATAACCCCATCGTAAATCAAGGAAGATCCGTAATAACTTTTCATTTCTATATGACATGGGAAGCATGATCAAATGCAGAGAAAAAAAGCGGTGGCAGTAAGGGCAGGGGGCTTGAAGAAGGAATGATGATTTTGGCAAGTAAGTGGAGTGAGAATGAGAGCTAACATTTACTGAATCCTAGGCATTTTATATAAGCTAGCTAAATATGTAATCCTTACAACCACCATGGGAGGAAGGTATGCATTATCTCCATTTTACAGATAAAAATACTGAGGCTCCAGGATGATAGTTTGTGTAGTCAGTCAATGATAGGATTTAATCCCCAGTCTCTAAGACAATAGAGAACAAAGACTGCACTGCCAAGTATCAGTGTCATTTATCAAGATCAAAGTATCCCAATGAGACATTTATCCTTTTGTCGCACTCTATTTTATATGTTAAAATTACCGCCTCTGCTTTTTTTTCTTCATATTTGGTTGATATCAGTCACTAGTTCCCCTTTCTCGGTGCATGGAAGAGTCATAGAGCTTATGAAATACAGAAAATTTATAGTTGCCACTGCCACTGAGATGTTCATTGTCTCAGTATGTATAAGAGGCCTTCCTTGCCTTTGTTCTTTCCACTCAACCAGCAACAGTTCTCTGGCCAATCAGATTTTACATGTAAATACCTGTTATGCTTCTGGGAGGCATATTCATTTTACTTAAACATTGGTTTAAAGTCTGAGAACAAAGCTCCTTTTAATAAGGATGGTCTAAGCTTAAAGGCTGTTGGAGAAACAGATTCTGGTCTCTTCAGTACAGAGTCAATGTCAGGGAAGCTGAAGAAGAGGAATGGGAGGCAATAGGACTAAGAATCAGACCTCTCTCCCTACTGGATGAGGATGCAGGCCAGACTAAGGGAGGGATACCCACCTGCTGCTGATAGGGTGTAGGAAGAGGTTGATGCCTGTGTCAGTTTCCTAGCACTGTTGTAACAAATTACCATAAACTGAGTGTCTTAAAACAAAAGAAATTTATTCTCTCACAGTTCTGGAGGCCAGAAGTCTGAAATCAAGATGTACAGAGGGTTGGTTCCTTCTACGGGCCCAAAGGGAAAATGTGTTCCATGCCTCTCCATTAGATTCTGGTGGTTGCTGGTAAGCCTTGACATTCCTTGGCTTGTGGCAGCATAACTCCAATATCTGGCTCTATCTTCACATGGCCTTCTTTCATCTGTGTCTGTGTCCAAATCCCCCTCTTCCTAAAAGGACATCAGTCATATTGGATTTAGGCCCCAACCTAATCCAGTATGTCCTTGTTGTAACTTGTATGCATCTACAAAGACCTTATTTCCAAATAAGATCACACTCAGATTCCAGGTGGACATGAATTTGGGGGGGACGCTATTCAACCCAGGATAGTGCCTGAGCTTTGACTCTGTCTCTGAATGAGGGGCCATCCTGAAAAAGGGAAGAAAATTGTCCTTGACTTAACTCACACCACATTCAGTGGGAGTGAGAGGGGATCTTTGGGATCTGCAGACTGGGCTTTATTTTGTGGGTTTTTTTGTTTTTTAATAAATTTTATGCTACGTGTATTTTCTTTTAAAGAATTTGATTTTTAAAATTTATTTATTTAGTTATTTTGGCTGCGTATGGTCTTCATTGTGGCACGCGGGCTTTCTCTAGTTGCGGCGCGCGTACTTCTCACTGCGGTGGCTTCTCTTGTTGCGGAGCACGGGCTCTAGGCGCGCGGGCTTCAGCAGCTGTGGCTCGTGGGCTCTAGAGCTCAGGCTCAGTACTTGTGGCACACGGGCTTAGTTGCTCTGCAACATGTGGGATCTTCGCGGACCAGTGCTCGAACCCGTGTCCCCTGCACTAGCAGGCGGATTCTTAACCACTGTGCCACCAGGGAAGTCCCTATCCCTTCATTCTTTAAATTTCTTAGCCCCACTGTAGCATGAATTGTTCCCTGACACCAGAATGCAGCCTGCCCTAGGTGTTAAACAAAAAAACAAATAAATGATAACCACCCAGAAATTAATAGGGCCTAATCACATGCCAGTAAGGAATTTGAAAAGTTTGATCTAAACATTTAAAAAATGAGTTTATTTGACATAGGTAGAGAATGAAAGAATAAAGTGATGGTTTCAACAGTTTGTTCAAGTCAAAAGGAAAGGTTAGATTTCCCTGATGGTGCAGTGGTTAAGAATCTGCCTGCCAATGCAGGGGACACGGGTTCAAGCTCTGGTCCGGGAAGATCCCACGTGCTGTGGAACAACTAAACCCATGCACCACAACGACTGAGCCTGTGTTCTAGAGACCACGAGCCACAACTGCTGAGCCCACATGCTGCAACTACTGAAGCCCTCGCACCTAGAGCCTGTGCTCCACAAGAGAAGCCACTGCAATGAGAAGCCCCCGCACCACAATAAAGAGTAGCCCCCACTCGACGCAACCAGAGAAAACCCGTGCGCAACAATGAAGACCCAATGCAGCCAAAAATAAATAAATAAATAAATTTATTTTTTTAAATTGGAAAGATCGGTGTGCCCAGCTTCCAATGGGTTAGTCGTGAGGAGAACCGAGCTGCAAATCTTGCATATCAGGTTCACTGCATATGTGATGGGATTAGTAAGCAAAGTCATGAATTTTTTAATGCTTATGCCCTTAGTCATGACCAGTTTATAAGCTATGTGGATAAAATTGAACATGGATAAAATTTCTCTTAACAGTCGTATCTAAGTCAAGGAAATTTATTGAAGAGATTTACTAAGTTGTTTCCTCATGGTTTAAGGCTCAACTCCTCATGGTTTAAGGCTCAACTCAGGATCATCTCTTTCAGGAAGTCTCTTCCCTCCCCCAGACTAGGTTGGGTGCCCCTCATCCATATTGGTAACATCCTGTGAGACCTCTCTGTACTTTGCTTATCTTATGCATACCATGTTTATCTGTCTTTCTTCCCAGATAGTCTATGACCTCCTCAATGAGCAAGGATTAGATTGGTTGCTTTCCACATTCTTATATTTGATTATTTTTTTTGTCTGGGTATACAATTCCAAGTTAAAAATGAATTTTTCTCAGAACCATGAAGGCATTACCCCCACTACTTTCTAACATTCAGTGGTTCAGATGTGTTATAAGACTGTTTTACCCCTTTTTAAGTGTCCTATTTTTTCCATAGAAATGTTTAGCATCTGTTCTGTAATCTTGAAGATATAATCTTTCACAGGGATGTGTCTGGCTGTGGGTATTTTTCATTTATTTTGCTCTGTCATTTCCTCTGGTATTTTCCTTCCTCTTCTCCAATGCTGTCACGTCACTACCCCTTTTTGCACCCTTTGGCTGCAAACTGAATCACTGTGCTGTACACCTGAAACTAAGACAATATTTAAATCAACTATACTTCAATTTTAAAAAAATCAGGCGAGCTAGTGTCTTTGGCAGGTGATTAATATATGTAAGCAATGATACTAATCAGTCTTAACACTTCTGAAATGTTAATTCTTTATTAGCTGAACCTAAAATAAATCAATAAGAGTATTGAAACATAATAAGGATGAAATCCAAAATTTGTTGAACAGGAACAATATCAATGGTATGTCATATATGAAGATTATTGTGTGTGATCATTTGGTTTTATGATTATGATATGTTTTAGTAAATGCACTAGTTATATCCTTGCTGGTGTATTTTTGCTAATCTTTCATAAAGTGAAAGTTTTGTTGTAATGATACATATCAGACTGTATTCAGTGTTACAGAATCAGTATTCTACAGAGAATGAAGAAATAAAGCACTAACTTAACTGGAAAAAAAAGAAAAGAATCAGGCAAGTGTGCAGTTATATGTACAAAGATGAACGAGACTATGGTTTTTATGATAAAAGTTAGAAACAGTTTAAATAATGTAAATAAATAATAGCATATCCCTTCAATGGATTACACTGCAGCCATTTAAAAGAATGGTATAGGGCTTCCCTAGTGGTGCAGTGGTTGAGAATCTGCCTGCTAATGCAGGGGACACGGGTTCGAGCCCTGGTCTGGGAAGATACCACATGCCGCAGAGCAACTGGGCCCGTGAGCCACAACTGCTGAGCCTGCGTGTCTGGAGCCTGTGCTCCGCAACGAGAGGCTGCGACAGTGAGAGGCCTGCGCACCGCGATGAAGAGTGGCCCCCGCTCACCACAACTAGAGAAAGCCCTTGCACAGAAATGAAGACCCAACACAGCCAAAAATAAATAAATTAATAAAATTAAAAAACAAAAGAATGGTATAGATCTAATTTGTATTAATAAAAAGGAATATCCATTTATAGTGTGGAGTAAACAACAAACAAACAAACAAAAAACCTCACAATAGTTTATAAACTATGGATAATTTGCCATAATATTTTTCGTATAGGGTATCTCCCAAACATTTCTGATCATGCATTTTTGTTTTAAACTGTTAGGAAATTCATAGGAATTCTATGCTAATATTTTCATTTTTAAATCGTAATAAAACATAAGATATCAAATGGCTTAAGTTGGGAGGTTTTAAATATCTATATACACCTTCATTTATTTTACTGAGCGTGAACCTCATGGGAAGAGCAAGTTAATAATATTTATAAGCTGATGAAGGGTTGGTCCCTATTTGTAGGTACAAAAGAATATTTTCTTCCAGTTGTCTACATGCCTTCTATAGAGATTAGAAGAATTCTGGCTGAAGTTTTAGCATCCCCGTCTGTAACTGATACATAAAATATTCCTCTGATTGTGTAAATTAAGTCTTCCAAGAATTAGAGATAATCCATTTCTAAAAAGCTTATTAAGAATTTTTTTCAGCCTCTGCTGGGTTTTAGTAATTAAGGAAGAAGAAAAAATTCAGTCTATATTCCATCTGTATTTAGTCTGCAAGTATGAAGAACCATAGACCCCTTAAAAGTCACATTTTCATTTTCTTAACAACTACTTTCTAATTGCACCCTTGAAATATACCCCATTAAATTGTTTGATGCTCCTTGAAAAAGGACCTGTGTTATGTGATACATTCCTTTTGGACCTTAATACCAAGGAAATTGTCTCTGGAATAATTTCCTTATGTAATTTACTGAGTTTTCCTTTTTGATTTGGTGATTAGGAAGCTCAGTGTTAATATTTCAAACTCGCCTATAGTAACTGTGTTAGGCTATGTGGTAGGTGTTTTCCTATTCTACTTTCACTGATTCTAATTTGTTTTAATTTAAACTTTTCTGTATGTGTCTCATAAACTATTTCATTCTTTATGGAAACTTTCATAATTTATATCTTACCTGTTCATGAACAACTGGTCATTATTTTAATACCTATCATTTCTTATGGATTTATAAAAATGGTGTCTCCTACACACTTGAGTGATACAGGGAAAAGTTATTTTATTCTCTCCAGGCAAGACATGAAAAAGGAAAGTAAATAAACTAGCATTACTGCATACCTACCATGTGATAGGCACTGTCATAGGCAGTTTTTAGCATACATTATCTTTTTATCCCTTTAACAATCTTGTGAAATAAGATCCTACATTTAGATATGTTAAGTGATTTGCTGTCACACTGTTATTTAGGAGTGGACCTCAAATTCTGATTCTTTAAATCATGCTTTCTCCATTGTATTATAACCACCTCCAGATTTTATTACTGCTAGAGTCATCAGCAGCTGCACCTTTAAAGCATTTTTCTAGGGCAGTACCTCCCAAACATTAATGCACAGATGAACCACCTAAGGATCGGGTTAAAATGCAGATTCTGATTCGGTAGGGCTGGGGAAGGGCCTGAGCGTCTGCACTTCTAACTGCACGCAGTTGGTGCTGATGCTGATTCTGCTGATCCCGGGCCACACTGAGTAGCAAATTTTCAGAGTGTGTTAACACCACGGTTATCTAAGTAGTTACTATGTCAAAGGTATGAAATTGAACAGATGCAGCATTTCTAAAATTGCCAACAGGGCTTCCCTGGTGGCGCAGTGGTTGAGAGTCCGCCTGCCGATGCAGGGGACGCGGGTTCGTGCCCCGGTCCGGGAAGACCCCACATGCCGCGGAGCGGCTGAGCCCGTGAGCCATGGCCGCTGAGCCTGCGCGTCCGGAGCCTGTGCTCCGCAACGGGAGAGGCCACAACAGTGAGAGGCCCGCATACTGCAAAATAAATAAATAAAATTGCCAACAAAATATCAACGAATGCAGCTGAAACCTCACACCTAGTCTCACAATGGGACTCAAACCCAATCACACCTCACATGGGATTCGAACGTAGCCGAAAGTCAGACTGGGACTTGAGCCCACGGGCCGGGACTGAAACCCACGTCTTTTAATTAAAATCACTCACGTGGTGTCCGGACTTACTGAAGCTCAGATTCTTTTATATATATATATATATATATATATATATATATAGGCTGCGTTGGGTCTTCGTTGCTGTGTGCAGGCTTTCTCTAGTTGTGGCGAGCAGGGGCTACTCTTTGTTGGAGTGCACGTGGTTCTCTTTGCGGTGGCTTCTCTTGTTGCGGAGCATGGTCTCTAGGCACGCGAGCTTCAGTAGTTGTGGCACATGGGCTCAGTAGTTGGGGCGCACGGGCTTAGTTGCTCCGCAGCACATGGGATCGAACCCATGTCCCCTGCATTGGCAGGCGAATTCTTAACCACTGCACCGCCAGGGAAGTCCTGAAGCTCAGGTTCCTTATGTCTCGGCACAGAAGGAATTCAGTGAGAGGCAAAGTGACAGGCAAGTAGATATATTAATATAGGACTCTCGCGAGGGATACAAGCAGGCAGCCAAGGGGACTCTGCCCTGAGAACTAAGTGGGAAAGCAGGTTTATTCAGGGAGATACACACTCCATAGACAGAGTGTGGGCCATTTTTATGGCCTGGGTAATTTCATAGGCTAACAAGTGGGAGGATTATTCCAACTATTTTGGAGAAGGCACAGAGATTTCCAGGTATTGGGCCACCGCCCACTTTTTGGTCTTTTATGGTCGGCCTTGTAACTGTCATGGCACCTGTAGCATGCTAATGTATTACAATGAGCATATAATGAGGCTCAAGGTCTACTGAAAGTCGAATCTTCTGCCATCTTGGGCCGAATCAGTTCTAACCAGTTGATGTCTTATCCTCAATGGCTGTGTCATTCTTTTAAAGGTAGTGCCCTGCCCCCTTCCTTCCTGTTTCACAACTGTGTGCAGTGACTATATACAACTTAGAGAATCCTGAGGCTTTGTTTCCTGTGTATAACAGCCTTATGTGGGGTGGTATTACTCCCAAAGCAGACGATTCTTCAGATAACTAGAGGAAAAATCTAGTCAACTGAAAAAACCTCATTTCCTAGTCATGTTGGTTAAGTATATTCTTTTCCAAGCCTACCAGATTTCTGGATGAATCCAGCATTCATACAGATGACTCATGATACCCTAAGCTCCAATCTTTATTATCTTCCCTCCATTACAGCCACCTTAGCATTATGGGAGATTAGAGACACAGAATAACCCTCTCATGCTCTCTCTCTCTCTCTCTCTCTCTCTTTCTTTCTCTCACACACACACACACACACACACACACAAACACACACACACACACACACACACACACAAACCTGCTTAGAACATGAGAAACATCTGTTCAAATACATTATTGAGCTAGCAAAAAGTTAAGGAACACTCAGAGGCCAAAGCCAAGTGAAAGCAGGAATTTGGAGAGGAAAAGAAACACAAAAGGAAGATTTTAAAGGGGGTGGAGGGTATCTTCTATATTCTGGTGACCTTGAACTAGAGTTCTAATGGTCATGAAGGATATGGGAACAGGAAACAAGGCCAAGACCCCAGCCAAGGTAGGGAGTCTAATAGGAGATCCTCACAAACAAACTAGGACACCTTACCTGTCTTGACCTTGGCTCTAGATAGAAGGGAAGGAAAAGCTACCAAAATAATTTGCAAATACAAGCAAAGATTCGTGGCCCAGCTGCTCCACGGCATGTGGGATCTTCCCGGACCAGGACACGAACCCGTGTCTCCTGCATCAGCAGGTGGACTCTCAACCACTGCACCACCAGGGAAGCCCTCAAACTACCTCTTGTTAGGAGATAATTCTTCATGACTCTGTCAAGTTTGTGCACATCTTGTGAGCAGAGGTACTGACTGTCTTTTCAACAGTTTATATAGTGAGCAGTCTTGGAGGATAATGATGGCACCTCCTTTTGGAGACAGATTTGCTTACAACCTTGGAAGATAGCCATAACGTCTACCTCTGGGAAAAAAGGCAGTCATGCTTACTGCCCATTATAAACTATCCATGTTCTGCAAGTTCTGTGTTCCTTTCCTGTAGTGAGACCTACTGCATGTATAGATGTCCACTTTGTGTGCCCTGTGGGAATTGGGACTTGGGGAGCCAACACAAATGCTGACACTCTGTTATTGGTTTGAGTAATAACCTGCCCTTAGTCTCTGTCACAAGAGTAGCATGTCTTCTGCTAAAATCCATGCAACTATGGCAGGCTAACTGTGGCAGGCAAAATCTCAGACCTTTCACAGTTCTTAATGTCTAGGTGGCCCCAAACACTTTATGCTGAAATTTTATTTTAAATTGGTCCTAGGTTGGTAGTACCCATAGACAGCTAGTATAAGCAAAAGAAAATCCTCTCTAGAGAACACCCTTCAACTCAGGCCTCAAACATTTCCCACAGATAATGTAAAGGAGCCATGAGCTTTCAGTCAATTTATAAAACACACAAGAAAAAAAGGTATGATGGGTTAGAAGCAATTTCAGAAAAGCTTCAGCTATTAGAATTGCTACAGAATATAAAATAAGTGTGTTTAACATCTTTAAAGAAATAAAAGATAAGGTTGAAAATTTGAGTAAGAAACAAGAGGTTGTTAAAAAATGACTAGTCAATTTGCAAAGGAACAAAATAAGACCTCTAAAAATGGAATATATAATTGTTGAAGTGAAAATTTTAATGAACGGGTTAAACATCATTAGAAATGTAGCTGAAAAGAGAATTAGTACACTGGAAAATAGATCTAAAGAAATTACCCAGAATGTAATAGAGAGCAAATATGAAAGCAAAATTACAAGCCATGAAAGATAGAGTAAAAAGGTTGATATATGTTGAATCAGAGTCCAGAAGAAAAGAATGAAGAGGCAATATTAAAGTGATAATGGCTGAAATTTTTCCAGAATTGGTGAAAGAAACTGTTAGTTTCCTACCACAATGTAACAAATTACCATAATTTAATGGCTTAAGACAACACAAGTTTATTATCTTACAATTCTGTAGGTGAAAAGTCCAATTCAAGTCTCACTGGGCTAAAATCAAGAGGTTGGCAGGTCTGTGTTCCTTTTTGGAGTCTCTAGTAGAACATCTATTTGCTTGACCTTTGCAGTTTCTAGAAGCTGCCTATATTCCTTGGTTCCTGGCCCTCTTCCTCCATCTTCAAAACCAGCAACAGCAGGTCAAGTTTTTCTCATATCACATCATTTCTGACCCTTTTTTTTTTCTGCCTTCCTTTTCCATAATGAAGGACCTTTGTGATTATATTAGGCTCACCTGGATAATCCAAGATCATCTCTCTATTTTAAAGTCATCTAGGGCTTCCCTGGTGGCGCAGTGGTTGAGAGTCCGCCTGCCAATGCAGGGGACACGGGTTCATGCCCCGGTCCGGGAAGATCCCACATGCCGCAGAGCGGCTGGGGCCGTGAGCCATGGGCGCTGAGCCTGCGCGTCCGGAGCCTGTGCTCCGCAACGGGAGAGGCCACAAGAGTGAGAGGCCCGCGTACCACAAAAAAAAAAAAAAAAGTCATCTAATTAGCAATCTTATTTTCATCTGCAACCTTAATCCATCTTTGTCAGGTAACCTAACATATTCATAGCTTCTGAAGATTAGGACATGGACATCTTTGAGGGTTTATTAATCTGCCTACCATAGACATTAATCTACATGTCCAAGAATCCCAATAAATTTTAAGTAGAATAAAAAGAACCTATGCCTAGTCAAAATCCATAGTCATGTCATAAGGAAACTTCAGAATGCCAAAGACAAACAGAATATATGAAAACAGCCAGGGAGAAGAAAGATTTCCTACAAGTGGACAATGATTATACTAATAGTTGACCTAACGCAAGAACTCAAGTCAAAGGCAAAAGAATATCTTTATTCTTTTAAGAACAAATAATAGTCAACTTACACTTATTTACACAAAAATTATATTTTAAGAACAAGTGATGGGGAGGGGATAAACTGAGAGATTGGGATTGACATATATACACTAATATGTATAAAATAGAAAAGTAATAAGAACCTGCTGTATAAAAAATAAATAAAAAACAAAAACCCTTTGGGTGACTTTGATTGTTTGCTGATATTCAGAAGTGTTTTGTGTGTGTTTTATGGGGGAAAGAGAAGGAACTCTTAAATAAATCTAAAAAAAAAAACCACGTGATTAACAATTTTCTAACCAAGTGTAAACTCAGAGAATTTTCCACTCAAAGACACTCAAGATCTTCTGAAGGGCACACTAGGCTGAAATTAAGCACACATGGATCTGAGATGCAAAAAAGAATGATGAAAAAAGAAACTGCAGAATATGCATTAGCCAGACTTTTACTACAATGTGCTGCATAATAAACCACACCATAAATTTACCAACAATAAGCATTTATTCTCATGCTTACTGGTCTGCAGGCCCACTATGGTTTAGCTGATCTAGGTTGCCTCAGCTCTGCATCAAGCTTCAGGCTGCAGGTTGGGCTCAGGCTTGCTCTTCTTGTCTCACTCTGGGTGCAAGGGCTGAAGGGGAAGTAACTATTGTTGACCAGTGTGTGTATCTCCCACTAGATTGCAAGTACTTTGGGGAATGGCGAGGAGCATACTTTATTCACTATGGAATTCCTGGTAGCTTGTACTTTGCCTAATACCAAGTGGGAATTCAAGAAGTTTTTGCTAAAGAGATGCATAAATCAACCATAATTGCCATTATGAATTGTAAGTATGTTACAGTTATGGATTGCATTCATAATTGCCAAAGAGCCCAGCAAGTGTTAGTACTTAGTACATGTCCAATAATATATTTCAGCACTTTAAAGGAAAGAGAGAGGCACTTCCAGTGGCTAAGATTCTGCGCTCCCAATGCAGGGGGCCTGGGTTCCATCCCTAGTCAGGGAACTAGATCCCAAGCACTGCAGCAAAAAAGATCCCGTGTGCCGCAACTGAGACCCAGCGCAGCCATATAAGTAAGTATTTAAAAAAAAAAAAAAAAAAAGGAAGGAGAGAGGGAGGGAAGAAAGGAGGAAAAGAGAAAGGAGAGAATTTGATAGATTTTTAAAGTAAATGTATCTAAAGTGACCTGTGCTTACCTACTAAACCTTTCAATTCACTTGGCCTGTTGATAACAAAATAATTTTCTATTGTTAACATGGCCTTTTGAAGATAGGTCTCCAAAATACAGAGACAATTTTTAAGTTGGAGTATAGTTGATTTACAATGTTGTGTTAATTTCTGCATTACAGCAAAGTAATTCAGTTATACATATATATACATATTCTTTTCCATTATGGCTTATTACAGGATATTGAATATAGTTCCCTGTGCTATACAGTAGGTCTGTATCTGCTTTATATATAGCAGTTTGTATCTATTAATTCCAAACTCCTAATTTATCCCTCTTCCATTCCCTTTCCCCTTTGGTAACCGTAAGTTTATTTTCTATATCTTTGAGTCTGTTTCTGTTTTGTAAATAAGTTCATTTGTGTAATATTTTAGATCCCACATGTAAGTGATATCATATGGCATTTGTCTTTATCTTTCTGATTTACTTCACTTAGTACTTCACTTTATTTTTCTCATATAAAACTATGTGGTGGCTACAGCTGGAGCCTGGGTCCTCTGCAGGGAAACTCTGGTGTGGGTCTCTACAAGATGGTCAGTGAATTGCTGATATGGAGACTTGGTGAACACCGTCTCTTTCCAGAGATCAGAAGTGAGATAACTGTAGGTCTTGGAATGGCATCAAAAGTGGTCTTGGGGGCTTCCCTGGTGGTGCAGTGGTTGGGAATCCGCCTGCCAATGCAGGGGAAACGGGTTTGAGCCCTGGTCTGGGAAGATCCCACATGCTGTGGAGCAACTAGGCCCATGCGCCACAACTACTGAGCCTGCACTCTAGAGCCCGTGAGGCACAACTACTGAGCCAACATGCTACAACTGCTGGAGCCCTCGCACCTGGGGCCTGTGCTCCGCAGCAGGAGAAGCCACCACAATGAGAGGCCTGTGCACCACAATGAAGGGTGGCCCCCACTCGCCGCAACTAGAGAAGGCCCGCACGCAGCAGCAAAGACCCAATGCAGCCAAAAATAAATAAATTAAATAAATAAATTTTTTAAAAATTAAAAAAACAAAGTGGCCTTGGTGAAGTTGCCTAGTGTGGTGGTGCAGCTCCTGGGAGAGGTGTAGCAGTCATTAATTCTGGCCATCTTCAGTAGCTCCTTGGGCACAGGGGCTGAGATGATGCCAGTGCCCCTGGGAGCAGGGATGAGGCACACCAGCACAGAGCCACAGTGGTCAGTCACCCTGCAAGGGACGGTATGGGGCTTGGCTGATCTTTTTCCCTCAGTAGCATCACCACACATGGACGATGGAGAGCTTGGCCAGAATGATGGCCTCATGGGTGGTAGTGGCTACCTCCTTACAGCGCTCGACACCCAAACCAACATGTCCATTGTAATTCCCAATGGCGACAAATGCCTTGAACCTGGTCCACTAACCAGCACAGGTGTGATTTTACACAGGCATAATCTTCAAAACCTCGTCCTTGAGGGATGCCCCCAAGAAAAAGTCAATGATCTCAGATTCCTTGATGGACAGAGAGAAGAGATAGATCTTCAGGGACTTGATCTTCATGTCTTGACCAGGCAGCCCAGCTTGGTGTTGGGGAGCCACTCCTTGTGGCTCCTTGTCCTCAGCCTTGCCTCCGTGAGCTCTGCCATCTCTGCCCCCTCCGAGACCCGGGCCAAAACCCCGGACCCAGACGCTGCTACCAAAGCCTCTGCAGAAGACACTGGGGCCTCCCATTCCAGGGCCCCGGGGCCTCTGGGCCCTCCCGCAGCACTGCCGTCATCCACCATTTGGTGTTTTTACAGCGAAGAAGCTATACCACATCTTCTCTAACCATTCATCTGTTGATGGACATTTAGATTGCTTCCATGTCTTGGCTATTGCAAATAGTGCTACTATGAACATTGGAGTGCATGTATCTTTTCAAGTTAGAGTTTTCTCCAGATACGTGCCCGGGGGTAGGATTGCACGATCATATGGCAACTCTGTTTTTAGATTTTTAAGGAACTTCCATAATGCACGAACCCGTGTCCCCTGCATCGGCAGGCAGACTCTCAACCACTGCGCCACCAGGTAAGCCCTATTTGTAGACTTTTTAATGATGGCCATTCTGACCAGTGTGAGGTGGTACCTCATTGTAGTTCTGATTTGCATTTCTCTATTAGTGATATTGAGCATCTTTTCATGTGCCTTGTGGCCATCTGTATGTCTTCTTTGGACAAATGTCTTTTTAGTTCTTCTGCCCATTTTTTGATTGGGTTGTTTTTTTTGTTGTTGTTGTTATTGAGTTGTATGATCTGTTTGTATATTTTGGAAATTAAACCCTTGTCAGTTGCATCATTTGCAAATATTTTCTCCCAGTCTGAAGGTTATCTTTTCATTTTTGTTTATGGTTTCCTTTGCTGTGCAAAAGCCTATAAGTTTGATTAGGTCCCATTTTGTTTATTTTTGCTTTCATTTCTGTTGCCTTGGCAGACTAACCTAAGAAAACATTGGTACAATTCATGTCAGAGAATGTTTTGCCTATATTCTCTTCTAGGAGATTTATGGTGTCATGTCTTATACTTAAGTCTTTAAGCCATTTTGAGTTTATTTTTGTGTATGGTGTAAGGGTGTGTTTTAACTTCTTTGATTTACATCAGCTGTCCAGCTTTCCCAATACTACTTGCTGAAGAGACTGTCTTTTCTCCATTGTATATTCTTGCAGAGGTATTTTTTTAATTCATAAGTTATCTATCTGCTTTTATATTTGAACTTAAAATGTTTTTTTAACTTTTATGAGAAGTTCTGAAATGAATTTTATAAATTTACATTGAAACATGACTATTTATGCCTGAAAGTTCTTTTGAAATTAAAAGATTAGAAAACCTTATTTTAATTTTCTTTAATTAAGGGTTTTAAAAAAATTTTTAGTTTAATATTTTTATAATATCTAGATTAAGGCTACTTTATTTCTAAAGGAATCGCTGGGTCTGAAGGTTTTCCCTGTCTACTCCTGTTCCCCCTCCTTTTATCTTTCACAGACATTACCCTCAATAAATCTATTGTGCTCCTAATTCCTTCTTGACATCTATTTCCTACAAGACCCAGTCTTCATAAACACTGACCATATATTCATTTTTCAGTAAACAGACTCTCAAGAAGAGAATTTGGGGATTGGATTGCTTACCTAGCATAGCATAAATGAAGTGAAATTGGAACACTAGTAAAACATGCAGGGCTGCTTCATGGGCCTCTGGGCCTCACTCTCAGAAAGGCCTCATACTTAATTTTGTCTTTGAACTTGTGTTTTGTAAGTGAAGTTCAACAGGACAATAAAGTAGTCCTTTGGGTAGGGGAGATACACTTGGGGAGAAAGGAGGCAGCACATGCAGACACAGGTTCAGACCTGTGGGCATAGCAGACAAGCCTGGGTGTTCAGCAATTGGTCTGACAGCCCAGCACACTTGCCTATACCTGGGCCAGGGTCTGGGTCCAGACTGGTATTGGTGATGGTGGTAGCAGCAGCACAGAAAACAGAGGTGGCACCCCCTTCTGCCTATAAAAGCCTTTCATTTTGTACAGCTCTTCAGAGGGAGCTCCTTTCTATTTGCTAGATGGAATGCAGTGCAATTCATGAATCATTGAATAAAGTCAGTTAGACCTTTAAATTTACTTAGTTGAATTTTGTTTTTTTAACAATTCCAAGAGTTTACAAATAAAAACTGAATTTAAACATTGTCACATTTAACAGAAAAGAATACTGTTTTCATACAAAGCTTCAGGTGAACAAATTATTAAGAATGATGACAATTTTAAATTAATTTTTCCTTTTAATTGAAGAATGCATAGACAGCCATCTTGAATTTATACAAATCAGAAAACCACTTTCAATTTCTTATATGACTGTTACAATTACAGAAAATGTCAGAGAAAACATTAAAATTCCATTGCATAAATTTTCATTTACAATGAAATTCAGACTTAAATGAAACTGATGTATATACAGAGTTGTCTTTTTAGAAAAATTATTCCATCTGAATTATTAGCTCTATACAAATTAAAAGATATATTTCAAAATAATTTATCAGAAACTTAGCCCAATATTATCATAGTCTGTATAATGCCTTTTTTTCTATAAAATACTCTTAATAGCTCCAGTAACAGTTGCATCAGAAGAAAAGTCCTTTTCAAATTTTAAAATTATCAAAAATTATTTGCCATCTGGCATTTACCAAGACCACCTGGTGTAGCTTTCAATTACACTGATTGAAAATGAAGTTGCTAAAAGTATCATGATGGCCTACCATAATGAATTTGCAGACAAGCAAGCCAGAAAAATCTTATGATCAATCAAGATATCACATTAATAAAGTATTATTTATTAAACATTATGACACAAAAATCAGTTTTCAGTAATTTTATGTTGTGACTCACCTCTGTATGTTTTATAAATAATAAAAAATTTTTAAAGGAAAATGTTTTATATTTTAGTACCTTTGATAGCACTTGTTTCCTGCTTTTTGAACAAGGGTTCTCATGTTTTCATTTTGTACTGGGCCAAGCAAATTATGTAGCTGGCCCTGAATCCATGACATGTGTATCAGTCAGGGTTCTACCATACAAACAGAACCCATCATATATATAACATATACATACATGTACTGTTTCTCTCATACACACATATATATATATGTATATTGCAAGAACTGTTACCTTAAGCAATCTTGGGGGCTGGCTAGGCAAGACTGAAGTCTTGAGGGCAGGCCCTCAAGCTAGGAACTCTGGCAGAAACGGAAGCTACTGCCTATTAGATGCAATGTCTTCCTTGGGTGTTTTCTTAAGGCCATTGAACTGACTGGATGAGAATAATCATCTAATTAATAACAATAATAGAGGATAATCTCCTTAAAGTCAAAGACAACAGAAATTAATCCCATCCCACCTACAAAATTCCTAATAGCAACATCTGGATTAGTGTTTGATTGAATAACTAGGTGCTATAACCTAGCCAAATTAACACATAAAACTAAGCATTACAGGATGGGACAACGACATGATTCCTTAAAATGTAATCTGTTTGGGAGGAAGTGTCCAAAAAAAGCAAGACTTTGAGAATTCAAGTATGGGCTAGCCTAGTATAGTAATAAAGATGACCACAAGGTGAGATTTCTTTTAGTTGTAGTGGAGAATAAAAGAATATTCAGGACTTCCCTGGTGGCGCAGTGGTTAAGAATGCAGGGGACATGGGTTCGATCCCTGGTCCAGGAAGATCCCACATGCCGCAGGGCAACTAAGCCCTGTGCCACAACTACTGAGCCCTCGTGCTGCAACCACTGAAGCCGATGTGCCTAGAGCCTGTGTTTTGCAACCAGAGAAGCCGCCACAATAAGAAGCCCGAGCACCGCAACGAAGAGTAGGCCCTGCTCGCCGCAACTAAAGAAAGCCCGCGCGCAGCAACGAAGACCCAACGCAGCCAAAAATAAAAAAGAATATTCAGTAAGAATATGAAAATGTCAGGGTGTTGAGCTCTGAGCTGAAGGAATAGGTAGAGAACCAGAGAAATTCTATGATAACCTTAAAAGAATTGATCTCGCAACTGCCTGGCAGACAAGGCCCCAAATTTAATTTTGCAGATAGAATTACAACAGAATACACAACCTCACCAAGTCTTTTATGTTAAGATTAGGATATTAGTTGGGAAGGAGGGAAATTCTTGAGACTTGAGTTAGGGATATTTGGATGGACTCAGACAAAACTGGGAATCTTGTACCTTCAAATTTCCCTGCACCTGCCTTGCTGGTGAAGACAGAACCTCCTTCCCTGCCTGAGTCTAAGGATCTATCAAACCTTGCCTTAAGGCAGTAATCTTGCTCTAGGACAGCAGTCCCCAACCTTTTTGGCACCAGGGACTGGCTTCATGGAAGACAGTTTTTCCGTGGACGGGGTGGGGGTGGGGGTGGTTTCAGGATGATTAAAGTGCATTACATTTATTGAGCACTTTATTTCTATTATTATTACATTGTAATATATAATGAAATAATTATACAACTCACCATAATGCTGACAGGAGGCAGAGCTCAGAAGGTAATGAGAGTGATGGGGAGCAGCTGTAAATACAGATGAAGCTTCGACAGCTTGCCCACCACTCACCTCCTGCTGTGCAGCCCAGTTCCTAGCAGGCCACGGACTGCTACGGGTCTGTGGCCCGTGGGTTGGGGCCCCCTGCTCTAGGGGATGCCTAATCTCCTGAAGACCCACCCCCACCTTCCCTTCTGCCTCCAGAAGCCAGTTAGCTCCCAGGATGCCCTAAGGGGAAAGCGCACTGTTCCGAAGAGATATGCAAATGTGTGTTAATAGGAAACTGGGAAACTTGTGAGAATGGATTCTAAGAATTTTAGAGCAAGGAAGATGGAACATAACACCAAGTTGGGCAAAATTTATCAATCTAAAGGTTCTGACTTGTGAGTCTGAATTCAACATTCAAACTGGAGCAGCTGAGATTAGTTTGCTTGATGAGCAACTAACCGCTTGCTTGATTAGTTGACTGAAACCTAGACTGAGCAGTGATTATTTGAAAAGAAGACATCCTGGTTTAAGTTCTATTTGTGATTGATTTTTCAAATATTCAAAGTAGTTTTTGAAATGCAGAAGAAACATATGATCATTGTAAAACCATTTATCTAGTAAAAAGGTATATAATATAAAAAAATTAGTACCCAGACTGGAGATTTCATTCCCCAGAAGTAACCACTGTTAACTGTTTGGTGTGTATCTTCCAAATCTTTTTCTTTTAATGTGTATATAAATATGTTTATTCTTTTTTTATATTGTATGTGAATATAAAGACATACTTTTTAAGGACTGAGAGTAGGAATAAATCACATTACTACCAGGAATGCAGGAAAGAATGCAAGGAGTGTTGAAACCCTGCAACTCAGATAGGGACTTGAACCTGGTCTTTTAATTGAGATCACACACCTGGTCTCAGGAATTAATGAAGCTCAGGTTCTCGATGTCTTGTCGCAGAGAGAATTCAGTGAGAGACAAAGTGATAGGTAAGAAGTTGGATTTATTTAGAGAGAAACACACTTCACAGAGTTTGGGCCATCTCAGAAGCAGAGAAGCCCCGAAATATGGCGTGGTTAGTTTTTAATGGGCTGGGTAATTTCATAGGCTAATGAGTGGGAGGATTATTCCAACTATTGGTGGGAAGGGGCAGATATTTCCAGGAAATGGGCCACCACCCACTTTTTGGCCTTTTATGGTTAGCCTCGGAACTGTCATGGCGCTGGTGGGTGTGTCATTGAGCATGCTAATGTATTATAATAAGCATATGATGAGGTTCAGGGTGCACTGGAAGTCGAATATTCCGCCATCTTGGACCTAGTTCTAACCAGTTTTTGTCATGTCCTATGGCTATGTCATTCTTTTAAAGGTTGTGCCCTGCCCCCTTCCCTCCTGTTTCAGTGTCATCACTACAAGGACTCTACAACCTAAATTTTCTAAGCTGAAACAGATTTCAATATTCTACCCCCTTATTGGACTATCAATCAAATCAAAAACTAGATACCTCAGAAACTAGATACAAAAGCCCTGTACTTGATTTATTTTGGATTTGGAACTGTTACACATCTGACAAAGGATGTATCCTGCAAACAGTTATGAAATATTCCCTGTGTCCTGGCCCTCATATGACAAACAGATCCACCTCATGAAATCCTGCAAATTCAGCCTTCTAATTAGGGCTCAAATAATACATTGTGAAGTTTCTTTTTTTTTTTTTTTTTTTGGCCATGGGATTTTATTTCTCTGACCAGGGATCAAACCAATGCCCCCTGCATTGGGAGAGCAGAGTCTTAACCACTGGACCACCAGGGAAAACTTCCCCACTGTGAAGTTTTGAGTAAATTTTTCACCTCTCTAAGCCTCAATTTCCTCCTTAATAAAAAAGGGCTGGGGCTTCCCTGGTGGCGCAGTGGTTGAGAGTCCGCCTGCCGATGCAGGGGACACAGGTTCGTGCCCCGGTCCGGGAAGATCCCACACGCCGCGTAGCGGCTGGGCCAGTGAGCCATGGCCGCTGATCCTGCGCGTCCAGAGCCTGTGCTCCGCAACGGGAGAGGTCACACCAGTGAGAGGCCCGCGTACCGCAAAAAAAAAAAAAAAAAAGGGCTAATAACACCTACCTCACAGGATTAATGGAAGGAGCAAATGAAAGGATATTTATATGAAGATGGATTTAAAACATAAATCATCATAGAAATAAAGGTCATTATTATCTCAATATTACTTTATGTAATAATAACTTACTATGTGCAGGCACCCTTCTAAGGGCTTTACGTGTATTAACTATTTCAATTAATTAAAACAAGGTTTAATAAGATGCACAACAAATAATTATTCATTTTATATACTGTGAAGACTTTAATTATTTCATTTAATCTTCAAAACGACTCTGTAAGAAGTTACTACTAACACAATCTCCATTTTGCTGATGAGGAAGCTGAGGAACTCGCATGAGGTCACTTACCTGGAAAGTGGCAGTGCTGGGATTTGAATTCAAATGTTACTGTACCTATCATTTTGTGTGCAAATTATGTGAGCCAGAAATCTTGATCATTTTTTTCTTTATTTTATATTGTGCTTAATTTTGTAATGTTTCTCTTAAGTAATCTATTTGGAAGTATTAGGAAAACAAGCCCAAATTTCTCTTCCTTTTTTTGGCCATGCCATGCGGGGATTTTAGTTCCCTGACCAGGGATCAAGCCCTGGTAATGAGAGTGCAGAGTCCTAACCACTGGACAGCCAGGGAATTCCCCAAGCCCAAATTTATTTATTGGATGTCATAATACAAAGCTAAATTTCATCCTAAATTTTCATGCACAGCTATAATAAAACATGTTTTCTTCATTTCTGGTGAAAGACAGTGTTTTTCCAGTTCCCCAAATGGTGAGGCATATCAAAGACATTGTTAGCAACAGATTCCTGGGCCCCAGTCAAGACTCAATGAATCAGGATGTCCAGGGTAGAGACCTGATAATCTACAAATTTGATAAGTGGCCCAGATTCTAGGGATGTTTGGGAAACTAAAGTATAGAGGAAATGGGCTCCTGAATCCTAATAGCCCTTGGCTTTGCTTAAGATTTTTTGACCACCCCTTTCATAGAAATATGTAATCTTATCACTCCTTAGAAATTTAAAAAATTATTTCACGATTTTATTATGGTCTGTGATGAAGAGCTGATTTTAAATATAAAATACTTTAGAATTATTATTAAAAATAATGTCAGTTCATTTTAATATGTTGTTTAATAATATCGATCACACACATGTTTGTGTCTGAGGGAACCCAGTAAGCATTATCCCTCTTCCCCACCTGCGATCTGAACTAATTGAGAGATTAAGACAGGGTAGGTATGTGAAGAACCAACTTATCCTCCTTTTTAATATTAAAAGCAGATATTAGAGAATATGGCTTACATCTGTGGGCATGAGAGCTTCCTAACTCTGAACTCCTATGTAGGCATATTTGCCTGTCTTGTCACAGGTAATGCTGAAAAACCACAGGCTACACTTGAAGAGACCAGCCCCTTTCCCCATATGACATTAGTCAGGATACACCTAGAGGCTGCCAGCTATCAGGAGAATGGAACTGAGTGGGATACACATACCTGGTTTCTTCCCCCAAATTCATTAATCAAATTACTTACCTTAGCTAAGAGGCATAGGGGAAAGCAGCTTGGATTGTTAGGCTAGTGAATCCCTCTTCACAGAAAAGGAAACATTTCCCATTTCACAAGAGAAATATGCTGTTTAATTTACTTTAAATTCATCGTGTTAAAAAAAAAAAGCATAGTTTGTTGATTTTTAAAAATCTTTGGCATGTTCTTGGTTTTTTTTTGTTGTTGTTGTTGTTGTTTGCAGTATGCGGGCCTCTCACTGCTGTGGCCCCTCCCGCCATGGAGCACAGGCCATGGACGCGCAGGCCCAGATCCCACAGCATGTGGGATCCTCCCGGACCGGGGCACGAACCCGTGTCTCCTGCATCGGCAGGCGGACTCTCAACCACTGCGCCACTGGGGAAGCCCCATGTTCTTGTTTTTAAGACAAAATGCGTGGGCTTCCCCGGTGGTGCAGTGATTAAGAATCTGCCTGCCAATACAGGGGACACAGGTTCGATCCCTGGTGGGGGAAGATCCCACATGCCGCGGAGCAAATAAGCCCGTGTGCCACAACTACTGAGCCTGCACTCTAGAGCCCGCAAGCCACAGCTACTGTGCCCGCGCACCACAACTACTGAGGCTGCATGCCGCAACTACTAAAGCCCGCGTGCCTAGAGCCCATGCTCCACAACAAGAGAAGCCATGACAATGAGAAGCCCGCGAACCGCAACGAAGAGTAGCCCCCGCCCACCCACCGCAACCAGAGAAAGCCCACGTGCAGCAAAAAAGACCCAACACAGCCAAAAATAAATAAAATAAATTTAAAAACAAATTTTTTTTTTAAATTGCTGTACGCGGGCCTCTCACTGTTGTGGCCTCTCCCGCTGCGGAGCACAGGCTCCAGACGCGCATGCTCAGCGGCCATGGCTCACGGGCCCAGCCGCTCCGCGGCATGTGGGATCCTCCCGGACTAGGGCACGAACCCGTGTCCCCTGCATCGACAGGCAGACTCGCAGCCACTGCACCACCAGGAAAGACCCCTAGTTCAACACTTTTAAGTGTTAGAAACATCTTGATGTACCATATGAAATTTTCTTTTTTCGCTTTTAGTTGCATTGGGTCTTTGTTGCTGCGCGTGGGCTTTCTCTAGTTGCAGTGAGCCCCCTCTTTGTTACGGTGCAGGGCTTCTCACGCGGTGGCTTTTCTTATTGCAGAGCACGGGCCCTAGAGCGTGCGGGCTTCAGTAGTTGCCGCGCATGGGCTCTAGGGCACTTGGGCTTCAGTAGCTGTGGTTCACAGGCTCTAGAGCGCAGGCTCAGTAGTTGTGGAGCACAGGCTTAGTTGCTCCGTAGCATGTGGGTACTTCCCGGACCAGGAATCAAACCCTTGTCCCCTGCATTGGCAGGTGGATTTTTAACCACTGCGCCACCAGGGAAGTCCCTACCATATGAAATTTTGATCAGGAAATGCAATGAAGCTCATGGGGAGTTGTATAGCATAGTGATTAATGGGGAGGGCTCTGGAGACAGACTGCTCAGATTTGATTCTGTAGTTCAAGCTGTATGACTTTGGGCAGCTTACTTAACCTTAGTTTTACTATCTGTAAAGTGGCGATAATGACAGTATCTACTTAGAATGTAAAGGAGATGAAGCATGCAGAATTAACATCTCTCCAACTTGTACAAATTAGGTGCTCAATATTAGCAGTGTTTATATATTTTAGGCATATTAAGTTTGCCAGAAAAAAAAAGGAAAGTTATCCTAGACATAGAATAGGGGATGAATATGCAAAAGTAAATAACAAGCACAGGTCACTTTAGACAATAATATGCTTTTATTTAAAAATGTGTGTAGGGCTTCCCTGGTGGCGCAGTGGTTGAGAGTCTGTCTGCCAATGCAGGGGACACGGGTTCAAGCCCTGGTCTGGAAAGATCCCACATGCCATGGAGCAACTAGCCCCGTGAGCCACAATTGCTGAGCCTGCGCGTCTGGAGCCTGTGCTCCGCAACAGGAGAGGCCACGATGGTGAGAGGCCCGCACACCGCGATGAAGAGTGGCCCCCACTTGCCGCAACTAGAGAAAGCCCTCGCACGGAAACGAAGAGCCAACACAGCCATAAATAAATAAATAAATAAATAAATAAAATTAAAAAAAAACAAAAACAAAAATAAAAATGTGTGTAAACTGGATTAAAGTCAAACCAAGAGCTTTTTGTTTAAAAGGGAACTCTGGTAAATTCTTCTGTAACAATATATTTTCTAATGTGTATTATGTAGCTATTGATGTTTGGATTTCCTCTCCACCTTCCATATGATTGGGAAATATCTGTTTTGTAACCCATAGCCATATCAAATAAAAGCATATATTCTAGCCTTATCTTAAAAGTAAATAATAAATGTTATTGCAACGATAATAAATATTTCAAGGAATTGCTGATTTTGATCTTTATGCTTTTTCATTTTGATAACAAACTTCTGATGGAAACCTCATGATATCAATATATGAGTCTCAGTTTTAGTACTTAAGATGTAACAATGCCGTAATAGGTACTCGATGGATAGTTGTTGAATGAATAAATGATTGAACTAATTTATGAGTTCATGAATACAAAAAGATGATACCTGACCCTTAAAGTGTCCGGGGAAAAACAAGACTAACAAGAAAAATTCAAAGGTATAAGTAACCATATCATTCTTAAACTACCTGATCTTTTAGAACTAACAATTGAGGTTAGGAATTCTCTATTTTGCCTCTCTGTATCTATATAATATTGCAGCTCTTTTATTATATTGTGGAAAGATTGTGAACCAGCAGAAGGCTCAAGGTTGTGTCATCTGATAGGCCCACTACAGAACTGTACCCCGTGTGTTACTTAGCAACATTTCCCTGCCCCTCCTCTCTCATCTCCTGCTGGGAAACCTGCTCGGAGGCTGTGGAGCTTGGCAGGGATGAAGGAAAATCCAATGACTGATATAGATGACTTTTGATTTTGGGATGGTGTTTTTTCTTTTTTCTTTCTAGCTTTTTCCCTTTATTTAAGGATTAGAACATATGTATCAGAGAGTTTACTGCACAGTGGAAGATGAGGAGCAGGAACATGTTTGACTGGAATTGGGTTATTTGGTACCGGTGGTGCCACGCCTTAATTGCTAAAGACGTTGCTGTTGGGAAACGCTGATACTCCCCTTCTCACACTTCGGGTTACAACCCTGTTGAGTTAAGCAATACCCTGCTTCACACTGGAGACTTGAATTGAAATAAGTGACAACTAACTTTTTTGTTGTTTGTCTTAATTTTTGAATTTTATTTATTTATTTTTTATACAGCAGGTTCTTATTAGTCATCAATTTTGTACACATCAGTGTATACATGTCAATTCCAATCGCCCAATTCATCACACCACTATCCCCACACTCCTGCGGCTTTCCCCCCTTGGTGTCCATACGTTTGTTCTCTACATCTGTGTCTCAACTTCTGCCCTGCAAACCAGTTCATCTGTACCATTTTTCTAGGTTTCACATACGTGCATTAATATACGATATTTGTTTTTCTCTTTCTGACTTACTTCACTCTGTAAGACAGTCTCTAGATCCATCCACGTCTCAACAAATAACCCAATTTCGTTCCTTTTTATGGCTGAGTAATATTCCATTGTATATATGTACCACTACTTCTTTATCCATTCGTCTGTTGATGGGCATTTAGGTTGCTTCCATGACCTGGCTATTGTAAATAGTGCTGCAATGAACATTGGGGTGCATATGTCTTTTTGAATTATGGTTTTCTCTGGGTATATGCCCAGTAGTGGGATTGCTGGATCATATGGTAATTCTATTTTCAGTTTTTTAAGGAACCTCCATACTGTTCTCCATAGTGGCTGTATCAATTTACATTCCCACCAACAGTGCAAGAGGGTTCCCTTTTCTCCACACCCTCTCCAGCATTTGTTGTTGGTAGATTTTCTGATGATGCCCATTCTAACTGGTGTGAGGTGATACCTCATTGTAGTTTTGATTTGCATTTCTCTAATAATTAGTGATGTTGAGCAGCTTTTCATGTGCTTCTTGGCCATCTGTATGTCTTCTTTGGAGAAATGTCTATTTAGGTCTTCTGCCCATTTTTGGATTGGGTTGTTTGTTTCTTTAATACTGAGCTGCATGAGCTGTTTATATATTTTGGAGATTAATCCTTTGTCCGTTGATTCATTTGCAAATATTTTCTCCCACTCTGAGGATTGTCTTTTCGTCTTGTTTATGGTTTCCTTTGCTGTGCAAAAGCTTTGAAGTTTCATTAGGTCCCATTTGTTTATTTTTGTTTTTACTTCCATTACTCTTGGAGGTGGATCAAAAAAGATCTTGCTGTGATTTATGTCAAAGAGTGTTCTTCCTATGTTTTCCTTTAAGAGTTTTATAGTGTCTGGTCTTACATTTAGGTCTCAAATCCATTTTGAGTTTATTTTTGTGTATGGTGTTAGGGAGTGTTCTAATTTCATCCTTTTACATGTAGCTGAGTGACAACTAACTTTTATGTAGGAAAATAAGAGTACAAAGGAGAAAGGAATCACTCCTTTTTATGTAACTCCTTAGACAGAAGTATAAATCTGAGTGGATAAAGTAAATATTCCTTGAGTGTAATTAGAATTCTGAGTGGATAAACTATATACAGTTGACCCTTGAACAACACAGGTTTGAACTGCACGGGTCCACTTATACACAGACTTTTTTCACTAAGTACACACTTTAGTACTATGTGAGCTGCAGTTGACTGAATCTGTGGATGCAGAACTGCAGATATGGAGGGCCGACTGCTCAAGGGTCAACCGTACATCAACACCCGCCTATTTAGACAAAGCTAGGCTAAATTTACTGCAAGAGAGTTTGGGGGTTTTGAGCATGAACCACCCATTCTCCATGCTTGGCCCTGCAATAAAACTTCCTCTGCTCCGAAGAATAGAATAGAATAGAATAGAATAGAATAGAAAGAATAGAATAACTGCAACACTTTGTTCACATAATTGTTCTTTTAAAAAATTAAGCTTTAAAATATCTAATGGAAAATTAAAGTAATAATTAGGTAAATTGAATATTGAATCACTATGTTGTACACCTGAAAATAATATAATATTGTCAATCAACTATATTTAAATTTTTAAAATTAGATAAATTCGGGACTCCGCTGGCAGTCCAGTGGTTAAGACTGCCCTTCCAATGCAAGGGATGAGGGTTCCATCCCCATTCGGGGAACTAAGATCCCACATGCCACATGGCATGGGCAAAAAATTAAAAAATAAAATAAAAATTAAAAATTAGATGAATTGAAGTGATTACCTCCTTAAATATTGTTTTTCTTAGGAAAAGCTTATACCCTTTATTTATTTTTGTCTGCGTTGGTCTTCTTTGCTGTGTGTGGGCTTTCTCTAGTTGTGGTGAGTGGGGGCTACTCTTTGTTGTACTGCGCGGGCTTCTCATTGTCGTGGCTTCTCTCATCATGGAGCACAGGCTCTAGGTGCGTGGTCTTCAGTAGTTGTGGCTCACGGGCTCAAGAGCGCAGGCTCAGTAGTTGTGGCGCGTGGGTTTAGCTGCTCCACGGCATGTGGGATCTTCCCGGACCAGGGCTCGAACCCGTGTCCCCTGCATTGGCGGGTGGATTCTTAACCACTGCACCACCAGGGAAGTCCCACTTATACTCTTTTTAAGGTTAAGTGAAAATAGTGCTAGATATAAAGTAGGTTGTAGAAATATCAAGGTGAATGGGAAAGTTTCACGTTTCCTTTAGGTATGAAACTAAATAAACAGTATTGTGACTTCACTATTCAGAGCAGATAAGAATTGTCATATATAAACATATAAAATATTCTAATTTGTAATTACCTAAGGATAAAAATAACTTATTTCCTTTCATCCAAAATTATGATGATTTTCATTTTTGGTCTTCCCGACTGTCGTAAGAATTTAATGATTGTAAATAGTGTGACCAACTTATAAACATATGGTTTTTATTATCTCAGAATTTGAAAGTCATTTAAAGAGGAAGCTGCTTTAAAAGTGCATACTTTGTGATATGACCTCATACAAAAGTCTACATAATTATCTGATGTTTACCCATACATACTTTACACACTTTACTACTCATAACAGTGGCATCTCCCCTACTTCAAATTTTTGTAATTCTTACACTCTGTGGAATAAAATTCATTAGTTGAGTTTATACTGAAATGTATAAATTCCTAGTTTCATGCATTTTATGTATAGTCCTTTGAAGGGTCCTGATCTTTGCTTTCACATAGTACAAAGCACACAGGAGACAAAACAAAGTTTTGCTAAGTTGAGAACTATGGTTGTGGATTTTGAATGAGTAATACCAAACTGGTTCTGTAAAAATTATGAAGGTTAGGTTTGTTCATGAATATCAGAGAATGTTCTCTCCACATGCTCTGAATACATGACTGAAAATTGATAATTTCTCAGCAGAGGCTTTCTCAAATAGAGATATCAATACCACATAGTTTGTTAAAATAAAGTTTCAACAAGGAACCAAAATGGAAACTGCATCCCCACCGGAAAAAAAATGTGATTTTATTTTTTTAATTTTTTGGCCACACCGTGCGGCTTGCAGGATCTTAGTTCCCTGACCAGGAGTCAAACCCATGCCCTTGGCAGTGAAAGAGCCAAGTCCTAACCACTGGACTGCCAGGGAATTCCCCTACACAAAATGTAATTTTACATTTTTTAAAACAACAAAAAAGGGACTTCCCTGGTGGTCCAGTGGCTAAGATTCTGCACTCCCAATGCAGGGGGCCCAGGTTTGATCCCTGGTCAGGGAACTAGATCCCACATGCTGCAACTAAGAGTTGGTATGCTGCAACTAAAAGATCCCACATGGCACAACTAAGACCCAGCACAGCCAAATAAATAAATAAATATATTAAAAAGAAAGTAACTATCTTGCCTGATGTGGAGCGGTGTTTTCAACGTCTGGTGGTGAGGAGCTCGGAGTATTTTTGTCCAGCAAAGCATTGTCAGTTCCATTAATTATGTCAGTGTATAAAGGAGAGTTTTTAGACTTTAATTTACTGAGTGTCTTAAGGTTATAATTTTAAACAATAACTTTCTCTATTGTTTTAGAATCTGCTCTCTCTAGCAGATAAAATCTATCTTGGATGATAGTTTAATCAATTTCATTTTGGTTTTTGTAAAATTCCTTTTTCTTTTTCAGATTTTTAAGAATCCCGAGGTCAAGGAAATAAATGAAAAATTTCTAAAAATGTTCATGTATACTTAAAATACTGTAACTATATGTATTAAATCTACAGAAAAACTGATGGAAGGAACCTGCAACTAAGATTTAATAGCTTTATTTTACAAACCATAATAAATTTAATAACTTTATTACATTTACTTATAAATTACAGTTTGACATAATTATAAATTAATAAATGGCATCAAATTATATGGATTATTAATCCAGTGGCTGATCATCTGGCTTCTTCTAGCATCTACCAGAACTACTGAAGAGCAGGCTGAGTCTTGAAGAAGGTGATCCTTTAAGCACTTATGAATCCCTGTGACTAGAAGGGTCCAGGCATCTCTTCTGTAGGACAATGCAAAGGAAATGTCTTCTCCTCTCCGATATTTCCCTGCTCCCAACCAACATAAAATATATTACAAGAGAGGTATGAAAATGTAGAAGTGTGGGGTTCCAAACATGCACTTTATTTTTCATTTATTTATTTATTTGGTTGCACAGGGTCTTAGTTGTGGCAGGCAGACTCCTTAGTTGCGGCTCAAGGACTCCTTAGTTGTGGCATTCGAACTCTTAGTTGTGGCATTCGAACTCTTAGTTGCGGCATGCATGTGGGATCTAGTTCTCTGACGAGGGACCGAACCCGGGCCCATTGCTTTGGGAGCGCAGAGTCTTATCCACTGCACCACCAGGGAATTCCCCAAAAATGCACTTTAAAAAACTGTTGGGTCAAGGATTCTTTGGTTATAAGCAAAATGAAGCTATCCAGGGCTTCCCTGGTGGCGCAGTGGTTGAGAGTCCGCCTGCCGATGCAGGGAACACGGGTTCATGCCCCGGTCCGGGAGGATCCCACACGCCGCGGAGTGGCTGGGCCCGTGAGCCATGGCCGCTGAGCCTGGGCGTCCGGAGCCTGTGCTCCGCAACGGGAGAGGCCACAACAGTGAGGGGCCCGCGTACCGCAAAAAAAAAAAAAAAAAAAAAAAAATGAAGCTATCCAAATTAACTCAAGTAAAAAGCATGAGGTTAGAAATCCATAGGGAAATCTCATGGATCCCAAATACAAGTATAGGAATCATCAAAGCTATCATACCACTGTTCTCTCAGTCTTTCACTAGGGCTGTATGATTTCTGCTTCCTTTAGCACATATAGGTTATGGCTTATTTCTGAAGAACGGTTTTCTCAGTTTATTTGTACGCACACATCAAAAAATGGCGCCTGTCCTGAGTCTACCTGACCTTACAGCTCTACAGCCTCTATGGAGTTACTGACTCAGTATCTAGGTCTCCGGTTAAATAATCAAACAGAAGAATCTGTTTGGGCTAGGTTTCTCCCCTGGTCCCATCAGCTGTGGGTCTGGAGACAAAGTCTAATGCCAGTAGGGCTGCCACTACCAGGAACTGTGGGTGGGGCAGATTCTCTGAGAAGGGCATGCGGGTGGGAATGAAACAATTACTATCTCAAGTTCCCAGATACAGGATATGTTGAAGTTGGACTTTCTCAGTTGGTTTCTCCCTCTCTCTCCCCCTCCCCCCCTTCTTATTTCTATGATTAACGTCTTCCTCCCTCCTTCCCTCCCTCTTCCTTCTTTCCTTCCTTCCTTTTTCTTTCTTTTCTTGCTTTCTTTTTCGTTGGAAGTTCAGGCTATGGAAGACAGAAGCATATTCTCCTTAGAGAATATCAGCATATTCTCCTTATTTCAAAAAAAGGCAGGGTTTTGGTATGTGGTAGGTATACCTTACTCTATTAAAAATGGGAGAGGACGGACTTCTCCAGCGGTCCAGTGGTTAAGATTCTGCGCTTCCACTCCAGGGGGCACGGGTTTGATACCTGGCTGGGGAACTAAGATCCCACATGCCAGCGGTACGCGGCCAAAAAAAAAGGGAAAGGGGTATACTAAGGCTACTGGTTTCCCAAGTAATTTTCTAGTGTCCAGGTTGAGAGGAAGCTTTGAGTAACCAACTAAAACCTGTTTCCATTTGCCAGAATAGTTTTTGTTCTAAAGCTCCAAATAAAGATACCCTAAGAGACTGGCATCTCCCTCGTGGTCCAGTGGTTAAGAATCCGTCTTGCAATGCAGAGGACGCCGGTTTGATCCCTGGTGGGGGAACTAAGATCCCACATACTGAGGGGGAACTAAGCCTGGGCGCCGCAACTACTGAGCCTACACACCACAACTAGAGAGACAGTGTGCCTCAACTAGAGAGCCCACATGCCACAAACTACAGAGCCCATGCGCTCTGGAACCTGTGCGCCACAACTAGGGAGAAGCCCCCACACCGCAAGGAAAGATCCCATGTGCCGCAATTAAGACCCGACACAGCCAAGAATAAACAAATTAATTAATTATTTTTTTAAAAAGACATCCTAAGAGAGATAACATATTGATACTGATAGTTTATTGATCCAATTATTCCTTTAATTAACTTTCTCAAACAGGAAGATTACAAGAGAATAAGCCACGAACAGAACTTAATTCTTTAATATTTTGGTTCCATTGCCCTAATTGTCATACCATTCTATGTGTGATGAAAACAGAAAAATCACATTTTACTTCTGATTTTTAATAGTTTGAGGGATCACTTCCTTTTATTAATTAATTGTTAATAGGTTATAATAAGTTGTAGTGACAATTTGCTTTTGCTAGTGCTTTGCATAAAACATGATACATTCAGTTTAGCACAGTGCCTATCCAGAAACCAAGGTACTAATGTACAGCATGGTGACTGTAGTTAATAACACTGTATTCCATATTTGAAAATAGCTAAGAGAGTAGATCTTAAAAGTCCTGATCACAAGAAAAAGAAAAAGAAAAAAAATTTTTGTAACTATTTATGGTAGCAGATGGTAACTGGACTTATTGTGGTGATCATTTTGCAATGTATACAAATATCGAATCATTATACTGTTCACCTGAAACTAATATAATGTTATACGTCAATTATACCTCAACACAAAAATAAATTGACAAAGAAAGAAAGAAAGAGATCCTAGGTATAGAGTTCTCAGGTAAAAATACTTTTTTCTCAAAATTTTGAAGGTATTGCTCCCTTGCCTTTAAGCTTCCAGTGTTGCTGCTGAAAAGTCCAGTGCTCTCTGATTCTTTATTCTTTGAACTTTTTTTTCCCCCCACTTGGAAGCTTTCAAAATATTTACCCAATGTGTTCTAAAATTTCACAGTTATATGCCTTGCTTTGGGTCTTTTTTTCTTTCTTTCTTTCTTTCATTGTGTGGGGTACTGGGTGAGTCCTTTCAATCAATATCCTTTGTTCTGAAATTTTTTATTATATTCTTTTTTTGATAATCACCTCCTCTCTCTTCTTTCTTTCTCTTATTATTTGGGTATGGGGACTCTTGGACTGATCAACTAATTTTCCTATCTTTCATCTCTGGCTTACCCTGCTTTCTCAAAGATTTCTTTAAATTTATCTGCCACCTTTTTTTTTTTTTTTTTTTGCGGTACATGGGGCCCTCACTGTTGTGGCCTCTCCCGTTGCGGAGCACAGGCTCCGGACACACAGGCCCAGCGGCCATGGCTCACGGGCCCATCCGCTCCGCAGCATGTGGGATCTTCCCGGACCGGGACACGAACGCGCATCCCCTGCATCGGCAGGCCGACCCCCAACCACTGCGCCACCAGGGAAGCCCCCACCTTTTTTTTTTTTTAATCACTCTCAGCTATCCTATTTTTAATTTCCAAGTACTCTTTCTTGTTCTTTGAACGTTTCTTGTTTATATATTTTATGTAGTATTCTATTTTTGTTTTGTTTAGCTTTTATGGATAGACTCTCTTCTCTTATCCCTATGGAGTATAATTATGGTCCTTTTTTCTTAGAAGTTTACTTCTACTTCCTATTATTATTTGTTTTTTCTGGCTTCCTTATTTTCCTATTTTCTTTGATTTCCCTTCAAACACTGAAGGCTTCCTTCAATCTGATACTTGGCTATTAGTATTTAAGCGTGAAGCACAACAGAACAGATTGTAAGCTGTTGGATTCTGGACCTCACCATAAGAAGACCAGGTTGCATTTTCTTTAACTGAAATGAGCCTCAAATGTCAGTATGTAGATAGAGCTCTTTCATTTGGAGCTACTCAGCGTCTACTGAGTAGAAGCCTCCAAACTCTGGGATATAAACTTGATTCTGCTTTCTGATATTAAACATTAGCACTGGGGGGAGGGGGAGAATAGGGCTAATTTTCTCTAAGACTTATAAATTAAATACTCAAAAGAACTTACTTCCTGTAGTACTTGACTTAAATATTTACCATAAGCAATAGACACAATAACTAAATTTCTCTAAATATTTGTCCTTAGAAAATGCAGACTTTTAAATTTCAATCTGACAGGTTTTTTAAGATGGAGTGGACAGTGGGACCCAAAAGATTAAAGACCTCTACTCTAAGAAAACTTTATGTTTACCAGTGGCATTGGAAGACTAGAAGAGAACTGGGGATTTGGGGCTTTAAGCCACAGTTATAAAAGGCTTTTAGAAGCAGCAATCTAGAAATAACAATTCTGTGAACTTTCTGGAACCAGTACCTGAGACCCAGGTGGAAGAGCCCTGCCCTGGACCCCACATGTCACAAACATACCTAAAACGAACTTATTAAATAACACACAGGCACCTCTGATACTTGGAATCCAGTGCATACTGCTGGCACAGTTGTGACTCATAAACATCCATTCCTGGAAATAACACCATTTAGTCCCCAAGGAAATAATTCTCCACATCTTTTGCCCTACGTCCACAATACAAAAGGCAACTGAATACAAATACCATGGAATACGGTTTATGGTGCGGTTGACATAGGAGAAAGAACTTGCTTTGGAATGTGGGGAGGATTTGAGTAGCAGAGACAGATAAGAGAAAAGACAAAATAATTAACTTGTCAAATTCTTCCTCTCATTGTGAATGCAATAGCTTTTGGCCTAATGAAGTATCTTCCCTAGTGCCAAGTATCCATTTTCTTGCTTCTCTCAGGACACCAGAGATACTCACAAATTAAAGTAAAATTTCAAACAGTTGAACATAGTAGCTGAGGAACATTTTACAATACTGAACACTTTTATATTATTTTTCAAATTGTGTGTATGTAGGTGTAGACATAGCATACATGAAGTGTGATACAAACTCTACATTAGCAAAATGGATGTGTTATACTAGAATTGCAGATAGTTTGATTTTCATAAAAATATGTAATAAGGTTTCATTAAATTTTCAAAAATTAAATTTTAAAACTTTATAATTGTGACTTTGAGTTGTTAATATTAAATAAAATTCATATATTTATTGTTTTTAATTTTAATGGGTAATTATACATTTGGTAGGAGAATAGCTTTTTGAGTTATCTGAAAATAATTTTAATTTGTGATTTTTTTTACATTTACTTTAATTTATATTTTATACACATTCAAAATAATCACTTTTTTAATCCTTTGGATGACAGAATGAGTACAAGTTGAGATCATGACAGAAAAAGAAGATAGAAGAGTGGAGCTCAAAAACAGGAAAAAAAAAAAAAATCTCAAAAGGAAAAATAAATTTAAAAACCTTCAAAGAGGCCACCTGCTCGAATATTTAAAAACTGAAACAATGAAAGTGTTCATGAACCACATGAAATTTGCAAACAGCACATTACAAATTTTTTGCTTACTGAATATTTAATTACTGACGAAAGTGACTAAGAAACTTATGTTAACATATTTTGCCAGGACACTGGTCAACTACACTGTTTATAAATGACTTTGTCCTTTTACATTAAGGTCATTGTATATCTTTTCTTATTTTCAACTTTACATCTACTGTTAAATATTTAATTCGGCTTAGGAAACACCGTCATCACTAAATTTGTTGTATTCTGAGTTTCTTATTCTCGCTTAGTAGTTTCACTTTCTTCTGTTACCTGTCTTTCCCCTGTGTCTGATAAGTTGAATACAATACAGAAGATGAAGGGGAGTCATTCCAAACAAAACTGCTTTTCGACTTTTGGCATATCTCCTCTTATCCATGTTAGTCACAGCCAAGAAGTCAAATAGCTTCTGGGACAGATTATATCTGGGCACTTTTGTTTCACGATTTAATGTAAAACATCTCAGGCATTGCAATATTGTTCCTTTCTTCGGTACTTTTGCTTCTGTATTTTGTAGTAATAATACCATACCTTATCTACAGTTTCCAAATCACTTTTATTACTTGTAATGCCAGTGAAGCCCCACAACAGCCATGGGTGGTAGAACTCACATTTACATCAGAGAAAACCATGTTTTTAACACCATCAAAGTGACAGATTTGTGACAACCAGTGGTATACTGGTAAATGTTTAACAACTGTCTCTTGGAGGATATGGAGAGCCCTGCTTGTAGAGTTTACCAATTTCCTTGAAGTGACTACTCCCAGCATGGCCAATGTCAAGCTACCTATGTGATGTCAACTGGCTCCTAAAAGTTCTGAAAAGTTAACAAAGGGCTCTTGCAAACAAGAGGAAGTGAGCTCCAGCACACCAACAGTCACTTTAAATTGAATCCAAAGTATATGAAACATATACATGCATATGTGCCTTGTTTTGAGATTAGGATTATCAAAATAAAAAAAAAATTGGATATGCCAATGTAGTTGGTGGATTAAACCAACAATGAAGCTATTAAGTGGTAAATTATCAATATATGTGGTCTCAATTACAAATGCTTTTGGAGTTCTCAGAGGGTAGTGAGTTGATGGACAGTTTCTAAACTGGCCTTCAATGACGTCCAACTCATGGTACTCATGCCCTTGTGGAATCCACTCCCTTCAGTGTGGGCAGAACTTGTTACTTTCTTCTAACCTCCTTAACCAACAGAATATGGCAAAGGTGATGGGATGCCATTTGTGTGATTATGTTATGTTAGACTGTAACTTTTGTCTTACTAGCAGACTCTGTTTCTGGCTTTGATGAAGCAAGCTGTTATGTTGTGAGCTGATCTATGGAGAGGCCCCCATGGCAAGGAACTGAGGTCCTCAGTCCAACAGCTTGTAAGGAACTGAATTCTGCCAACAACTGTGTGAGCTTGGAAGCAGAGTCTTTCCTATTAGAACTTGAGATGAGACTGCAGCATGGACCAATACCTTGATTGCAGCTTTGTGAGATACCATGAAGCAGAAGATCAGCTAAGCCATGTGCAAACTCCTGACCCCACAAATAACGAGATAATAAATGTGTGTTGTTTTAAGCCACTAAGCTTGTGTAATTTGTTATGCAGCAATAGATAACTAATATAGTCAGTGTGTACTGGAGTATTGTCCTAGAGAATGTTATATGGGATTGTAGTATTAGAAATTTAAAATTTAATGAGTTTTGATAGTGCAGGGATTGGAGGGGGCTTTGAGGGAACGTTGGAAGATAAGCTTAGTTTGAAAGAGTAGGGTCTATTAAGAAGGCACTTAAGGGTTCGTGACCCGGTCCGGGAAGATGCCACATGCCGCGGAGCGGCTGGGCCCGTGAGCCATGGCCGCTGAGCCTGCGCGTCCGGAGCCTGTGCTCCGCAACGGGAGAGGCCACAACAGTGAGAGGCCCGCGTACCGCAAAAAGAATAAAAAAAAGAAAAAAGAAGGCACTTAAAAATTCATTTATGGGAATTCCCTGGCAGTCCAGTGGTTAGGACTCAGCGCTTTCACTGCTGGAGCCTGGGTTCAATCCCTGGTCATGGAACTAAGAGCCCTCAAGCTGTGCGGCATAGCTGAAAACAAAAATATAAATAATTTTTTAAAAATAAAATAAAAATTCATTTATTCAACTAATAATGATTTAATACCAACCTTATGCCCAATACTTTTGGAGGGCAATGCTATACAGTATTGAGAAAAAACAAACAAGATTTATGGAGCTTAAAATCTAATTGCAGGTAAGAGGGAGCTGGCAAACAACAAACAAGTAAATACAAGAGAACAATAAGGATTATGCAGAGAATTAAAGCAGAATGGCATGTTAGGGAGTGACTAGCTGGCTACTGTAGATTAGGTGGTAAGAAAGGGTGTGGCAGGCCTGTAAATTGTCCCCTGCATCCATTTTCTCCCTCTTTCCTTCTAGTAACAGAATCCCCCAAGTTTTCACCAGGCAACTTGAAATGTAGACAGGTATGGACCAGCTTCAATCATGTGAACAAAGATTGAACCTTCTGAACAATCTAGAACAGGCTAGAAGGAACCTGGGTCCCTGAATGATTTCATGGAGCAGAGCTGCCCACTCACGCTTTACCAACTGCCTACCTCTGGACTGTTATGTCAGAGAAATAAACTTTAATTTTTTTTTTTTTTTTACGGTACGCGGGCCTCTCACTGTTGTGGCCTCTCCCGCTGCAGAGCACAGGCTCCGGACGCGCAGGCTCAGCGGCCATGGCTCACGGGCGCTGCCGCTCCACGGCATGTGGGATCCTCCCGGACCGGGGCACGAACCCATGTCCCCTGCATCAGCAGGCGGACTCTCAACCACTGCGCCACCAGGGAAGCCCAACTTTAATATTTTTGAGTTACTATATTTCAGGACCTCTTTGTTATAGTACTGAGCCTATGCCCTGCTACTACAGGTGACCTCTCAGAAGAGGCAACATTTAAGCTAAGACCTAAGTGACAAGAATGAACACACCATACAAAGAAGAGGAGAAAGAGCATTTCAGACAAATGTAAAGGACCTAAAAGGAGAAAGGTCGGTATGCCTGGGGCACAGGGAATGAATGGCAGAGATAAGCTTGGAGAATTAGCCTGGGACCAGATCACATAGGGGTTTCAAGGCTACAGTAGGGAATTTTTAGTTTAAATGTTATGGAAAACCATTCGAGAATTTTAAAATATTCAAATAAGAGAAGTGTCATAAATGGATTTTAAAAAAATCTCTCTGCCTGCTCAGTGGTAAGTCATCTGAGGGGGCAAAGTGAAGGCACAGAGATTTTTTAAAAAATATTCATTTGGCTGTGTTGGGTCTTAGCTGTGGCACGTGGGATCTTTCATTGTGTTGCGTGGGCTTCTCTCTAGTTGCAGCGTGTGGGCTCCAGAGCGCACAGGTGCGGTTGCCCCGCAGCACGTGGGAGGGATGTTAGTTCCCCAACCAGGGATCGAACCCTCGTCCTCTGCATTAGAAGGCGGATTCTTAACCACCGGACCCCCAGGGAAGTTCCAGAGAAATTGTTTAGAAAGCTACTGCAGTAGTCCAGGGGAACAAATTTTAGTGCTCTAAACTAAGGTAGCAATGAAGATAGAGGATAAATCCTTGAAATGTTTTAGAAGTATCAACAAGAAAGCTAATGATAGATTGGATTGGTAGGAGGAGTGCAGGAAAGAGTGAAATGAAGGATGACTTTGGGCTTAAGCAACTGCTATTATTATTATTTTTTTTTTTTTGCGGTACGTGGGTCTCTCACTGTTGTGGCTTCTCCCGTTGCGGAGCACAGGCTCCGGACACGCAGGCTCAGGGGCCATGGCTCACGGGCCCCGCCACTCCGCAGCATGTGGGATCTTCCCGGCCAGGGCACGAACCCGTGTCCCCTGCATCGGCAGGCAGACTCTCAACCACTGCACCACCAGGGAAGCCCAAGCAACTGCTATTTAATGAGATAGTTGCTACGTGAAGGATGGACCATAAGGATGCAAGAGCAGAGCAGAAAGGTCAGCCAGGGAGCTTGAATTGAGGACAGCTGGATTTTTTGTTTCTGTTTTTGTGGGGAGGGGGCAAGTTTTGCTGTGAAAAAGAATAGCTCTCTTAGCCACTTTAGCTTCAATATGCTTATTAGACATTCAATCTGAAATGCCAGGTAGGCAAGTGTCCCAAAGGTCTGGAATTCAAAGATGTCTGGGTTGGAGATATAGATTTGAAAGTCACTAGTATATGGATGTGTTATAAAGCCATGGACTGGATGAAGTAGGTCACTCAGGGAGAAAGTGCACACGGAGAAGAGGGAGGAGGAGAAGCCAAGGGCACTGCAGTGTTGGATAGTATAGATGTCAAAGGAAAACCAAAAAAGAGAGGAGTCACAAAAGCCTGGAGAATTGTTTTAAGAAGGAAGGTGTAGTTAATTGTGTCAACAGTTATTGAAAGACAGTTAAATGAGGACTGACATCATTCTTTGAACCACTGGCTTTGACAAGATGTGGGCCTTGAGAAATATCCATTTCAAGGGTGAAGAAGAGATGAGGAGTTGAAGACCAGAAGTATAGACATGTCTTTTAGGGAGTTTTGCTGTTGAAGGAGAGCAGAAAAATTGGGTGCTAGCTGAAGGCAGAAGTGGGGTCAAGTAAGGATTTTTTAAAATTTGGGTAAGATTTCAATAGGAAAGATTACTAAAGAGAATGAGGGGTGAGGGGTACAGTTAGAGGTGTCTTAAGAAGGTCTAGGGGATGGGAATCCTTTAAGTCCTTTAGGCAATCCTTTATGTGCAAAGCAAAAAATGTTCAATAAGAATTTCTTTTTTAAACTCGTAAAGTGGGAAAAATCATCAGTGATAAAAATAGGGCAGATGATAAAGGAGTGACAGATGTGTTTTGGACATATTAAGTTCAGTGAAATATTTAAATAAGATTAACTGACCAACTTAGTACAAGAGACTTTGAGCTTCAAGATAGTAATAATCCTTAAGAAAAACAATATATTTTACAAAGGATCAGTCCAGTTGGCAGACACCATTTAAATTATCCTAGGAACTTCCCTGGTGGTCCAGTGGAACTAAGATCCCACGTGCTGCAAGGCATGGCCAAAAAAAAACCAAATTATCCTATATAAAATTAACAAGGACTTACCTTGCCAAGATTCTCGGCACTTTTATATTCATTTAAATTGCATTGGGAAAAAACATCTCAGTAATTGAAAAGCAACTAATTATAAGCAATTACAAGCCAAATTATGTTTATACCAAAATTAGTGTTTGAGGTGGTTTAGTAGACTGATTCTTCATTTCAATAAGCAACTATCAAATAATTGAATAGCTTGTAAAACACACAAATACTTCTTTTATCTTTATTCCAAGTGTAACCACCGCATTCTCTTTGAATTATTATTATAATAAAATAAGCAACATTCATTATTTTTTGTCCCAATCCCCAGTTTGAGTTGGGTGCTTTTAAAAACAAGGCAAGAGTAGCATATGTACCTAGTGCACAACATAGCTTCTTTCAACAGGTTTGACATAGAAATGCGAACAAATTCATGCTCCTGTAAAGACAACTACTATCCTGCAGGGAATCTAGAGTACAAACTCAAAGCACTTGACGCTTACAACATTGTCTTATTTCACTTGTAGTTGAGGTAAGTCTTTCTCTAAGGATGATAAGGAAAAGTCTTTTGTCTTGTGACTGCTAATTTTTACGTCAGGTTGGTTTTTTTTCTCCCATATTTCTGAGTAAAAGTCACAACTTTGTTACCACAATTTTGCCACCTCAGGTTAAACTGCTTGACTACGACTCGACAACTTTTACAGTTTACTTGATTACTGAAATTACAGATTCATGACTCTAAATCACGACTAGTGATAGCTCTGAATCCCTGTTACGTTCATTTCCCTGCAAACAATTTCAGATTATATTTATTTTTGGTTCATTTTTATTGAATGAAGGAGTCTTTAAACTCTATAGTTCTTCACAATTTTCAAGTCTCACACAGATGATTTCATACAGTCCCAAAATAACCCCCCCTTTCCCTCCTACCCCTTTATGTCCCACTTTCAAATTATACTTAATAAATCAGGTTCTAGAAACAGTTTTGCAGAATAAAGTCCCACCAGTTGACCTAATTGAACGCGGAGTTGCCAGTGCTTCACGGCAGCTACTGCTCTGGGCCAACTCGGAGGCTTGGCGAGCCACATGCTGGGAGGTAGGTAGAGCCGGAGCCCTTCGAGGCTGGGCGCCACGTTGCTTCTCCCTTTTTGAATAGGGAGACAACGCTTCTGGCTATTGTGTAAACCGGTTGAGAACTGCGTTCATTCGCACATCAGCTAAAGCGAGAGCAGCATTAAAGCGCCTTCTAATCCGACCCCTGGCAACATGTGCGTCACGGACCAATGTTGAGTTTTAATGCCTGGCTTCGTTCGCCTTGGGGAAGCTTACTTGAGAGAATGGCCGAGTACCTCGACAATCGCGACGAAGTGCACAGGATCAAAACCCCCACGCCAGCCCAGCAGTGGCCACCGCCCCCGCCGAACCCCGCCAACCCTCCAGAGGATCCACCCATGTTCCCCGATAACCAGTTGTTTTACGCAGCGCTACACAGCCTTTCCTCACTCCGTCCCCGCTCTCCCACCCACTCCGCATTCGACCCCAGGTTTGTAGTCCCCAGCCGAACAACAGATCGCCGTCTCCCGCCCAGCTGCCAGCCCGAACCCGCACCGCAGCGAGGGAGCCAGCTCCCCGCGCTCCTCGCAGGCGGGCGGCCAGCCAGCCGCAACTGGGTGGTTGGTGATTGACAGGAGGCTGGAGCAATGAGCCGCAGGGGCGGGACGCTGCGTCACTTCCTGGCTTTTCGGGTAGACGGGGTATATAATTTCGGTGCTCACGCAGCGGCCTCGCTCCCACAGTATGGCCGGCGACATTAGCTAGCGCTCGCTCTACTCTCTCTAACGGGGAAACAGCGGACTACAAGAGACTGAGCTGTATCTGCCTCTATTTCCAACAGACTCACGTTCAACTTTCGCTCACACACACACAAAAAAAAAGCCGGGAAAATTTTATTAACCCTTTTTTTAAAAAAGTTAATATAAAATTATAGCAAAAAAGGAACCTGAACTTTAGTAACACAGCTGGAACAATCCGCAGCGGCGGCAGCGGCGGGAGAAGAGATTTAATTTAGTTGATTTTCTGTGGTTGTTGGTTGTTCGCTAGTCTCATGGTGATGGAGGTTGCACATTTTTTCGAAGGGACTGAGAAGCTGCTGGAGGTTTAGTTCTCCAGGCAGCAACCCGACGCAAACCAAGGATCTGGGGATCTTCGCACCATCCCAAGGTGGGTGCTCGGGGCTCTCGCCCACAGTCGGGTCTGGGGGCTGTCGCCGCCTGGGAGGCACCAGCCCCAGGCTGGGGGGCGGGGGCTGGCTTCCCGCAGCCTTCAGGTGAGGTCAGGTTCGCGGGCGGGGGTCGTTTGGGCGGCCGTGGAGGGCGGCCCCGGCGCTATCGGGAGCGGCCAGGTCCACGCGCGGCCCGAGCCGGCTTCTCCCGCCACCGTTGCAGGGCCGGGCGCTGCCCGGGGGGAGGGGAAAAGGCCGGCGCCGCCGCGTGCTCAGGTAACGTCCCCCGCGCGGCGTGCGGGGCAGCGGGCGGCGACGCTTGGGGTGGTTTGGCGGCCCTCGCCTCCCAAACTTACCTCCCCCTCCGCGGGAGTTGGCGGTTCGGGGCCCCGGGTGAGGTGCCCGGGGGTGGGGGCCGCGCGGGCTCCCTCCCAGCAGGTGTGGCTCGGCGGGCTTAGTCAGGCGCTAATTCGGGCGTGTCTGCCTCGGGAATGGAGGAGGGAGGGAGCGGGACAGGAGTCCGACTCGTTCTCTCCGCGTGCTGCGGGAGGAGGGGGCCCACCCGGGGCCGGGCCGAGGGGCTGACGAGCAGGCCTCCCGCCCGCGGTCGGCGCTGGCAGCATGTGGCGCCCGGGCGGCGGGGATTGGGCGGGAGCAGCTGTGTCGCAGTGGCTGGGCCCCACCGCCGCCCTAACGTGCTCTGCACCAAAGCCTTTTCGGGGCGGCCCAGGGAGCCCACCGAGGCTTGCTCCCGACTCTCTTGACCTTGGGTTGTGTAACCTGTTACCGAGTCGGCGGGGTCCGGGCGAGGTGCGGGGTAGAGTGACGCTTGCCTATATTCACGGGCTAGAGGCCCGTCCGAGCTCGGACATAATACCTTTAATGCCTAATCCAGCAAAGGAATCTGGGGCCCCAGCCTCCCACCCCGGGCAGTCACGCGAGAGAGCTGGGCGATCGCGCAGAAAAGGAGAGGTCTTGTAGTGGCCTTGATCCAATCGCAGACGAGGGCGCAGGCGACCCCTGGGGTGGCTGGGCCGGCTCCCCCCGGCTAGGCTCGCTAAGCACCCCTTGGCTTTCTAGGCTTCTCCGCGCACAAGTGCAGCTAGCTAGAGTGGCCGTGCGGCGGCGGCGGAGCCGGCGCGGCCGCTTCATTGAGAGGCGACGACCAATGAGCTCGTTGGCCCGACCGGGAGCCTGGCCCCGGGGTGTGGGCCAATGGGCGTTTCAGGAATGTTGGCTGCGCTCGCCGCCTTCTCTGACAAAAAGCAACTGGAGAAGGGAATCCAGGCGGACACGTGCTGCCGGGACTTTAAGGCGATCTATGTTGAAGGAATCTCCTGTAGAAGAGCATCGCGTTAGCTAAAGTGTGACCGGTTTCATTTTTCAAGCTTTGTGCGACACTTAAAAATGTCTTAATATATCCCTTTACTCTAAGCCCTTTATGTTTATAGGAAGCAGTTACTTACAAAATATGGGGAAGCTTAGTATTTCCTCCATTTCACAGATGGGAAAGCTCCCTGGTGTTGGTAATACGCCTTTGGTAAAACGATTGTGATGGGATTATCTAGAAAATGTTGTCAGGAAGAACTAATGAGTAAGAACAGTCTTATATAAAATGAATAACAAAATTTTCTGCTCTGGCTCTTTAAATGGGTTGAAGCTTTATTTGTAAGCACGCGTTCTTAATAAAGGGAAGGGAGTGTTTCCTCCCCGAGTTCTTGGGCAAAAATGCCAGAATTTAAGCTTGCGCTTTTTTGGTTAAGAGTTCCCTGAATCAAGGAGGAGAAAGGCTTATAAATGGGCAACTTGCTTTCTTTAAATGTTTGAGAACTGCTTTTGTACTTTAATCAGCTGAAATTGTTTTACTGCTTCAGTGTGGATCTTAAAATGATGGCAAAAGTTATACCTTCAAGGACAGGATGTTCAGTTTTGTTGAATTCGTGATTTAGTACCATACGTTTTGTAGACACGTAAAATTTGTTACGTCACTGTTGTGAGAGTTTAGCACATTTCAGCTGTTGAAACATCTATTGGATTTAACAGAGATGTCCGTTGGTAACCTTCGAGGAACATTTTTCAGTGACCTCTCAGGCAGAGATCAACTGGTTAGGTTATTTATTCAGAGGTTTAAAAAAAAGTACCTGAAAAACAATACATGCTTGATACATCACCTAAAACCAATGGCCTGGCCAGAGAAAATCACTGGCTTCTGGTCTCGGAGGAGGTGGGGTGCAGGCCCCAGAGACCACAGAGGAGTTATCAGTCATCCAGAAGAGTAATGCATAATGAGATGGTTCGTGCATGACCTATGGCATGTCTAGATTTGAATTCAAATATCATCTAATAGCTAGCTGTTTGATATTTCCATGTCTCTAAAATGGAGAAAATAATGGTACCTACCTCATAGGGTAATTGTGAGGATTAAGTGGGTTAATACATATATAGTACTTAAAAACTGACTGACAAATTGTAACCATAAGTGTTAACATCTTTATATTTGATTCTTTGCCCTTAAGGACAGAATCTTTTTTTCTTTTCCTTTCTTTAAGCAAACCAGGCTGGAGGAGAAAGTATATCAGATACTTAACATTAAAGAGTGCTCTACCAAGTTGACATATTTTTATTCAAGTAGAGGAGATGGTGAGTTTTGGATTGCTTAATGCAGTTAAACCTTAATTCTTCCACAGAATAATCAGTCTTTAGTAGCTTTGTTCTTTTTTTAATGATATAAAAGTTTGGAAGCCAGAAAATCCTTCCTTGTCCTTAACCTCACATCTCCAACCTCAGTAATACTGCCAAAATGCAAATAGACAAAAGTCATAGTCAAAAGACATTAACTAACAGACTGGAATAAAGTTAACAACTTAACTACACTGTTTATAAAACATAAAACTTAAGGTTATGGAAAGGGTTAAGATGTCCTAAGAGGGCATCACTATCGATTAAAAGATAACAAGGATATTATGGGGAAATTCCTAGAAAAATACTTTTCCACACTGATGCAAGAAGAAACAGAAAATCTTAATAGTCCTATTACCATTGCCTGAATTGAATTAATCATTAATCATCCCATGAATATAAATCTAGGCCCAGATGGTTATACTGGAGTGTTCTAACATTCAAGGAAGAAATAATTCCAACCTTCTTCATACATTCTAATAGTTAACAGAAAGGGAATACACATCACAGTTCCTTTTGGGGTTTGTATAATTTTGATATCAGACCCCTGACAAGCTGTGAAGGAATCAGAATTTTCACGCACTGCAGATGGGAATGGAAAACAGTATATCCACTTTGGAAAATGGTTTGGCAGTTTCTTAATAAGTTAATGCATCTGTCATATGATCCAGCCAGTCTAGTCCACTCATGCATCTGTCCAAGTGAACAGGAAATGTGTCCATACAAAGACTTTTACATGAATGTATTCATAACAGCTTTATTTTTCAATAGCCCCCAAACTGGAAACACGTCTCTATTAACAAGCAAATAAATAAACAAATTATGATTATTCATACGATAGAATACTACTCAGTAATAAAAAAAGAGATGAACTGTTATTGATACATGCAACAAATAATTGTGCTGGAGAAAAAATAATAAGCCTCACAAGAAGTACTATACTGTAAGATTTCATGTCTATAAAACCAGAAAATTCCAAGAATCTGACAGGCAGATCAGTGGTTGCCTGAGGATGGAGTTAAGGGGGAAGGGTGGATTACGGAGAGGCATGAGGGACCTTTTAGGGGTGATGCATGCGGTCAGTGTTTTGTAATAGTTTCCCAGGTATACATGTATGTCAAGAATCTTGTAGATTTAATGTAAATGAAAAGATTCAAATGAATTTGAAGTTTAGAGTACTATATGTCCCCAAATTCTTTGTACAGTAACAACGATGAATATGAATTTGGAGAATTTGAAAAGCTGCTGAAATAGTTTTATAGAAAAGATTCTGCTATCATCAGGTATAAGGATCCAAAAAAATACTTAGTTGGAAGCAGTGTGGGGTTTGAAGAATTTGTGACATGAAAATTATTCCACAGACATCAACCAAGAGAAAAAAAAACCGTAGGGCCATTTTGAAGGAAATATTCCAGCAGAGCTGGAGAAAGTGGTAATCTGCCAAAATAAAACAATATGATTTGAAAAATCTGCCTAATAGTAAAACAGCATATCTTCTGAATACAGATATTTTGGGGTTTTTGAGCTTTTTGTTGAAGCATAACACAAAAGTTAAGAGAATCATGGGCTTCTCTGGTGGTCCAGTGGGTAAGAGTCCATGCTCCCAATGCAGAAGGCCCAAGTTCAGTCCCTGGTTGGGGAACTGCAGCGAAAAGACCCCGCATGAAGATGCCAAGTGCCGCAACTGAGACCCGGCACAGCCTAAATAAATAAATACTCATAAGTACATCTCTGATTTTCACAAATTGATCACATTCATGTAACCAGCGCTCAAATCTGAGGAATGTAACTAGCCAGAAATCCCCCGTACCTCCTTCCAATTATAACCTATTCCCCTCTCCATCTAAGGGAACCACTATCCTGATTTCTAACACACCATAGATTAGTTTTCCCCATTTTATATATAACATAGTCATTTAGTATGCATTATGCCTCCTTTTGGTCAGCATTATGTTTGAGGTTTTTTAGTTCATTCTCAATGTTGTATTTTGTGTCTATATGCCACAGTTTATCAACTCTATTGTTAACATGGGTATTTGAGTGATTTCCAGTTTGCTAATACAAATATATGGCTATGAACACTAGTGTGTCTTTTAGTGAGCAATATGTATGCTTTCCTGTTAAATATACACATACCTAGGAATGGAATTGCTAAGTCATAGGGTGTGCATATAGTCAGCATAAGGGTGCTGGTTGCTCCATATCTTCATCCAACACTTGTATTGTTTTTTTAATTTTAGTTATTATTGTGGGTATATAGTGGTCTATGTATTTCCCTTCAGACTAATGGAGTTGAGCATCCTTTCATATCTTTATTCACCATTTGGCTATCTTTTGTGAAATGCTTGTTCAAGTCAGCCTGTTTTTCTTTTGGGATGATTTTTCAGTTTGCAGGAGTTCTTTATATATTATGGATGAATTATCTGTCCAGTATGTGTATTACAGATATTTTATACACTCTGGTTTCCTTTTTCATTTTATTAATGATAGCTTTAGAAACAAAAGTTCATAATTTTAATGTAGTCCCATTTATCAGTGTTTTCACCTTTAATGGTTAGTGGTTTTGTATCCTATTTAAGATACCTTTGCTCATCCTGAGGTAACGAAGATGTTATTTTTTCCCTCTAAACTTTGTTTTACTTTTCATATTTAGATCTGCAATCCATCTGGAATTGATTTTTTAATATGGTATGAGGGAATAGAAAGCACATGAAGCAAAGTTGGCCCATCTTTCCAAGCTTTAACTGCACTGCGCAGCTTGTGGGTTCTTAGTTCCCCAACCAGGGATGGAACCCGTGCCATTGGCAGTGAGAGAGTGTAGTCCTAACCACTGGACTGCCAGGGAGTTAATTCCCTGGAACCCACTTTCTGTTAAACATTTCCCACTCTCCTGTAGGCCATTTAGTAGAATTGTAGCATTTACCTTCAGTGTAATCTGAACAAATGACATAATACTGAGAATCTTTTTTTTTTTTTACTGATTTCTCAAGGGAGACAAAAGGGGCACATTATATAGATTTTATTTTTTTAAGAAAGAAAATCTTTTCTGGTATGCTTGGGTTAAATAATACTGGTTAACAATATGTTGGAGAAAAGCAGTAGTCCAGACATCCAAATGAATAAGGAACAGATGATGTGTTCTAAAACTGACTTATTTCACACAGTAATTAAAGTTGAAATATAAAAAGAGGGAGTAGTATATTAGGTTTAACCTGCAGTTTTCTCTACTGAATTTTTCAGATTTCAAATGATGTTGAATAGAAATAGACCATTTATGTCTATTTCCATAATGTCTTAGAATTGCCGGACTAAAATCCTGGACCAAGCAAAAGCCTTTTTATAAGAAATGGCAGCTATGGGGAGGAAGTATGTTAGAAAAGAAGAAATTTTGGTGAGGAAAGATAGTTTAATCTGATCTTTCAGGACTCTAAAATTGGCTTTCCTTTTTGCTTTAGAATTCATCTCAGACCTGAGCTATACATATTCTTAGTAATGAGGTAGGTTCACATGGGAAATTGTAGTGGATGGAGGTGAAGAGAATATTTTACTAATTGTGGGAAGGTTAGAGGTGTTAGACGTGTTACTAATCGTGGGAAGGTTAGATGAAAACTACCATCTATAATTTTAATATTGGAAAAGACATTTAGGACTAGTGGCATGTTCTGCTCTTCTTTCTTTCCTTCACTCAAATTTGTAAGCTAAAATAAAATCTTCAGTAAAGGACTGGGGGCAGTTGCAAAAATAGTAAATTACACCTCAGCATTAACTTTCCCAGAACTCATGCCTTACTTGACTAAATGACTGCACCATATTTCAATATCAATAATTTACATTTAAGGAATTTACAACCCATTGCCAAGAAACCTTTTAGCGTAAATGTTGCGGAGTGAAAAGCTTCTTATTGAGTTAAGCTTCTCATTAACTCCTCACAGCAGTTTCAGAAAAGTTTGAACTGTTATCTTTAAACCACCTTTCTGGGCTTCCCTGGTGGCGCAGTGGTTGAGAGTCCACCTGCCGATGCAGGGGACACGGGTTCGTGCCCGGGTCCGAGAGGATCCCACATGCCACGGAGCGGCTGGGCCCATGAGCCATGGCCGCTGAGCCTGCGCGTCCAGAGCGTGCTCCGCAACGGGAGAGGCCACAGCAGTGAGAGGCCCGCGTACGGCAAAAAAAAAAAAAAAAAAGTTAAACCACCTTTCTTTGAGAGGTACACATTGAAAGTAATAATCAAATGAAAGTAGCAGTAATTATACTCATTTAACTTTTAGGTAAAGTTTGAGATGGCGGATTTAGTACTCTGATTATAATTAACAGTGCATTCTGGGTTGATTTCTTTGAACAAAAGATAAAAGCTTATTTTCTCTGGATAATCTGAATTAAATTCTGGTCAGTCTAGACGTTGCTAAAGAATAATCTCATGTTCTAGGATAGGTTTGAGTCAGACTACTATTACTAGTACTACTACTTTGGGTATGGTGTTGAGGCCTGAATGTAATGTGATAAGGAGAGTCTCTGAAACAGATAGGTCAAGTTAATAGCTAAGGTCACAGTTCAGGGAAGCTTCAAATAGTTCAGTTGGGTGGCTTTTTGGGTAAATTACTTGATAGTCCTGAAACCAGTGATTTTTGCTTAAAGGAAGAAAACCATTAGAGGAATCTAATCACATGGAGCCCTTTTAAGTAAATGTAGGTTTCGAGGCACCATCTGCAGAGTATCTGACCTACAGTATCTATGGGTAGAATCTAAGTGATAAGAGTGAAATGAAACTCTGCTCTAAAGGGTTTCTTCCACCTGCTTGCAGCATTTTGTTCCCTCCATCATTTACTTCTTTTAATTGATGTTTTAAAAGTCTAACAAAGTGTACAATTAAGCAGTATTCGGTGTGTGTGTTTACTTTGTTGTGCAGCAGATCTGTAGAACTTTTCATTTTGCAAAACAAACTACCCATTAAACACTAATTTCCCCTCCCCTCTTCCCCCAGCCCTTAGCAATCACCTTTCTTTATGATTTTGACTACTTTAGATACTTCATATGAATGTATTGATTACCTCATTCAAGTGGAAACCTACAGTATTCATCCTTTTGTGACTGGTGTATTTCACTTAGCATAAAATTCTTAGATTCATCCACGTTGAAGCATGTGATAGGATTTCCTTTAAGACCACATAATCCATTTTATGTATTATACCACTTTGTCTTTATCCATTAATCCCTTGATGGACATTTGGGTTGCCTCCTTCTCTTGACAATTGTGAGTAACAGTGAACATGGATGTGCAAATATTTCTTCCAGATCCTGTTTTGTATTATTTGTGTATATACCCAGAAGTAGAATTGCTGGATCATGTGGTAAATTCTATTTTTAAATTTTTGAGGAATGTCCATACTGTTTTCCATAATGGCTGCACCATTTTACATTTTCACCAACAGTGCATAAGTGTTAAAATTTCTCCACATTCTTGCCAACACTTGTTCTTTCGTTTTTCCTTTTAAATAGCAGATATCCTAATGGGTGTGAGGTGGTATCAAGAATGTGATTGGCGTTTCTCTTATGAATAGTGGTGTTGAGCATCTTTTTACATGCTTGTGGGCCATTTGTATATCTTGGAGAATTGTCTTTTTAAGTCTTTGCCTACTTTTAAATTGGGTTATTTGTTTTTGTTGTTGGAGTTCTTTGTTTATTCTGGATATTAATCTCTTATAAGATGTATGATATTTTTCCAATTCTGCTTTTTCACTCTATTGAGTGTTTTCCTATGATACATAAAAGTTAAGTTTTATGTAGATCCATATGCCTCTTTTTGCTTTTGTTGCCTGTGCTTTTTGTGTAACATCCAAGAAAGCTTTGCCAAATCCAATGTCCTAAAGTTTTTCCCTATGTTTTCTTATAGGTGTTTTGTGTCTTAATTTAGGTGTTTAACATTAATATATATATATATATAATATTTATTTATTTGGCTGCACTGGGTCTTAGTTGCGGCACGGGGGATCTTCACTGCGGTATGTCGGATCTTTAGTTGCAGCAGCATGCGAACTCTTAGTTGTGGCGTGTGGGATCTAGTTCCCTGACCTGGGATCGAACCCCCTGCATTGGGAGCGAGGAGTCTTAGCCACTGGACCACCAGGGAAGTCTGTTAATTTAGGTGTTTAAGTCCATTTTGAGTTATATGGTGTAAGGTAAGTATCTAATTTCATTCTTTTGTGTGCAGATCCAGTTTTCTCAACACCATTTGCTCAAGAGACTCTTTGCCCAATTAGTCTTGTACTTTTGTTAAAGGTCATTTGACCTGAGGTGTTTACTTCTTAAATTTTTACATTAAAGAGTGTAGCCAGGGGAATTGCCTAGCGGTCCAGTGGTTGGGACTAGAAGCTTTCACTGCGGTTGCCCAGTTCAATCCCTGGTCGGGGAACTAAGATCCCACAAGCCATGTGGTATGGCCAAAAAAAAAAAAAGTCAGTTAGCCATTACAAGTGTTATTGAATCAGATGACATAGAAGTCTCTTGTCATTTTAATTGCCTCTCTTACTGTGTTAACACCCCAGTTTGTTCTATTTTTATTAGACCACAGACTCTTTAAGAAAACTTATAAAATATGGCATGCCATTAATGTTTTACTTTTCTGGCATAGTGACTAAGATCAGTCAATCCATGTACTGTCATTTGTAAAGAGCATACTATTTGGGATATTTATCATGATCTGGGTGTGGCTAGGATCCAAAAAAAGCTTTATTTACATAAGGAGGCTTATTTTTCCCTCAGAAATGTGATATTAATAATTTGCTGAAATTCTCAGCTGTTTGGTTTTCTCCTTCCTCTTTGTGTTCATGTATGGCATTGTATTAACTTCTTCAATTCTGTATCTCTGTTGCATCTTTCCTGTCCTTTGATTTATTATTTTTTTGAGCCAACAGTGCTCCTAAGATTGTGTTTTTATAATCACTTGGTTGATAGACTGTTCAACTGTGTTTGGCTTAGGGTGTTTTAAAGCAATTCCTTTCATACTGTGACTTTGAAAAATCCTACTTGAAGGTTTCCATTAGGTGAGGAAGAGTTTGGTTGTAGAATTAACAGTGATGAATGAGTGCAAGAGCATTCTTGTTCCATCAAGATGGAATAAGCACACTCTATTCTCACTAAATGCAACTAAAAAACCTGGACAGAATGCATGGAGCAGCTATCTGAGAACTCTGAAAAGTAAATGTTAGGTGAATTGTAGAAGGAAGCCAAAACTCAAAATATCACTGAAATAGTCGGGAGTTTGTTTCTTTTTTTCTCTGGTATCTCCTGGGGTGGTCTCAAAAGCTGCCAGAAACCTGGAACTGCACACAAACTGAGCTCTGAGAGAGGTCTTTTTCTGGAATGCAAAGAAGGAAGGGAAGGGGGGCCCCTTTGGGTTAGAGAGAGTGGGGAAAATCCCTTTTTTATTTTCGTATTGCTTTGCTTTTTTTCTGTTCTTTCCTGCCACAGCTCAGGCAGTCCTGTAGCAGACTGCTGCAGAGTGGGGAAACTAAATTGGCTTTCTAGCCAGAGGACCAAGAAGCAGGCCATCTTCACTACCACCCCAGTCCCCCCACCAAACCTCCCCCCCTTGAGCCAGAAGTTGTTGTGGAGATTATGGAGAGAAAGAGGTGAAGAAGGTGATCCCTTAATGATTTATATGAACACTCCTTAGCTGCTCATGTGTGGATCTGACCCTAAACAGTGTATCAAAGGCTTTGAAAACTGACAGATTGGCCACTGGGTGGCACATATGCAGGACAGCTCAGAATTCCATAGCAATGGCTTTCATAACTCTGAAATCGTAACATAACCCATAGAAGTTGGATGAGAACAAGACTGAACTTAACCATTTCAACTGTTTGCTAGCACAATTTTTTTTTTTTTTTGGCTGCGTTGGGTCCTCGATGTGGTGCACGGGCTTCTCATTGGTGGCTTCTCTTGTTACAGAGCATGGACTAGGCGCACGGGCTTAAGTGGTTGTGGCTCGCGGGCTCTAGAGCGCAGGCTCAGTAGTTGTGGTTCATGGGCTTAGTTGCTCCATGGCATGTGGGATCTTCCCGGACCAGGGATCAAACCTATGTCCCCTGCATTGGCAGGCGGATTCTTAACCACTGCATCACCAGGGAAGTCCCCTAACACAGTTCTTTAAAATCAGCATGCTCCATAGGATTTAAAGGAGATGTAAAATCATACAGTGTGATGTCCAGGATGCGATCATAAATTACTCGACATACAAATAAATGACCAGGAAATTCTTTCAAAGGAAGACAATCAATAGACTCCAGCCTCTAGGTGATGCAGATCAAAATTTAAAAGCATCTATCATAACCATTCTATAAGAAGTAAGGAGAACACTTAGAAGTCTTAGCAGAGAAATAGAAGATGGAACTAAAAAATAACTACTGGAATAAAAAGTTTACTGAATGGGCTTTATTTAGTAGAATGGAGATGACAGAGAGTGAGTGAACTTGAAAACAGATCAGTAGGAATTGCCCAGTGTGAACAACAGAAAATATTGAGACTGAAAATGAACAGATCCTGGTGGGACAAACCAAAAGTTTTAACATTTTATGTCAGATTCACAGAAAGAGGAGTGTGATGCAGAGAAAATAGTCCATGTCTAGGTTCATTATAATGAATGGGTTCTATAACAGCTAAGATACTGGACAGTGAAATGACTAAACTTCATTTATGCAGGTTAAGATAGCATTTCAAGTGGAAGATATATGTGTAGCTCATTAACAGAATAATTCTGTTAAATGAATCTTTTATTTTTTCTTTTTAAGAACTCACCCTCTAAATACCTGAATTATTATGGTGACAAATTTAAAAAACTGAATGGGATCATGTAGCAGTTTAGATTTTTTTAATTTAAGGCTCTTTGATTTTTTAGTAAGTTTATAAGATCTAATCAAAATTATTGCCAGATGCAATAAATATTTTAGGACCTGCTGTGAACTGGGCTAGGCACTGAGGATGGAAACAGTAAATTACACATTCAATCCCTAACTACCTGGAATGATTCTGGTGGGATTAACATGAATACCCAAATAGCCACACAACTAAAGCACTTAGGTAAGCCTTCTGAGTTTTAAAACATTTTAATGGCAGACTTGATCTGGTGGGGGTAGTGGGGTGGCTTGAGCTGGAGGAAGGGAGGTGGGGACAGAGGTTCTAGGTAGAGTGAAATCCATTCAGCAGTATCCAGAACAGTCAAAGTTTGCACCTGTTGTCTCAGCATAATTATAAGGTTCTAGTTCACTCTCAGGTGGCTTGATTTGGGTGAATTAGTTATCTATATGTTTGTCAATGTACACTTTATTTGCTTTAATTATTCTTCTCATTGTCTTTTGTGTGGGGGTGGCTACGTTGGGTCTTTGTTGCTGCCCGCGGGCTTTCTCTAATTGCAACAAGCTGCGGGGCTACTCTTCATTGCAGTGCGCGGGCTTCTCATTGCGGTGGCTTCTCTTGTTGCAGAGCACAGGCTCTAGGCACGAGGGCTTCAGTAGTTGTGGCGCACAGGCTTAGTTGCTCTGCGGCATGTGGGATCTTACCGGCAGGGCTCAAACCCATGTCCCCTGCGTTGGCAGGCAGATTCTTAACCACTGCGCCACCAGGGAAGTCCCTCGTTGTGTCTTTATCATATAATGTGTCAGATGAGAAGGGGGGATCCCAGGAGATCTGAAGATTAGATAATAGTTTACTCTTTGGAGAGAGTAAAACAGGATCTTTCTGAAGTAAGGGAAGCAGGTACAGTTGAGGGGTAGAGTCACTACACTGAAAACAGAATAAAAAGTTTATACTGAGTGTGAGATCCCTAGCCCTTTATCAGCTCTTTTACCTACCAGAAATCTTAATATGCTCCAGGCAAGAGAACCGAATATTTGGGTAATCTGACCTACCCAGGAAAGAACAACAGCAAAAAAACACGGAGTTCCCAAGTGAAACAGCCTAGATAGAGAGAGGTCCACTAAACAAGCATAGAACTTCTGACTAGCTAAGTCTTAGCACCCTATTCTTGGCCAAGAACCACTTAAAAGAAACGTTGAAAGAGGAGACATTTGGGGGAACATCTGAGGATAAATTTGGATAAGTGTAAAGCAAGTCCAGGAAAAAAACCTATACAAGCGAGGAAAAGTTCTTGTTATACTATATCTAGCTCAGCCACAGAACACGTTTAAAAGTCTTAACATCCTATAGTTAACACTGCTGTATGATATGTGAAGAAAATGTTAAGAGAATAAACCCTGAGTTCTCATCACACCGAAAAAAATTTTTTCTTTTAATGCCTTTTTTAAAAATTGTATTTATGTGAGGTGATGAAAGCTAACTAAACTTATTGCAGTAGTCATTTTGCAGTATACATAAGTGAAATCACTATGATGATGGGCACCTGAAACGTACACAGTGCTGTATGTCAACTATATCTGAATAAAACTGGGGGAGGGTAGTTAACTTTAATCACTGCTTTTCAGTTCTATTCACTATTTATGTTATGTCCCGTGGATAGAAGAGAATATTTGCAGGAGTGCTTAATTCTAGTGGGAAGTCAGTAGGTAATGACATCAGCCAGCAGCATTATTGGAAGATCTGAATTAGATCTCTAAAGAGATCCCTGTGCTCCAGAATTTTACTTAAATGCTTCTAATGTTTATAGTGGGTATTTTTATTATTTACCTTCATATTCAGTATTTGAATTCTTATTATCTAGTAGGTAAATTTTGTATGCATTATGTAATTTATTATCAGTCATGTGAGGTAGGTTTTATTAAACCAAGCCCAGGGGTAATTGTAAGAAATGTCACAAAGCAGAAAAGCAATAGCTTCAATAAGAGCCTCATGTTTTCCTTTAGTTCTGGTTATTTCTTTTTGCATGAAGGCATATTCTTTGTGGAATTGAAATACTGTGGGTTCTGGAATGTTGTTTGCACATTTAGTGACCTTTGAGTCTTAGAAATATGAAACTGAAAGCTACTACTTCAGTACCTAAGACAATCTATAAATTTGTGTTAACTCAGAACTGGGTCTTAATTGCAACTGTTTTTCCTTCCCTAAACAAATTGAACCATTTTTAAAATTTGAAACAAACTGCAAAAACATGGCCAAGTCTAATACGTATTTTCTTCTTTATATAAACAATCATTAGCACCTCTTAAAAAGAGTAATTGTTAGCTCTTTTTAAAAGTTGCTTCGTAAAAAAAAAAAGTTGCTTGATAAAGTTATGGGCAAATAGGCTTTATAATTAATCATTAGCAAGGCTAAATCATTTAAGTTTTAAGATGGGTCTGAGTAATGTTCAATTTAATCTACCAGTGGGAGGAATTACTACTGCCTTGTGGCTGGTCATCCAATAGCCCATTGGGCCAATAACATTCTTTTAGAAAAATGATGAAACAGGCACAAAATTCTAGCAGGATTGATTGGTATTATGTTTGCCTTTAATACGAAAGAATAAGCATACTTATTTCTGTGCTGGCTGTGCTGTTGAGGATTTCTCTCACAAGGTCTTAACTGGAAAAGAAAGCTTTAATGTGCCATTTTCTTGGGTATACAAGAATGAGTTGCCAAATATTAAGAGGCTTAAAACATATTTCTAGCCTTTAGTCTGGTTATTTTAAGCTGTCCTGTGGGAATATTTTATGTTAACTTTCTGTTTATAGTGGGCACACTGAAGAGGAAGCACTACCTTAGGTCTCAATCGGGTAGATTAAGACTAGCGCATGACCTCCTTTTTGCTGTCTACTGCCTTACTGCATTTCAGCTTTGTTGAAATGGGCGTTTTGTCATCCCATTAGAGTGTAACAGTATTCCCAAGATCTTATGGGTATGCTTGTACTATTGAATTGTCAGCCAAAGGCATTTTTTGGTTTTTTTTGACAATGCTTCTAGACCTTTAAACAGCACTGGGCATTGTGATTAGCTGCCAATTTGATAGCAGAAAATAGTATCAAAACTGTGTGAGAGTACCAGCTTACTTTTGCTGTCAAACTTAAATCTCTTTGCCAATCTAATTGGTGAAGGAAATATGCTTTTAAATTGTAATTCATATAGTAAGGTTAAAAATCAGAATTTGAGGGACTTCCCTGGCAGTCCAGTGGTTAAGAATCTGCACTACCAATGCAGGAGGCGCAGGTTTGATCCCTGGTCGGAGAACTAAGATCCCACATGCTGTGTGGTGCATCCCCCCTACAAAAAACAATCAGAATTTGATAGGGGAAAAAAGTATCTCATTTTAACTTGTATTTCTTTAATCACTTAGTGAAAGGTAATGTTTTCCCTTGGTTTATTGGCCTTTGGTATTTCCTCTGTACATGGCCTGTTTACATTATTTTGTCCATTTGTCTTTTTCTTAATAAATTGCAAATACGTAGTATAATTTCCTGGGTTTCGGTTTGCTTTTTTGTTTTTTACATGCTATAGCAAAATGTATCCATCTTATTTCTCACGGGCGTAGCCGCTCCGCGGCATGTGGGATCTTCCCGGACCGAGGCACAAACCCGTGTCCCCTGCATCAGCAGGCGGACTCTCAGCCACTGCGCCACCAGGGAAGCCCCAATATAAATTATTTTGAAACAAAACTAAATGTTGGTATTCATAAGAGAAGCTGGAACAAGAATGTGACAACAAATATAAAATGTGGTCTTAAATCATTGGAAACCTTTGAGACCTTTGTAATTTTTATGAGAGTACTGTTATGAATTAATCATCCTCTTTTTGGTTAAATAATAGATCCGAGTGGGACATACTTTTGAAGGATGTGCAATGTTCAATCATAAGTGTGACAAAAACTGACAAGCAGGAAGCTTATGTACTCAGGTAAGTCCTGTAAAACAAGTGTTGGCTAACCAATTTCAGTCTGAATCATACTTTACATGGAATAGCAAATCACTTTTCTGGATCTTAGTTCTATAATTGTTTTCATCTTATTTTTTAAAATATGATGTAAAATAAAATGTTTACTTCCGATGTCCCTAGGCAGTAGGTTTTTGAAGTCTTACCTAATAGCTCTTCAAGATGGTTGCCATCTTTACTACCTCCTTGAGGTTAGCAGGAAATGTCTGTGAAGGAGGGGAGGGTAGAATGGCACTGTTCCTTTGCCCACAGTCCCTGATACAGGTCTTCCTTTTTAGTATATGCCTCTCTCTCAGAACTTCAGGCAAAGTGAAAATTAGCTTCATCATACAAATAGGATTGCTGTATGTAAGAGAAGAAAGCCATGCAACCTTTTTATAGGTACAAAGATACTATATTGAATTCTTATAATAATACTATAATGGGCCTTGGGGCTATTGTATTGAACATGGTGCCTGCTTTTTACGAAGCTTGTGCTTGGCATGTACAGATGTTTATCAAATGATTATTATGTGCCAGGCCCTAGGGATATAATGGTGAGTAAAAACAAACATTCCTTTCCTCATAGAGCTTATTATCTAATGAAAAGTAATGAGATGGTTACAGAAATACACGAGAGTGGGCAGTTCAAAATGAGGTAAAGTATGAATTTAGTGTCCTAGGTTAGGTTAGGTTAGGTGAGGAGGAAAGTTGACTACTAAAAGAGAGTTTGTGTAATGAGCTAATATGCTTTATACCTAATTTAAGTTCTGTTTCTGTGGGGTCCTATAACATTACACTGATTTTTATATAATAGAAGAGGAAGAATACTATAGTACATTATTTGCCTCCTTGAGATCTTAACATTTAAAATTATTAGCCAAAAATTTACATTGTAAATGACAGTGCAATACTAGATTAAGCATCTCAGTAGTACATAAACATTGTTATAATATTGTGACTTTTTTTTTAAACTGCAGTGAGAGTAGCATGTTTGTCTCCAAGAGACGTTTCATTTTGAAGACATGTGGTACCACCCTCTTGCTGAAAGCACTGGTTCCCCTGTTGAAACTTGCTAGGGATTACAGTGGGTTTGACTCAATTCAAGTAAGTAATCAAAAATCATTTATCCTTTTGTGGGGTGGGGCGTAAATGTTAGGGTTCGGTGATGTGCCTGGTAAATATATTTGTTCAGTTTTAATGGGTAAGGACGTTCACAACATGGGGAGAAAGAGTGCCTGTTGCTCATTAATAGCAAAAAATACGGAGGAACCAGAGAATGAGTTGGGATAAAACTCAAATGGGAGAAAAGAAAACCAGACACTTTCAGTAGTTAATTCCTTAATATTATTACTATGAATGGTAGAGAAGCTAAGAAAAAGAAAAGCAAGAAAAATCATCCAGTCTTCATAATAAAGAATTGATTATGTTAAAGAGCAATAGTCGGTTAATTCTTGAATGCTATCAGAATTTATACTTAGGGTATAATTGTTCTGATAAGCAAATGTTGGATTTTAATAATTAACTATGGCAAGGATAGCTGTCATTAGGACCTAAAACAGTTTTTGTTAATTATTGACCCTTTTAAGAAAATCTAAATTTAGCAATATGTTCTTAATTTTTGGATCAGTGACTCTTTTGAAACTAAATATACACATGTTCTGCCACAAAATTTTTGCTTACATGCCTGTTATAAAGCTCAGATTAGGGACTCTCTGGTGGCGCAGTGGTTAAGAATCCACCTGCCAATGCAGGGGACACAGGTTCAAGCCCTGGTCCAGGAGGATCCCACATGCCACGGAGCAACTAAGCCCATGTGCCACAACTACTGGGCCTGCACTCTAGAGCCTGTGAGCCACAACTAGTGAGCCCATGTGCTGCAACTACTGAAGCCCGAGTGCCTAGAGCCTGTGCTCCGCAATAAGAAAAGCCACCGCAATGAGAAGCCCGTGCACCGCAATGAAGAGTAGCCCCCACTTGCTGCAACTAGAGAAAGCCCGCACGCAGCCAAAATTAAATTTAAAAAAAAAAACAAAAAAAAACTCGTATTAGAAACTCCTGCTCTAGGGCTCCCCTGGTGGCACAGTGGTTAAGAATCCGCCTGCCAATGCAGGGGACACAGGTTCGACCCCTGGTCCAGGAGGATCCCACATGCCGTGGAACACCTAAGCCCGTGCGCCACAACTACTGAGCCTGCGCTCTAGAGCCCATGCTCTGCAACAAGAGAAGTCACCACAATGAGAAGCCTGCGCACCGCAATGAAGAGTAGCCCCCGCTCGCCACAACTAGAGAAAGCCCACGCACAGCAACGAAGACCCAACACAGCCAAAAAACTAAATAAAACAAAATAAATTAATTTTAAAAAAAAAAAGAAAGAAAACTCCTGCTCTAGGGAATTCCCTGGCCATCAAGTAGATAGGACTCCGTGCTCATACTGTCAAGGTTCCAGGTTCAATTCCCTGGTCGGGGAACTAAGATCCCACATGCCACGTGATATGGCACAGAAAAAAACAAAGAAAGAAACTTCTGCTCTAGAAATAAATATTGTACCTTGTCTCTACAGTTGTTATGACCCATCATTAGTAGTTGGGCATTTTTTAGTTTCTAGAAATTCAGTGACACAATCTACATGGTTAATGTTCTATTTAGACTCTATTCACAGCTGAAAAACAAAGTTGCTCTGTATAACACTAACCCATGGGTATTGGTCTGAAACCTTGCTCTTTGACATAGTGGCCTTTGCTTTTGTTTGTCGGCCAGCAAAGTACTTATACATCTATTAAGCATATTACAGGAAAAACACTATGTTAGTTGTCATTGGGGAAAATATTTATGGATATAGTTTTGATTTTGATATGTATATGTAGAAAATAGTTGATTGGTTTCGGAAAGGTGATAGAATTCAGTGTATGAAGTTATCTGTCTGTCTTTTTATAGAGCTTCTTTTATTCTCGTAAGAATTTCATGAAGCCTTCTCACCAAGGGTACCCACACCGGAATTTCCAGGAAGAAATAGAGTTTCTGAATGCAATTTTCCCAAGTAAGTTTTTTTTTTTTTTTCCAAGTAAGTTTTAATAGAATTGAATCCTGCTTTCTTAAAGTTAGAAGATATATCCTCTCAAATGTGTGTGTGTGTGCGCGCGCCTATGTGTCAAATGCAGCACATTATATAGTTAAGATAAATATATCAACGTAGCTGATTACAATTTTTGGAGTATGTTGTGTAAGTATTGTTGAAATGATGGGGGAAAAATCAAGGAATTGATCGCCTGCCAGAGGGAGAGCTCATCTTCATCTAGCCAGTTGCCCTCATTTATATCTAACTTAGTGGTTATGAAGGCTGTAATCCCTTCATCCAGAAAAATGCCCAGTCACCTCATAAACCCAGGCTAAGGCACTGGTCCATGTTAAGAAACTCTGTCGAGCATTCTATATAGGAATTGTCCTAGCTTAAAAATGGTCAACTTAGTGAGAGCATAGTGTCACTTCAAGTAAATTGGCAAGATTTTTTCCATCCATTTGCTAAGCTTTATTTATAGACCTTCCTTTTTGAGCTTCAAGGACAGGGAAGTAAAGTTTATCTAATCTAACACCCTCATATCCTAAAGGAGGCTGAAAACCTGGATGATTTTAGTCACATGGCACAAAGTTGTCCACAGGGATGATTTAAAAAGAAAATCAGATTTCTATCCTACTGTTCTTACCTCATCTACTAATATGAAATTGTACTACTTATATAAATAAGAGTGCTGAGTATAATTTAGTTTAAATATCTACCAACTATTAATTTACTGTGTTTAATGAGGCTTTGAAACACTATGGACAGGAGGACATATTACATAAAATAACTTTTTACTTGAGAGAATAGATAAATGGGTGACCAAATTCCATTTCCTGATGGAGTTTTAGGGGAGAGTAAACCATAGTTTTCTCAGCACCATTTAGACTGACTCACTAGCTGAAGTGCATCTCTAAATGACAGCCAGTAAAGTTTTTTCTTAAAAGGTGAGGGGGATCCTGCCTACTTGCTATCGAATGGATCTGTTAAATTTATTTTATGTTCTCCTTCAACAGATGGAGCAGCATATTGTATGGGACGCATGAATTCTGATTGTTGGTATGTTGGACCTAATTTGATGGAAGTTTTGTTCTACATAAGATTTACTTTAAACTTGGAGTTGTCATTGTTAGAAACTATTTTGTACTTTTACGTAGGTACTTGTATACTTTGGATTTCCCAGAGAGTCGGGTAATCAATCAGCCAGATCAAACCCTGGAAATTCTGATGAGTGAGCTTGACCCAGCAGTTATGGACCAGTTCTACATGAAAGATGGTGTTACTGCAAAGGATGTCACTCGTGTAAGCATTTTCAATAATAATTCTGTATTCTGCTTGGTGACTAAATATTTTAACTCATTCTCCATTTATTTTTCAGATTTGTTTTTAACTCAGTTTTTGGGCTTTTTTCCAGGAGAGTGGAATTCGTGACCTGATACCAGGTTCTGTCATTGATGCCACACTGTTCAATCCTTGTGGGTATTCAATGAATGGAATGAAATCGGATGTAAGTAAGAATATCTTGCTTAATAATTGAAATATTTAAGTGTGCCCTTTCCATTATTAACACAAAACTATTTCTCAAAGGGAACTTATTGGACTATTCACATCACTCCAGAACCAGAATTTTCTTATGTTAGCTTTGAAACAAACTTAAGTCAGACCTCCTATGATGACCTGATCAGGAAAGTTGTGGAAGTCTTCAAGCCAGGAAAATTTGTGACCACCCTGTTTGTAAATCAGGTAAAGTATTTTATTATCGACAATAAAATCTTACAGAAAATAAAGATAGTGAAGCATGTCATAAAATGTATTCTGAGATGGCACATAATCATTCAGATATTCAGAGGTACTACTAATTGAGGTGTTTGGTAGATGAGAAGCTTTATGTGTTTCATTAGACTTATGTTGGTCCTTGTTTTTATATCTAACCCAGTTCATGGGCTCCTCTTGTCCTATTTTCACTGTTGATAGACCTTGGGGTGGGGGGTGCCAGGGGACATAAGGTGCCCCACTTCATCCCACCCCTAAGAAGTCAGCTAAAATATTTCAGTGCCACAGTTTGACTAAAATAGTAGCCTTAAATATTTATTGCATGACTGCTTTGTTTGAAAATACTTCTGCAGATTGGAAGCACTCATGGTTAATTTAATTTTTTTCCCCAGAGTTCTAAATGTCGCACAGTGCTTTCTTCACCCCAGAAGATTGAAGGTTTTAAACGTCTTGATTGCCAGAGCGCTATGTTCAATGATTACAATTTTGTTTTTACCAGTTTTGCTAAGAAGCAGCAACAACAGCAGAGTTGATTAAGAAAAATGAAGAAGAAACGCAAAAAGAGAACACACATAGAAGAAGGTGGTGGCTGCTTTTTAGATATTGATACCAAGGGCCATGCTTTCCATAACCACCACCTTGTAGTTGCAGAAAGCCCTAGATGTAATGATAGTGTAATCATTTTGAATTGTATGCATTATTATATCAAGGAGTTAGATATCTTGCATGAATGCTCTCTTCTGTGTTTAGGTATCCTATGCCACTCTTGCTGTGAAATTGAAGTGCATGTAGAAAAAACCTTTTACTATATGAAACTTTACAACACTTGTGAAAACAACTCAATTTGGTTTATGCACAGTGTAATATTTCTCCAGGTATCATCCAAAATTCCCCACAGACAAGGCTTTCGTCCTCATTAGGTGTTGGCCTCAGCCTAGCCATCTGGGACTGTTCTATTAAATTGCTACCAGGATTTTGCATCCAGTTACCTCCACTTTCTAGAACATATTCTCTACTAATGTTATTGAAATGAATTTCTACTTCATACAGATGTTTTTGCAGCACCAATCAAAGTTCTTCCACGAGTCGAGTCCTCTACGAAAATGACTGCAGTTATCCATTTTGTGTGTTACTATCTCACTGCTTCCTATACTTGTGTGACTTTGATTCATTCCTCACCATGGTGTCTCCCTCCCAACCACACCCCCTCCATAAAGCAATACACTGTTACACTGTGGGTTTACACTAACCTTATACCCCAGAGGGGGAACGGGGTTGGGGGTGGACCCTGGGCTTAATTTTCTTTTAAGGTCAAGGGAGTTTGGCATTTTTCGTTACCATGAGCTCTTTTGGAATAAGCTGGTGTTGATTAGTGAAGAAGGTGTAGATTGATACTAGGGAATATTGGCAGAACTGTATGCCATTCTGTGCCCCCCATTAAATGAGATTAGCTTCTCATGGGTACCATGTCTTTATTAACTTGCTAAGTAGTAGTATAGAATAATTATCACTAAATTTGTTAGCAAGGAGATTTAAGATAAAGGTTGTGTTGGATTCAACAAGTTGAGTCAGCTCAGATGATTCACCTCAACTTTTATTTTCATAGCCATTTCCACTAATTTCTATTAATGATATGCCATAAACTTTCGTTCAAAGCAGAATCGATGTCTTTGCCATCTTTGTGACTTAAAAAGTTCTGTGACTTTGTGATGCATGTGATAGTGTTCTGACGCTTCCTCTTACTGGTATTTCTTTCTCCATGGAGTAACATCAAGTGATGAATGAGAACTGTTCAGGTTATTCAGACATACTACACAGTGAAGCAGAGTGCTATCCATAAAACAGAACATACAAAATTCCAAAATGGTCAATTGGAAATGACTAGAAATACAGGCTTAAAAGAGTTGGCATCTTTTAGCTGTATTTGCTAATACGGACATTTATTTAAGCAGCTGAGAAAAGAGCAAAGTTGACTCAATTTTGTATTTCTTCTTGTCCTCAAACAATTTTTGATTCATTCTGGATTGATGCAGTGATGTTTTTGTTCCTTCTGTACTTATAAATGAAACACTTTTTTTTTAGTGTTTCTAAACATAAATTCTACTTGGTTTGAAATCAAGTGGTTGGAACACTTTTGACTTTTAAACATGTTGATTCAGAGCTTCATTGAAGAAGCTTTCAATCAATGGATCAGTCCGGTTCTGTAATTAGCGCACAGTACCTAACGTTTTGGTGCTATTATGAGGACCAATGCTCAAAGTGGATTTTGTTCTTGAACAGTGTCCCAGTAGATTTGATGAACACTTATTGGCTTGAGGTCTGATCCCTGCCCCAGCCCAATAGATTTAAGATTTCTATTTAATGTTGAGAAACTGCACAAATTTGTATGGAACAAAGCCTAGAAAAATAAAAACTGTAGATTGAATAGTAATCTAAATTAATCCTAGTGTGTATGATAGAGGAGGGAAAATTTTGGTGCCATAATTTCTCTCTTCGTGGTGTTGGACTTAAATCAGTTGAAATGTATTTCTGTACCACAATTTAAGCTTCAATAAAGGTTTGCTTAATTCATTGTCTAGTGATATTCAGAAAGTTTTCTGTTGATGTATTTTTTTAAATAGTATACATGACCAAATACTAGACATCTAAAGTTTTTATAATTAATTGAGTAAATCAATATTTAATGATCATTTTTTAAGATTTATGGGAGTTGTCATAAAGATAAGATCTCTAAGCTCCTGGGAGAACAGATTTAAACATTTTTTTGTTAGTGGCTTCATACCTGAAGCTCAAAGGAAATCATCCAGGCTATATACCAGGATATCAAAGAGTAGAAAGGGTGTAAGTAGTCAGAATAAGAATGCTAGAGTTTGGAGCTAGAAAAGTGAAACGTTTGAAGGTGGAATAATCTAACATTTATTATGAAATAGGCTCTCTTGATGGTGGGGTGGGGGCAGAGTTTAACTCATGGCTATTTCTATTAACTAGAACAGAGTTATAAGCTTTTGATCATTGTGCCATGCGGGTACATATCTCATCATCTGAGTTAAAAAGGGTTGATCGTAGAAAAGCAGGTTGTTACATATGTGTGCAATACTTACAGCACCAGATTCTTTTACATGAACAGGTAACTGAGTTTGGCAGACACTTGGTGATGATCAGATTCAGGAAAATAATCTTAAAAATATGGTAAATGTTCTATCACACTATGAAAGATAAAAGGCTTTTATTGTCCTAGTCAGATAACTCACCATTTCCTGGCTACCCCCCTTCAAACTTGACATTCTCATCTACCCTTTTTGTCATAATGGAAGAAGTATTGGTCCTTTGGATTCTATCCACCCATTCCTATTTTCAGAGACTTTATAACTGAGTTCACTGCAAGCATGTCCACTGTTGATCACCATCAGTTTGTTTTACTTTTCTGGTTTCTTCCCACTTATGTTTGCTCCTTAGGGTCTACTTTATTAGTCCTTTACAAGATGATAAGTGTCAATTCTTACCCCAAACTGAACCCTCTGCAGACTACTTCTTGGAATCTAGCATTTTCCTGAGTTGTTGAAACCAGAAACCTAGGATGAAATTGAGGCAGGGTCAGAGAGATCTGTTACGTGACTAAGTTTGGAAGAAAACCATTGGCAGTGTCAAGAGGTGTCCAATATGCTGTTGGATATGTGAGCTAGGAGCCCATAAAAATAGGTTGAGATTTGTAATTAAACATCTTAATTGGGTGTATATTTTAAAAAATTGAACCTTCACACCCTAGCTTCGATAGTTCTCAGTTCTGCTTTGGTACATTCATCTATCCGCTATGCACACCTCTTATTAGGTAAGATTTATTTAAAAATTGAAATACACAAATCTTAACTACAATTTTGAAAATGGATACTTTTAGCCCACAGCCATATCAGGACAAGGGAAGTTTCCCTTATACCCCGACCTAAGCAACAAAGCACTACCCCTACTTTAGTTGGTAGTTTAACTACTATCCATGTTTTTTCACCATAGACTAGGGTTTCCCTCCCCCCCCAGCTCTGAAACTAAATTGAATCACTTAATGCTTTCATTAGTATAAAGTTTTGAGAGGTTGAACCATGTATTTCTTTTTATTGCTGAGTAGTATTCCATTGTATGAATGTACCACAATTTGTTTAGCTATTCTCCTGTTAATGAACATTTTGTTTCCAATTTTGGGAAAATATGAATAAAGCTGCTATGAACATTTGCATATAAGCATTGTGGCTTCTGAGTATGTAATAGTATCTTGTATTAATCTACATTTCTCTAATGAACATGCTCTGTGTCAATTAGCCATTTACTATATTCTTTGAATGAAAATAAGTTTTGTATATTTTAAAATTAGGTTGGCTTTTTATTAATGAGATAGAGGACTTTTATATATTTTGGATACAATTTTTTGGTCTAGTATTTTGCAGATATCTTCTAGTCTGTCTTCATTTTTCTAAGTTTTGATGAGTAGAAGTTCTTAATTTCAAGTCTTAATTTATCAGCTTTTTTAATGGATCTTTTCTGTGGATAAATCTGCCTTCCTCCACATTGTGATGGTGATGTTTTCTTGTAAAAGCTTTATAATTTTTGGCTTTTACATCTATGATCCATCTGAAATTTTTCTAAGTGATACAAGGTAGGGATCGAGGTTCATTTTTATCCATATGATCAGTTAATCCAGCACCATTTGTGCTTTTTCCATTTAATTACTTTGGTGCCTTTTAATAAATTAGGTTGACCCTGTAAGTGTAGGTCTACTTATTGCTTTGACTATTTCGTGTACTTTGTATTTCTATGTAAATATTAAAGTAAGCCTGTTGATTTCTATTTTTTAAAAGCCTGATGGGCATTATGATTAATTAGCATTGAGTTGAATCCATCTGTCATCTTTAATTTTTCTCAGCAGTATTTTGTGTAATGTGTGATTTTGATTATGTCATAACTATTTTAGGTTTCTTGACGCTAAAAACCTATCGATGGGATTGTTTTTTTTCCAATTGCTAACTTACACAATTAAAAAAAATTTTTTTTTCTTGTATCATGAGACCTTGCTTAAGCTCACTGGTTTTAAAAATTTTTTATTTTCTTCTCTATTGCCCTGTTAGAACCTCTAATACATGTTGAGTATAAGTGGTAAGAGCAGGCCTACTAAGATGAGGTTGGGAAGACAACCTAGGGAGCAGAATTCAAGGAGGTAGTGTCAGGGTGATGCAAGTGGGCATCTGGGAGTGAGTGCATCCTTGCATTTTGCTCCCTAGGGGCTCTCCTCGCCTCAGCCTTATCCTGGTCTTCTGTTAAGGCATGCTCATCCGAACTTTAGGAAGAAAAGAGCAGTCCATCAAGAATGCTATTGGTAGCTAGTGGGAACCTGCTGTATAGCACAGGGAGCTCGGCTCCATGTGGCGCTGTGTGACAACCTTAGATGGGTGGGATGGGGGGAGGTGGGAGGGAGGCCCAAGAGTGAGGGGATATAGGTATACATATAGCTGATTCACTTCATTGTACAGCAGAAACTAACACAACGTTGTAAAGCAATTTTACTCCAATTAAATTTTTTAAAATGTATTTGTATTAATAAATATTTATTAAATAAGAAAAAATGCTATTGGTTTTATGTAGATGCCTAGATGGATACCTTTTACATAGTCTACTTCTGTTTAGTTTGCTCTGTTTTTCTCATGAATGGGTACTGAATTTTGGCAGACTCCTTCCCCCCTCATCCCCCCTCGCCCACTTTTTGCATCCACTGAAATGACCATATGGTTTGTCTCCTTTATTCTGATAACATACTATTCCTGTCCTTGGGGAGGAGGATTTAGTTAATGGAAACTTAAGACTGAAACATCCCCCAAACTGTCCTGTTTAAAGTAACTTGCCCAAGGTTGCACAAGTAGAAATGTCTAGATTCAAAACTGGCTCATTTTCTTAATCACTATGCAGTCTCTCAGCTAAACCTTTTCCAAATAAGTCTCCCTTTTATAGTTACCTAAAACTTGGGGATTCAGTTATTTCACCTACTTTATTTACAATTGAAGAATTCGTTCCCCATCCTTGATAGTACATTTGCTTCTTCTGACTTCAGTTTTAGCATTTTAGTAGTAAGGTTGAGTTGAACCCTGGAAGTTGGCCGCCTTCATTAACCCTGTGATATCCTTTACCCTGATGCTCCACACAGGCTCATGGTATCTCCCAGTCAACATTTTCCCCAACCAGCCCTCAATATTTTGCAAGGATTAAAAGCCTGCAAAATAAGGAAAAATAATGAAATCTAATGCTGGTGAAGCTTTTATGGAAATACATACCAATTCAATGATGGTACCCTGGAAAATAGTTCCTAGGAAGGATGATCTGGCAGTGCGTTTTTAACTTGAGGGAATATGTAGGTAGATAGCCATATACGAAGTCACTTGTAGAAACAACCTAGATGGAAAAAAATTAGGGTCCCAGTTAATCTGGTCATAATGTCTATGCAAGTACATTAAAATTTTAAAGGAACTGTGCTCACTATACTAACTAGGTAAAACTACATGAATAGTCGGTTAAAAATACTGGGTGTGAATTAAATGCAGGACATGGTGCTAGATGCTGAGAATATAGAAGTGAGTAAGAGGTAATCACTGTCCCTCCTAGGATCTCATTCTAGTAGAGGAAGTAGATTATAAAAGGTGATCTGATGTGGAGAACAAACGTATGGACACCAAGGGGGGAAAGCGGGATGGGCGGGGGGGTGGGATGAACTGGGAGATTGGGATTGACACGTATACACTGATATGTATAAAATAGATAACTAATAAGAACCTGCTGTATTTAAAAACAAAACAGTGATCTGATAGTGACGTGCTGCAAGAGCCTCTTACCCAGGGAGGTTAGGAAAGATTTAATGGAAGGTCATCTTTGAGCTAAGAGCTGTGGGAATATACTAAGTAACAAGCAAGGATGTAGCCTTCTAAGCAGATCTTTTTTGAAAGAGTTCCAGGTGAATTGCTTGCTATAGAAATAGCAAGAATCTCCATTTAGGTGGAGGGACTGAGTGTGGAGGGAGGAGGGAAAGTGATTAAGATGGTGGAAAGATTGCCAGTGGGTACTTTGGTGCTAAATTTGGATTTCATTTCCCCCTTGGCTTGCCCCCAACCCCCACCCCAGTACTAGCTACTGGCGGCTCATAGCTGACTCTAGAAATTGTTCTCAGCTAAAGAGTTCTGTATCATAAGGAAAATTTTTTGAAGAAAGTTAACTTGGGGGCAAAAAATCCTGGAGGGAGCTTCAAAATGGATTGCAGAAAGTTAGGCTGGGGAGTTCCCTGGTGGCCTAGTGGTTAGGATTCCGGGCTTTCACTGCCGTGACCCAGGTTCAATCCTGGTCAAGGAACTGAGATCCTGCAAGCCGCACAGTGCGGCCAAGGGGGGAGAAAAAAAATTGGATGTCAGGAGACCAGTTAGACTCCTTCAAGAGGAGAGGTAAGAAATGTTACCACTAATGCAGTGAAGTCACTGCAACAGAAAATGATAAACATGAGACACTAAAGAGGTAAGTAGAAGACCTAGTGTTCTCTAGCTTGGCTCTACTGACAGTTCGGGAAAGGGAAGAGGACTGGGGTAGGAGATAACAGGTCTGTTTTTGGACATGTTGAGTTTAATGAGCCAAAAGGTGGATAAAGGAGCCCAGATTTGCTCTGCTGAGATTGTGAGATTATGGGCAGTTTCATAAAGAATAAACTTTTATGCAAACTTCTTCAATTTATTTACTTATAATTTGAAAGAATTGCTTAACATAGGCCTGTGGGCCTGTAGGGAACTGGTTAAATAATCGTCCATTGAAATGTGTTGAAGCTATCAAAACTTATAGGTCTATGTTGGCATGATAACAATTTTGTAACATGTTAAGTGAGAAAAGTAAGTTACGGAGCTATAGTAAATAAGAGTATCTAACAGAAAAGCTCCTGCTGTTGCTCACAGCTCCCCTTGAGCCACCTACCATACTCTATACCATGCAGGGACAGTAGTATGAATTTAGAAGACAGCTCCCTCTGGGCAGGCACAGCCCTGTGAAGACATGCTGGGCTGAGTATATTGTGTTTCAGCCCAGATGCAAATATAGGATGGAGGCCACGGTTGCAGTAAGGCCAGGTGGGTTCAGAGACAGGCCAATGGAATTCACACATTCAAAAAGACAAGGCTGGATTGATGCAGGAATCACTAGGCCTTTTTTCTGTTGGTATTTGGGCCAAAGGGTCACCTAGAACAGTGTTAAAATTTTTGACATGAAGGACCAGTTTTTGTTTCCAATCTGTCATGGACGGATGACTGTGTAAACTGCTATAAGTCAATAACTATGAAAATGAATTTTTAAAAAGATATAGCCTGATTTTTAAAAGTTCAACCGACAAAATTACTCTGCCAAGTATTACAAAAGCTCTTAAACGCTTGCCCTCAGTTTCTGTACTTATCTGGTTGCAAGCTGGTAACAGTTTGGGACTGACAGGAGTCAGCAGACGTTTTGTAGCGCTGATAAAGCTCTGTACTTTAGAATGTAGAAACTGGGGAACAGGGGAGGGGAGACATGACACGAGTATCATTTTCCCATCTTTCTGGAAGCCGTGCCACCCTGATAAAGAAAACAGGGATCCAAATGCATTTGGGGGCAGATGCTAACCCACCACACAGCTCAGTCATTCATGATGTTGTTCAAAAAACACTGAAGTTCTGGTACCGCCTGTCCTGAGGAGATGAACTCTATGCTAAGGCAGAATAGTTCTGAGTAATTTTTTGAAGATTTTATTTATTAGGCATTTATAAAACATGTTATTAAAATACACATAAACAAGTGTAACAACACTCACTTCCTATAGAACACAAAGTTCTTACAGCTGAAAAGCAGGTCATCACATTTAAAATAATTATCATTGTAGAACCTAATTAAAGTGGTTGCTTCACAGTCTAACCTTTCTTGCACCTGACAATTATGACCAATAAGTCACTAATCTATAGCTAACTGTTCTATGCCCTGGAAGGAAATTTGATCAGATTCTTTCTTATTATCAGATCTTAACATTGTACTCTCCTTTTAAAAACACTACATTGTGACTCAGTGACACTATATTTGTGATGCACTGCTTGTGGTCATAGTATAAAAGGCTATCATGTGTTGTCAGAGTAGACAAAGGGAAGCCGCCTTTATTTCCATTCAAAAGAATGAGACAATGGGACTGAAGACCTTTTTTTAAGTATGTAAATTATCTTAATGGTATTTCTAAATTATTTTTAGCTACGGGGTGTAGCCTGAAGGTTCCACTATGTTTTATCTGCCTCAAAACAACTCCCCTGATTCACTTTGTTATAAAGCAGAAACGAATACACCATTGTAAAGCAATTATGCCCCAATAAAGATGTTAAAAACAAAACAAACAAAACAAACAAACCAAACAAAAAGAAAACTCCCCTTCTGGCTGCCCTAGGACTATCGGGCAGTCGTCACTATTAGTATGTAACTCTTAAGTCAGCATTTTCACATATGGCTCCCATTGAAATCAGTCCACAAATACTTACTGAACAGAAGTGCAAGACACAGTAAGAGGGAATGAAAAAAGTATAAAACCGTCTGCTCAGAATCTTCCAATAGTTCCCCATTTCACTCAATTTTATTCCCTCATCTCTAACCTCATCTACTTTACTTGCACACTCCACTCCAGGTATGCTGGCTCCTCGCTGCTCCTAGAACACATCAGGCTTGATTCTGTCTCAGGACCTTTGCACTGTGCCCTAGAATGCTCTTCCTTTAGATATCTACATAGCTCACTCTCTCCCCACCCAAAGTCTTTGTTTAAATATATCAGTAAGACCTACTGTGAACATCTTATTTTAAAATTGCAAAAAAAAATAAAATAAAATTGCAAACTGACCCCAAAGCAATCCTAATACTACTTAATCTTTATTAAATAGTTTTTTTCCATTAGTTGCTGAGTAATTTATCATGTTATTATTTATTGTCCAGCTGCTTCTACTAGGATGTAAACTTTGAGGGCAGGGAGTTTTGTCTGTTTTGTTTCTCTATTTCTCAAGTGTGGAGGCCACCTTCCAAGATGGCCCCCAGTTATTCTCACATTGATAGGGCTGATTTAAGTAGCCAGTATGATAATGCAGAAATTATAGAGTATGACTTCCAAAGAAAGGTCATAAAAGGCATCTTGGAAATAAATCCGCTAGACCCAGTCAAGCCGTTAGATAACTGCAGTTCTGGTCAACAACATCTTTTCTACAACCTCAGGAAACCCTGACCCAGAACCAATTAAGCTGCTCCCAGATTTCAGACTTACTGAAAGTTTATTGTTTTAAGCTGCTAAATTTGGGGCTATTTAACATAGTAAGAGCTAATGTACCAAGCACCTAGAACTATTTCCCTGGCACATGGTAGGCATTTAAGAAATAACAGAGGAAGGAAGGAACAAAACTGCCAGAAATAACCCAACTTTCATCAATAATAGCCAGGATTATTGTCACTTAGCAGAAAGTGACGTAGGCTTTGAGGTAAGCAGATATACAGTAGGTAAATTTTAGGAAGAGAAGCTGAGTTTGAGATGTAACATGAAGTAGAAAGGAATGTTATTCTTCCCCAGAATTCCCTCCCATCTTTTATTGCCAATCATGTCTTACACCTAAGAGTTCATTAATTTTTTTTTTGAGTTCATTAATTTTTGAGCATGAATAAAGTTGCCTAGGGTACCATCTCTGCCATTCTGCCTTTGTAAATTATAAATATGGTATTATAAACACATAATATTATTTCTGTAAAAGTTGGAGATAAACTTATGCTTCTGGCCAAGATGGACTAACAAGGAAAGGATTTACCCTCTCACCTGAAACAAGTAAAAAACTATGTACTTCACAGGACATTGGATAGGCTGAAGGCTTTTGCTTCAATAGTGAGCCCTTGACCAAGTGCTTCCTGCAAAGCAAGACCCAAAGGGATCTAATTGCTTCTAAGTATTGATAACTGGGTCCCAGAACAAAGCTCAAGAAATGCTATCATCCAATACATTACCAGGCATGCAAAGAAGCAGGAAAATACAACCATACTGAGGAGAAAAAATCAATCAAAATGGACCTAGAAGTAATTCAGATGATCAAATTTTGAAGACATAGCAATAGAAAAGATCCAAAATGGAACAAAAAAGACTAGAAAAAAGAGATGGCATCAGTGAGCCATAGGACAACTCCAAGAGGCCAAATGTACATGTAATTGGAGTTCATGAAGGGCAAAGATATTTGAAGGAAGACTGGCTAGAAGTTTCCCAAGTGTCATAAAAACTAAAATCTCACAGTTCCAAAAAAAAAAAAAAAAAAAATCTCACAGTTCCAAGAATTTTAATAACCCCCAAACACAGGAAACATGAAGAAACATCAAATTGCTTAAAATCAGTGATTAAGAAAGATCTTAAAAACAGCCAAGGGAAAAAAGAGATACATTACCTACAGAGGAACAAAGCTAAAGATGGGAACAAATATCTTGTCAGTGCAAGCAAGCCGGAACGTTTTCAAAGGCATGAAAGAAAAACTTCTAAACCTAGAATTCTCTACACAGTATTTTGAAAATACCTTTCAAAAACCAAATGAAATAAATACTTTTTCAGACATACAGTATTATTAATCATTAGGAAAACGCAAACTAAAAATCACAATAAGGTGTCACTACATACCTATAAAAATGGTTTCAATTTAAAAGGCTGCAGTGTAGGGCTTCCCTGGTGGCGCAGTGGTTGAATCCACCTGCCAATGCGGGGGACATGGGTCTGAGCCCTGATCCGGGAAGATCCCACATGCCGTGGAGCAACTAAGCCTGTGCACCACAACTACTGAAGCCTGCACTCTAGAGCCCGCAAGCCACGACTACTGAACCCACATGCCACAACTACTGAAGCCTGCATGTCTAGAGCCTGTGCTCCGCAATGAGAAGCCCGCGCACCGCAACAAAGAGTAGCCCCCGCTCGCCGCAACTAGAGAAAGCATGCGTGCAGCAACGAAGACCCAACTCAGCCAAAAATAAATAAATAAAATAAAATTTTAAAAAGAAAAAATAATAATAATTTAAAAATTTTAAAATAAAAGGCTGCAGTGTAGAATTAACACAAATGTCCATACACTAGTGGGTGGGTTTCGGGTATAACCATACAATGGAATAAACGGGAATGAAGTACGGATACATGCTGCAACATGAATGAACCTTGAAAACACTAATGTGTGTAAGATGCCAGTCACAGAAGTCCACATATTGTACGATTCCATTTACGTAAAATGTCCAGAACAGACAAATCCACACAAACAGAACATAGATTAGTGATTGCGTACGACTGGTGTTGAGGGCTGGGGAGCGAATGAGGAGCAGTGACCTCGCTGTGATGTGGGGTTTCTTTTGGGGATGATGAAAATGTTCTAAAATTGACTGTGGTGACAGATGCACAGCTCTGTAAATACACTAAAGACAATGTAATTGTATACTTTAAATAAATGGGTGAATTGTATGGTATGTGAATCATATCTCAAAGCTGATTTCTTTTTATAAATACATTTGTTTATTTATTTATTTATTTATTTATTTTTGGCTGTGTTGGGTCTTCGTTGCTGCACACGGCTTTCTCTAGTTGCAATGAGAGGGGGCTACTCTTTGTTGCTGTGCCCGGGCTTCTGATCGCAGTGGTTTCTCTTGTTGCAGAGATCTGGCTCTAGGCACGCGGGCTTCAGTAATTGTGGCACGCAGACTCAGTAGTTGTGGCTCACAGGCTCTAGAGCGCAGGCTCAGTAGTTGTGGTGCACGGGTTTAGTTGCTCCGCGGCATGTGGGATCTTCCCAGACCAGGGTTCGAACCCGTGTCCCCTGCATTGGCAGGCAGATTCTTAACCACTACGCCACCAGGGAAGTCCCTCAAAGCTGATTTTTAAAAAAGGTTGGAGTGTTGGAGAGAATGTGTAGCCACTAGAACTCCCATGTACTGCTAGTGGGTACAATCACTTTGAAAAAGTTTGTCAGTTACTTAAAAAGTTAAGAATACAACTACCACATGAATCAGCCATTCCATTCTTATATATTTACACAAGAGAAGTGAAAGCATATGTTCATTCAGAGACTTGTACATGTAATGCAATGTTTATAGTAGCCTTATTTGTAATAGTCAAAATCTGGAAACAACCCAAATGTCCAGCAATAGGTAAATGAAAAAACAAATTATGGTATATTCACACAATGGAATACTACTCAGCAATGAAAAGGAATAAACTGATGTGAGGGGTATGGTTGGAAGGTTGGTGAGGTTATAGGGGGGCAAAATGAGAACTTTGCAGTGATAAAACTCTTCTGTATCTTGAAGGGGGTGGTGGATACATGAACCTACTTGTGATAAACTGTATAGAACTGGTGTGGGGGGAGGACAAATTAGGAGTTTGAGATTAACATATACACACTACTTTATATAAAACAGATAATCAACAAGGACCTACTGCACAGCACAGGAAACTCAATATTCTGTAACAACCTATATGCAAAAAGAATCTGAAAAAGAATGGATATATGTATAATTGAATCACTTTGCTAAAACTAACACAACATTGTAAATCAACTATACTCCAATATAAAATAAAAATTAAATTAAAAAAGAATCAATAACAAATAAATTACTCTTAAATTTAAAAAAAACTATAGAACTAAATGTACCCACACAAAAGACTATAAGATTAGTAGATTGTATCAATGCCAATATCCTGGTTGTCACATTGTACTGTAGTTTTATAAGATGTTACCATTGGGGGAAACTGGGTAAAGAGTATACAAGATCTCATTGTATTATTTCTTTTATGTTTTTTGGCTGCGCCATGCAGCATATGAGATCTTAGTTCCCCCACCAGGGATTGAACCCATCCTGCAGTGGAAGCGAGGAGTCTTAACCACTGGACCACCAGGGAAGTCGCAAGCAAAGGGGTTTCTGTTTTTTTTTTTTTTAGATGTTGGGGGTAGGAGTTTATTAGTTTATTTATTTATTTTTGCTGTGTTGGGTCTTCGTTTCTTTGCGAGGGCTTTCTCTAGTTGTGGCAAGCAGGGGCCACTCTTCATCGCCGTGCGCGGGCCTCTCTTGTTGCGGAGCGCAGGCTCCAGACGCGCAGTGGGGGCAAAATGAGAACTTTGCAGTGATAAAACTCTTCTGTATCTTGAAGGGGGTGGTGGATACATGAACCTACTTGTGATAAACTGTATAGAACTGGTGTGGGGGGAGGACAAATTAGGAGTTTGAGATTAACATATACACACTACTTTATATAAAACAGATAATCAACAAGGACCTACTGCACAGCACAGGAAACTCAATATTCTGTAACAACCTATATGCAAAAAGAATCTGAAAAAGAATGGATATATGTATAATTGAATCACTTTGCTAAAACTAACACAACATTGTAAATCAACTATACTCCAATATAAAATAAAAATTAAATTAAAAAAGAATCAATAACAAATAAATTACTCTTAAATTTAAAAAAAACTATAGAACTAAATGTACCCACACAAAAGACTATAAGATTAGTAGATTGTATCAATGCCAATATCCTGGTTGTCACATTGTACTGTAGTTTTATAAGATGTTACCATTGGGGGAAACTGGGTAAAGAGTATACAAGATCTCATTGTATTATTTCTTTTATGTTTTTTGGCTGCGCCATGCAGCATATGAGATCTTAGTTCCCCCACCAGGGATTGAACCCATCCTGCAGTGGAAGCGAGGAGTCTTAACCACTGGACCACCAGGGAAGTCGCAAGCAAAGGGGTTTCTGTTTTTTTTTTTTTTAGATGTTGGGGGTAGGAGTTTATTAGTTTATTTATTTATTTTTGCTGTGTTGGGTCTTCGTTTCTTTGCGAGGGCTTTCTCTAGTTGTGGCAAGCAGGGGCCACTCTTCATCGCCGTGCGCGGGCCTCTCTTGTTGCGGAGCGCAGGCTCCAGACGCGCAGGCTCAGTAGTTGTGGCTCACGGGTCTAGTTGCTCCGCGGCACGTGGGATCCTCCCAGACCAGGGCCCGAACCCGTGTCCCCTGCATTAGCAGGCAGATTCTCAACCACTGCGCCACCAGGGAAGCCCCTGTATTATTTCTTACAACTGTATGTGGACCTATAATCTCAAATATTTTAATGAAAAAAAATTCTTGGTACTTACAACATAGATAAACCTCTAAATAATTATGCTGAGTGTAAGAAGACAAAAGAGTACATACTGAATGATTCCATTTATATAAAATTCTAGAAAATGCAAACTATTCTATAGTGATAGAAAGCCGGTCAGTGGTTGCCTAGGGAGCGGAGAGGGCCTGGAGTGACAGGAGGGAGGGATTACAAAAAGGCACAATTTTTACAGGCAATGGAAATGTCTGTTATCTTGACCGTGGTGATAGCTATACCCATACCAAAACATGCGCAATTTTTGTACATCAATTATACTTCAGTAAAGCTGTTTAAAACTCTGAAAGTTAAAATATCTGCAACAAAACTAAATTTTGTAATCATGATTTCACCAAATATGGCCCTCCTAGTTCTGTGAAAGAATAAGGGGTTTCATAATCCAAACTTTCTTTGGGACTGAGTGGATCAATTCAGATTAAAAGCTCAGTACAAGCTGTCCTGCTGGGGTTAGTTGTACAAGAAAGCACAAAACCCCTGAAGCCTTGGGTGGAGGTTGGCCACCAGCTGAACCTACTTCAACAGTGTGTCTATTGTATGAAGTGAAACTGCCTCAGGCGTCTTTTGAAACCTTATCTAGAGAATTTTGATAGCTGAGAAGTTTTTCCTACATTAGCCAAAGGCCAGAATACTTCAGTTCCCTTATTTTCACAAACACCAACGTTTTTGCTTGTTTCCCTATAGGAAATGTGCACACACACATACTATTTCTTTGAATGTTAAGTTTGTAACATTCTTTGAATGTTACAACTTGGAGAAAGCACGCTAGTCTATAAAGCGTGTCAAAAATTTGAGCGACTTTCTTTGTATATAAAACCTCTATTCCTAGGTTTCTGCTTACTATTTTCAAACCTCAATTTTTAAATTAATACTTATATAATATATTCAGTAACTGAATTCATAAAAGTGCAAATGATACAAAAGAGTGTAGAGTGAAAGGTCACCCTCCTACCTCTATTCCCCACCTGCCCAATTCCCCTCTCCAAGAGCATCCAGTTTTGCTAGTTCTTCTTATGAAATGCCAGAAAGTCTATGCATACAGAGGCAAATATACACAAACACATACACATATATGTCTTAGTACACAGTCTTATTATCTCAGTTTTTAAAAAACAATTATGACTTTTGAATAGATTACACATGATGTATTAAAATCCAGTAGGCATAACACTGGTTCCCCTTCTACCCATGCCTGTTTCCATCTTCTTCCCCTCCTAAACAACCAGTGTTACCAGTTTGCTGGATTCCTTCTAGACTTAGTCTATGCATATGTTTTTCTGTGTTTTTTTTTTTTTAAACTAATAACACAATCTTGCTCCATAAATGCAGGGACGTGGCCTACTTGGGTCACTCTTCCTGCCCCAGCATGGAACACAGTTCCTGGCATATAGTAAGTGCTCAATAAATATTTTTGGAATTAAGTCATATAGACACAAACATCCTTACCTTCCTAATCTCTCTCTTCTGCATTTTCAAATATATCTAGCAAGTCTGATTGATTCTCCAATGGGAGAATTTCATCCCTTCCTCACTTTTTTCTGTGATCACAGTCCATGCTCAGGGTCTAATCACTATATGCCTCAGACTACCACAACCTCCTCAGGAATCTCCTAGGTCTCTATCACGTAGGTAAAGAGCTCTATGGAGGGCTTCCCTGGTGGCGCAGTGGTTAAGAATCCACCTGCCAATGCAGGGGACATGGGTTCGAGCCCTGGTCCGGGAAGATCCCACGTGCTGCGGAGCAACTAAGCCCATAGGCCACAACTACTGAGCCTGCGTGCCACAACTACTGAAGCCCGTGCACCTAGAGCCCGTGCTCCGCAACAGGAGAAGCCACTGCAATGATAAGCCCATGCACCGCAACAAAGAGTAGCCCCCACTCTCAGCAACTAGAGAAAGCCACGCACAGCAACAAAGACCCAATGCAGCCAAAAATAAATAAAATGAATAAATTTTTTAAAAAAAAGAGCTTTATGGAAAGAGAGGCCACGTCACATAAGGGGTAGGAACACCAGGTTTAGAGTCAGACAGCCCAAGTTCACATTATAGGTCTGCTATATCAGAAGCACTTTAACAGATCTTCGCCTCAGTTTCCTTGCCTGTACAATAGAGATGTCAGTGTCTTCCTCATAGGGCTGTTGTAAGATGAAATGGGCGAATACATAAATCACTTACATATATGCATCTGGCACATAGTAAGTGCTCAATAAATGTTAGCTATTATTGTTATAGTGCAATTCATCTTCCTCAAGTGCTGTTTTTTTTTTCAAGTGAAAGGTCACCCTCCTACCTCTATTCCCCACCTGCCCAATTCCCCTCTCCAAGAGCATCCAGTTTTGCTAGTTCTTCTTATGAAATGCCAGAAAGTCTATGCATACAGAGGCAAATATACACAAACACATACACATATATGTCTTAGTACACAGTCTTATTATCTCAGTTTTTAAAAAACAATTATGACTTTTGAATAGATTACACATGATGTATTAAAATCCAGTAGGCATAACACTGGTTCCCCTTCTACCCATGCCTGTTTCCATCTTCTTCCCCTCCTAAACAACCAGTGTTACCAGTTTGCTGGATTCCTTCTAGACTTAGTCTATGCATATGTTTTTCTGTGTTTTTTTTTTTTTAAACTAATAACACAATCTTGCTCCATAAATGCAGGGACGTGGCCTACTTGGGTCACTCTTCCTGCCCCAGCATGGAACACAGTTCCTGGCATATAGTAAGTGCTCAATAAATATTTTTGGAATTAAGTCATATAGACACAAACATCCTTACCTTCCTAATCTCTCTCTTCTGCATTTTCAAATATATCTAGCAAGTCTGATTGATTCTCCAATGGGAGAATTTCATCCCTTCCTCACTTTTTTCTGTGATCACAGTCCATGCTCAGGGTCTAATCACTATATGCCTCAGACTACCACAACCTCCTCAGGAATCTCCTAGGTCTCTATCACGTAGGTAAAGAGCTCTATGGAGGGCTTCCCTGGTGGCGCAGTGGTTAAGAATCCACCTGCCAATGCAGGGGACATGGGTTCGAGCCCTGGTCCGGGAAGATCCCACGTGCTGCGGAGCAACTAAGCCCATAGGCCACAACTACTGAGCCTGCGTGCCACAACTACTGAAGCCCGTGCACCTAGAGCCCGTGCTCCGCAACAGGAGAAGCCACTGCAATGATAAGCCCATGCACCGCAACAAAGAGTAGCCCCCACTCTCAGCAACTAGAGAAAGCCACGCACAGCAACAAAGACCCAATGCAGCCAAAAATAAATAAAATGAATAAATTTTTTAAAAAAAAGAGCTTTATGGAAAGAGAGGCCACGTCACATAAGGGGTAGGAACACCAGGTTTAGAGTCAGACAGCCCAAGTTCACATTATAGGTCTGCTATATCAGAAGCACTTTAACAGATCTTCGCCTCAGTTTCCTTGCCTGTACAATAGAGATGTCAGTGTCTTCCTCATAGGGCTGTTGTAAGATGAAATGGGCGAATACATAAATCACTTACATATATGCATCTGGCACATAGTAAGTGCTCAATAAATGTTAGCTATTATTGTTATAGTGCAATTCATCTTCCTCAAGTGCTGTTTTTTTTTTCAAGTGCTGTTTTGAATACATCGCACATCTGTAAGCAGCTCCTCATAGACACTGTCCATAATTTACACTGAGCCTTCTGCTCCCTTTTCAGTTTACCTCTTCCTCCTTACTCTACCAGTCTCTTAACCTGCTGTAACTGGTCACTCCAGTAACCCAGTCGTTTAAATATACCACACAGACGTCATCCCCACTCACCCCAAAGCTTCACACAGCACCATCCCTCCTTCCTAGGACCCATTCTCATCTCATCTCATCTCACCTCCCCTTCCTTCCTTCCTTCCTTCCTTCCTTCCATCTTTCCTTCCTTCCTTCTCCCCTCTTCTTGCCTCTCTCCTTCCATCAGGCCTTCTTTGACTACTTCTGGCTCTGATATAGAGATAGAATTGTTCATATATCATATATACATTTGTATTTCTATGTTATACATTCTTACATATTTTCAATTGTGTGTATCCAGAGTATCCCATTAGATTATACTGAACTGCAGTGTCTATAATGTCTATTCTTTTGTTACCCTTTGTATAGTATGTTCATGATTAACCCTTGGAAAAACATTTTGACTTTTTTTTTTAACATTTGATCTTTCTCCAAATCCCCTGGCTTCCAGAAAAACTATGACAATAAAATATAGAGAAGGCTATGGCTGGGTACAAGCTGAGCCAAGGTGCAGGGATTTGGAAGGGAGGCCTGTACTGAGGAACACAGGAGCAAAGCTATCACTCCCAAAGCACTTGCCTCCTAGAAAACATGTAAGTGAAGTATTTGGGGTTTGCTATAAGCAGCTGATCTGAACCCTCAACAGTAAATCACTTATTATTGATCATTACGATCACTGAGATCATCATCCAGAAATTATTTAGCACCTATATTGTGAAGACGCCATGTTTACAGGATACAAGGAGACATTGAACTCCTCTTCCCGATGACAAACTGAAAATCTAATGTGATAGAGACCCAATATGCTCAGCCACCTGAGTGGTACAAAAAAATAAGCCAACATCAAAGGCTGTGACAACCAATTAGTGCTTCATGGAGAAGGCTGAACCTGATCTGATTCTGAAGAAAGGGTCAAATGTTTAATGAGCATAAGGAAAAGCATACATTTTAGGTGGTAGGTACTATTTGAATATTATATTCCTTTATATGAACCTCTATTTAAGAGTTCAGTTTCAAAAAAAAAACAAGGGCTTCCCTGGCGGTACAGTGGTTAAGATTCTGTGCTTCCACTGCAGGGGGCGCGGGTTTGACCCCTGGTCAAGGAAGTTCCGCCAGCCACACACAGTGGCCAAAAAGGAAAATAAAAGAGGGGAAAAAAAAAAAGAGTTCGGTTCCATTATTATTTCATTAACAAAGAGATCATTCCAATGACATTTATTGAGTACCGACTATCTGCAAAGCACTATGCAAGGTAGAATGGGATACAGACCTGAATGGGGTGTGATCCCTGCCCTGTAAGAGATTACAATACAGTGGAGAACACCAACATTTAAATCCCGGACTAACAGCTTGCAGAGTTGCAGGAAGCTCAGAAAGTTGGTCCAGGACTGAAGCAAAAATCTCCTGACTGCCACACTGTTGTGTAGTCCATTTCCAGAACACAGTAAACCCCTTTAAGGGCGAACTCTGGCAAAATGCTCTAATTGTGGATGACATCAGGTAAATAACAAGAGGGTCTAGTACAGGGCTACAGAATGGTGATACTATGTATTTTTCTATCATCATCCTTTTCACTATTCTCATAGGAACTGTTTTTTGTCAATTCCTTGTCTCAGCCACAAGACCTTTTTGTTCCTGAAAAAGCATTAAGCAAGCTGTGTGGAAGGGACCTTAGTATTATCCAATCCATTCTTCTCATTTTATAAATGAAACAGCTGATGTCTGTTACAGAACTTGCTTAAAGGTCATGAGGCTTTTTCTTTAATTCATTTCTTTAATGATAATGGCACTTACATTTAAGTTTTATGTTATAATTTGCCATTTTTAGACATTTCTTAAACTTATCTCATGACTAATCCAGGATGTGACACTGGTGACAGTAAGTTAGACTGATATAATTAAGTGCTCTGAGAAGCTTCTGCTGCCCATTCGCATCTCCCCACTAGTGATGCAACACTTTCTTTCCGTGACAGTTAAAAAAGAACCTTTGGTACCTCTCCAAAGAAAACTATCAAACACAATAATACATAAGAAATTTAAAATTACTTTTTATTAGTACATATTTTTTCCCCCAAGCTTTAAATGACACCCAATTGGATTTGGTAATATACTTCTGAATAGAAATATATGTGGTTTTAATGTTAGGAACATTAGAAGAACTGAGGTTGCTTTATTCCCCCAAGTCAATCCTTTTTTGCCCTTATGTACTGAATTTTTATCTGCAAACTGGACTTTTGCAATGAATTGTTCCAATTCATCAAATATGTATCAATTTCCTACAATGTGTACTGTTTTATGCTTGACACTGAAGGACACAGTAATAAGTAACACATAGTCCTCTACTATCCAGTTGCTTATCAGATACTGGGCAGTGTTTCATGGAACACAAGTTCATGAGAGATAAATAGCTGCTGTTAATTTAGCATAATGTGAGTAAGATATTTCTTCTTTTTCCTAAAATATATCTAAAGTTATCAGAGGCTTATGAAAAGCCACGGGTGATACCCATTTGTGTTCCGAACCTACCAGAGTGACTTCCATATAGAAAATTATGTGATGAATCATTATAGGAATTCTGTGACACTGAAGCGAGCACCTCCCTCCAAGGGAAAAACAACCCCAACCCTCCCCCCACACAAAAAGCAGGTGTATGAATTAACACCTGAGAAAATACATATAAACAAAAAACAGAACATGAGGGAATCCAGTCAAGATGATACTTAGTAGTGCTCATTGCTTACAGTCAAGATGTCATTTTAAACAAAGAATGAGGTGAAACAAAATAAGAGGAAGATCCAATGACAGCTTCTTAATCAGGTTCTTTTTTAAAAACACTGGAAATTTTCTGTTGAATGTTGGAAGCTTTTATCCTTAACTAGTTGCTATCTTGTATCACTCAAAGCACGAAAGGAAACATTATCTTCGTGGAAAAATCACAGCCTCATAAATCATAGTGCAGACTAATCAAATTGCATCATCAACTTTTAAATTTATTTCCACATTTCACGAATATGTAAAAGAGAATCTCATGTAGCAAGGGAGCTTGATAAATATTCACTGACACTACATTTCTACAAAAGGCAGTAAGGATAGCTGGGAATTTTTTTTACCAGTAGCCTTTGGACTATCAACACAACAAAAATAAGGTGTATTTTACTTGTGTTCATATTATAAAGTATTTTTCTTCAGACCTTAAATAACCAAAGACACATTGCCACCAGAAAGATGGCAATACCCTCGCAATATCTGATGCTACTAAAACAGTAGGTCATGTTCTATTCATCTGGTAAGAGGCCAGTTTCACATCAGGGAGCACAGAATGATGAGGTTATAACTAAGGTTTAGACATCTTTCACAAATGTGTCCTCTTAAATATGAGAAACAATTGTGTTCTAAAGGCTTTGCTTAAAACCAGGAATAAGGGTCTAATTGTTGCCAACAATTTGTTGCTATAGAACCTTCTTGCTCATAGACATGAGCTTGGCTTACAGCAGGTCATTTTGTGCTCTGATTATTTACGCTGATCTATATAGTGATGATAACTAACTTTCTACCCAAGGGTGCTTTGTTTGGAAAAGACAGCACTGGAAATTTAAATGCTTAAATAAATGCCAAGTATTATTACTGACCCTCTGTCCTCTTTTGCCCCTCAGAGCTCCTGTGGCAATTTTAATCTAAGGGCTCCAGTGTTAATTGTCCACTATACCCTTATATGATCTCACAAACTCTATTGCTATTGATGCCAAGGTAATCAGGATTCATGTGGAGATCTGGACTGAATGTGTATTCAAGGCTGACAAGGGAAAGGGTTTCCTTAAGTACTGCAAGCATCCAGTGAATGTTAACATTATTTGGAAGACAATGCAATAGAAGCAAGTAAGAGAAACTTCTTAAAGATCTGTTTGACACCAACCCATTTCAGTGCAACTTCAGCAAAAAAGAAACAGCTTAACACAATAATGAAACTGCAGAAAGCAAAACTGAATCCTTAGAGAGTTCAGAACTGGTCGTTTTATATCTCTGATTTGATACTTTGATCGTTCATCCATAAGCAAATGCAATTTTATTTTAAATTCTCTTCTCACTCTGAAAGAAAATGTTTCAGTGTATTAGGGGAAAATAGGGGGAAATACAGAGAAATCTTTGTTGAGCTCAGCAACTCTCAAATGAGCAAACTATGAACATGTTTTATTCTTTCATTCATTTAGGGCACCAAAATACTCTTTAGTAAATACCTATTGAGCGAAAAGACTGTATTAATAATTCTTACAGCTAGATTTTTATCTACCATTGTTCAAGTCAGAAGATGCTACAATTTGAAAATGATGCTATCAACAATGATTATTATCTGCCTGAGTGGGTGTTGCTGAAAAGACCGATACTGGATTACTCTAGAGTTACTGGGTGTGGTACACTTTTTCCAGTTAAGAATTAAGGTTAGAAGGGCATCATGCCTGCAACTCACTCTTAAATGTCTCAGAAAAAAAAAAAAAAAAGTGGATACGTGAATAGAACTAAAGAAATATACTATATGTATGTAATGTTTTAAGGTGAAGACTAGCCAGGAGATTCTTTATACTATTCTTGCAACTTTTCTGTATATCTGAAATTATATTTAAAAATCTTTAAGTATAATTAAAGTTCATGGAATTGAAATATACTTTTGATGAATGATGGAAAATTAGAATCATTTTTAATTGCGATATAATCATATACCATAATGAAATAATTTTTAAAAAGAATTTTTAAATTAAAACATCACTTAAAATTATGATCCCAGATTATTATGAAAAGTAATAAAATTAAAATTTTAATCACAATTAAAATTATGATCCCAAAATATTATGAAAAATATGTATTCACAGAAGCAAAGCTTCTATTATATTCTCATTAGATGAAATACTAGAAAATAATTCTTTATGTTTTTATTCATTAGCTAGATTGTCAGAAATAATACCAAAAAAGTAAAATACCAATGCATTAAAATTTTTGGCCTTCAAGCAAAAATTTCATCATTTCCCCAATTTATCCCTTTGTTAATAGCAAAATTAACTAAATTCCACATGTTTTATTCCTGACCCAACCACTTATATGCTCTTTTACCTTAAGTAAGTCCCTCAACCTCTGTGGACCTAGCTTCTTTATAAAAATTTACTGAGTTGTATTAAATTCTTAGATGTTCCTTCTAGCACTAACATTCTAAGTTCCTTTTTACAAATAGGGAAATAGAAAATTCTAAGTAACTTTCTAGAAGTCACATGATAAAAGTCTAATTTTAAAAGAGTCTATTAATCATATCCAGTCTGGAGTCATACACCAACGTGAAACCCATTGTCAAAAAACCTTCCTAAACTTCCCAGGCATACCTGCTGTCAAGGACTCATCCTCAAGTCATCAGTTGCCAAAGCTCATCTCACACTATGAGGGAGAGTTATAAACTCTCTGGTTTGGTCTTGGGAATGTTTTCCATCCACCAGAGGCTAACAAGTGTCCTGGAGACAAGCGTAGGAAGGAAGAAGAGGCCCCACAGTCAAGGTGATCTCCACAGAGACTTGGGACAAGAGATGACTTGGCTGTAGGACTGTGGCTACAATAGGCTTGTTTTGTTACTCTTTGTAGCTATCCAAACACTTTCTGGTAAGTGAGAAAACATGTTAGACTCATTTGAATCCCTGCCCTTTTTATTTGATTTTAATTATGGGTAAGCTGTACAAAAGACTGAATACTGATCTCCGGCTCAACAGTATTTGGCAAAAGATCTAAGCTTTCTTTGTGCAGGTTTGCTCTGCAATAAGGTAATACCCTATCCTGAAGTGTCTACTCCTTTAAAACAGAAAAGGAGAAAGGAAATAAAGAACAAACTCTGCGGGTTAGGTCTTCTTACAATAAGACAGGCTATATATAGAAATGTATCTTTTTGTTGTAAAGTACATACTTTTCTGATAATGGGAAGTATAAATATAGTATTTACACAGCCAGCCTCTGTTCCAGGCACCTTATGTATATTGACTCATATAACCCTCACAACAGCTTTCTGAGATAGACTGTTCTTCCCATTTTGTAGATGAGGAAACTGAGGCACAGAGGTTAAATAGCATGCCCAGAACATACATTTAGTGATAAGCTAAGGCAATCTGGCTTCAAGGTCTGTGCTCTTAACTGCTGAGCATTCATGGGCCTTGTTTATTAATCCTACAATACCTTGTACTTAGGGCAATGGTGCTCAGACTTATGGGAGCATCAGAATCACCTGAGGCATTTGTTAAAAGTGCATATTTCTGGTCTTTACACCCACCTACCCACCCAACCTCACCCCCAGAAGATTCTGATTCTGGTAGGTCTGTGGCTGAAGAATCTCTATTTTTAACAAGTGATTCTAATATAGGGGGTCCAGTATCACACTGAGAAACACAGACTTAGGGAAGGAAGACTCTTTCTTCTAAGGGTAAAACATTTTTCTTTGCAATTTATTCATCCACTCCAGAAACATTTATTAAGTATCCACTGTAAATTCAGAATTATATTAATTCTAAAAATTTGTGTGTGAAATTACTTCAAGTATTGGGCCTCTGCAATGAAAGAACTTGTACCATTATTGCAAAGGCAACATTAATTCCTTTTAATAATTAATAAGTGTTTTCTGAACACTTAACATGTGTCAGTCACTGAGTCAAGTCTTCTGTAGAGAAGAAATAATGTAAACAGTGAATGAATAAGGGTAAAAGTTGAGTGATTCCAGTAAAAAATGCTTATGGAGGACTGCACAGTATATAGAGATAGGTCACTCAGCTGAATCATCTACAACATAACCCTCAAAGCTGTTTGGACTTAGAATGACTTTCTTTAAAAAATAAATTTATTTATTTATTTATGGCTGCATTGGGTCTTCGTTGCTGCATGTGGGCTTTCTCTAGTTGTGGCGAGAGGGGGCTACCCTTCGATGTGGTGTGTGGGCTTCTCATTGTGGTGGCTTCCCTTGTCACAGAACACGGGCTCTAGATGCGTGGGCTTCAGTAGTTGTGGCATGCGGGCTCAGCAGTTGTGGCTCACGGGCTCTAGAGCGCAGGCTCAGTACTTGTGGCGCACAGGCTTAGTTGCTCCGTGGCATATGGGATCTTCCCGGACCAGGGCTCCAACCTGTGTCCCCTGCATTGGCAGACAGATTCTTAACCACTGCACCACCAGGGAAGTCCTTTGAATGACTTTTATCTAGTTAAGACTTAAATTCTAGTTAAGTATTCCCCTCAAATCCTCTGAGTTAAACCAGTTTCACATTATTTAATTCATCCATCCACCCATTCATTTAATAATCTTAATGAACCCACAGCAGTGTGCAAGGAAGCCAAAAAAATTAACTCAAGGCACTTAAAATCAAGTTGAGGGCTTCCCTGGTGGCACAGTGGTTGAGAATCTGCCTGCCAATGCCGGGGACACGGGTTCGAGCCCTGGTCTGGGAAGATCCCACATGCCATGGAGCAACTGGGCCCGTGAGCCACAATTACTGAGCCTGTGCATATGGAGACTGTGCTCCGCAACATGAGAGGCTGCGATAGTGAGAGGCCCACGCACCGTGATGAAGAGTGGCCCCCGCTTGCCACAACTAGAGAAAGCCCTAGCACAGAAATGAAGCCCCAACACAGCCAGAAATAAATAAATTTTAAAAAAAAATCAAGTTGAGAAAAAAATACACATACATGAACTAACAAATACAAAGCAGATGTGAGCAATATGATTTAAAGTTGTCTTAAAAGATAAAGTGAAGCATATTAAAAATTTTAAGAGTTTATTTGAACAAAAATCGGGTCCCATTAGGCAGTGCCAAACTGGAAGTGGTCAGGAGTGCTCCATCCACAGAATCTGGGGACAGACTTTTTTAGAGAAGACAGGCAAGCAAAGTAAGGAATTTATTGGTTGGTTATAGCTTAAAGCTTGGTTGGCTGTTTGTGATTGGTTGTCCTTTGGTTTCAATTTCATAACCTTGAGGCATGTACAGGCTTAGATCTCCAATTGCTTACTTAGGCTGCCACAGAATTAGAACCACTTCAGTCTAATGTCCTTTTTGTTTAATTAACAGCTGCATAGAGAAATTCATAGGAAAAGTAGAGGGGAGGGTCTGGCATATATTAAGTGCTAGTAGATGTGGGTTGAATGAATGAATATACTATTAGAGTAGGCTAGTCAGGACAAGTTTCCTGGAGTATGAGAAGTAATAGGCAGAGATAGACTAAGGAGCAAAGGTCAGCCTGGAAGAGCAAATTAACATTAGGAAAGGCCCAGTGGCAAACAGAAAAAAAAAAAAAAAATGCAGGATGTAGAGTTTCAACAGATTGGCTTGGTTGGAACAAAAGGGTTAGTTGATGGGTGAAAAGGAAGAGTGTGAGGTTTGATAAGGTATGGTACATATGGTACATTCTGATACAAGCCAAATTGTCATAACAAATTAAAACATTTGTAACACCCTAAGTATAGCAGTTTTGTTCTTAAAACTTTGACTTCCTCTCTTGAAATGTATTGATAATAAAACGTTAATTCTGTAAGACCAAGCTATTTAAATAAGTAATATTTTGTATATAGAATAAATGCCATCAAGATGATAAAGCAAAAATATAATGGTCTAGGCAATGTCATGGATGGAGAAAATTTAGAGATTATCTCTTCTAATTTAACCCCTCTTTATAAGCTGAGGGGTCAAGGATCCAGGCAGATTAGGGTCCTAAGGTATTGACAGTGCCAAGCTAGGCTGCTGCCCTATTTACCAACAGCTGATGGAATATTTAATGTTTACAATTCCACCTGAATTGCATAATTGTTATAATTTGAAGATCAATACAGAAAATATGAAGCATATAAATAATTAGAAAAAGAAAAGATAAAGACATCATACACAGAAGATGTTGAAATTGAAGGGTGGGAAGTTTAGACCTGGATTAGGGCAGTAGCTGAGGAAAATGAAAGGAGAGGTCAAGAGATATTCCAGCTAAAAGTACTAAAAGTAAAAAGTTTGTTTGGGTTTTTCCAAACGCACTTTTTGGCCAACCCAATACTTTTTTGAGTGACTGCCTGAATAAGGAGGCCAATAAGAGAGTAAAAACAAACAAACAAAAAACTGCAAATGTGAACCTGAGCATCAGACCTGATGGTTAAGTTTGGAAGTTGCTCAGGTGGAATGGGGGTAGTATTAAAATAGATTTCCTCAAAAATTAGTTCTTAAAAAAAAAAAAAAAAAAATTAGTTCTTTAAAAAGCAATTCTTTGGGCTTCCCTGGTAGCACAGTGGTTAAGAATCCGCCTGCCAATGCAGGGGATATGGGTTCGACCCCTGGTCCAAGAAGGTCTCACATGCCACGGAGCAGCTAAACCAGTGCACCACAACTACTGAGCCTGCGCTCTAGAGCCCGCCAGCCACAACTACTGAAGCCTGTGTGCCTAGAGCCCGTGCTCCGCAACAAGAGAAGCCACCACAATGAGAAGCCCACACACTGCAACACAACAAAGAGTAGCCCCGCTCGCCACAACTAGAGAAAGCCCACGTGCAGCAACAAAGACCCAATGCAGCCAAAAATAATAAAAAA
>NW_020172776.1:1569046-1572862 GCF_003031525.2 Neophocaena asiaeorientalis asiaeorientalis | reverse complement strand
GAGCCTGCGCTCCGGAGCCCGTGAGCCACAACTACTGAAGCCCACGCGCCTAGAGCCTGTGCTCTGCAACAAGAGAAGCCACTGCAATGAGAAGCCTGAACACTGCAACAAAGAGTAGCCCTGCTTGCCGCAACCAGAGAAAAGGCAGCACGCAGCAATGAAGACCCAATGCAGCCAAAAATAATAAATAAATAAAATAAATAAATTTAAAAAAAGAATAGATACCTAAAACACCTAAAATTAAAAAAAAAAAAAGCAATTCTTTGCAAGATGAAAACGTTCTGGGAGTTCCCTGGTGGTCCAGTGGTTAGGACTCACGCTTTCGCTGCCGTGGCCTGGTTTCAATCCCTGGTCAGGGAATTAAGATCCCGCAAGCCATGTGGTGAGGCCAAAAAAACAGGAAAGAAAAAGTTCTGGCGATTGGTTGCACAACAATGTGAATATACTTAACCACTGGACTGTACACTTAACAATAGTTAAGATGGTAAATTTTATTTTAAAAAAGAATAAACTATAAGCGCATAATTTTTTTAAAAAGAATTATTTCTATTAAACTTTTGCTCCATCTACTCTGGAGCTATATCAGCTTTTTATGTTTTAGGAGCACAGACTCACAGGTCACCTCAAGTAACTGGAAGCCTATCTATTTTAAGGATACACATGACAATAAAAGAGATAAGAATATCATAGGTACCTAAGAATAGCAGTATGATTAGGCTTCAATTGGGAACTGAAATGAACATGGAACTAGACAAATTCCATGTGCACCTAGAGACTGGGTTAACTTGTCACTCTTGGCTGCCGCAGGAATGCAGTATTCCCCAGGCATAGTGTGTCACCATTCCTGTGTCCCTGTGACTACCAGCCAACCTCATTTAGTTAGTTATAGCTCTGCTTACTCATAATTCCAGCTTACTCATAGTATCTATGGCTGACTTCCAGCTTCTCTCCCCACAAGCAACAGACTGATCCTCTCTGTATATCCATTTCAAATTCTTAAAAGGAAAAAAAATCTGGCCTAGCTCCATTTTCACCTTAAGTGTGCATCAGAATCACCTGGAGAGTTTGTTAAACCACTAATTGTTGGGCCTCATTCCCAGCGTTTCTGATTTAGTAGCCTGGGGTAGGATCTGAGAATTTGCATTTGTAGCAGAATCCCAAGTGATGCTGACTACACGGGTCTGGGGACCACACCTGAGAAACACTGGTCTGGTTAGTCCCTCTTGTATCTGTTTGGACAAAGCAGATGGGGCTCTACCTCATGTTGTAAATACCATACTTCTGACTCTCAGGCTCATAAGTGGAGACTTTTTAAAACCTCCTTCTCTTAATGGCCTCTTCATTTAGGCAGTCACCCAAGTCTTATTGCTTTTTCAACTGGAATGTCTCTGACCTGCCCTTTTATTTTCCTCTGTCACTGCCCTAATCCAGGGTCTCATCTCCCCACACCTGAACATCTACAGAAAAGCGTCCTGTTCCAAGCCATGCCAAACTACCTTTCCCACTGACAGTCCCAAAATGCTTTTTCTTTTTTTTTTTTTTGCGGTACGCGGGCCTCTCACTGTTGTGGCCTCTCCCATTGCGGAGCACAGGCTCCAGACGTGTAGGCTCAGTGGCCATGGCTCACGGGCCCAGCCGCTCCACGGCATGTGGGATCTTCCCGGATCGGGGCACGAACCCGTGTCCCCTGCATCGGCAGGCGGACTCTCAACCACTGCGCCACCAGGGAAGCCCCCAAAATGCTTTTACCATTGGCTCCCTTTGCCCATCTCATGAAACTAATCACTGTAACACCTCTAAACTTTTCCCTTTTAAGTCAATAATATTTACATGCTTATTTTTCCACACTGACGTTTCCTTTCTATCATGACCTCCTACTCTTTCCCTTGAGAAACCCACCTATCTGAGAGCTCTTAGGACCAGATTTACTTAGGAAAAAAACTTCAACTTCTTTTTTATAAAGATGACTCTAGAATTTAACCTCTAAACCCTCTCAAGTTCCATCACTACATTTCAACTACTAGCTGCTAGCTCCACCTAACTACTCTGAGAAGCTCGAACTTGGTGTCCAAAGTCAATTTCGATTTTTCTGCCCCTCTTCTTTCTACTCCCCTCACCCTACTCCATCTAATGAGAAGCCAAGTTCTACAGATTGTACCACATATCACAGGTGCTGCTGAAACCTGGCACTTTCCAACTATGAATGTCATCATGATGTTCTAAGCCATCAACCACTTTTGATCTACACCAGTATTCCTCCAATGTTTCTACAAAAGTCCCTCTAACAGCAGAGAAAATATAAACGGTGGGGAGGAGGGTACCCTTATGGAATGTAACCCTTAGCGGCTTTTAAATCTTTCTATACCCACTTTGGAGAAACTTCTTTGTGGACTCCTGTTATCTTTAAAAAGTTAGGCAGATTTCGCAACCTCCCCCAACTTTTTTTTTTAAGAATACAAAAGGCTTATTTACATATCCAAGGTACTCAGATCCTACATATGTGGACATGCTAGCTCCTTCTTTTAGAATAAACTGATGATGGGCAATAATCAATATCTGAAACTTTGTATTACTTTTTTTTTTTTAATTTACTTATTTATTTTTGTCTCCACTGGGTCTTCATTGCTGCACGCGGGCTTTCTCTAGTTGCAGCGAGCGGGGGCTACTCTTTGTTGCGGTGCGCGGGCTTCTCATTGCGGTGGCTTCTCTTGTTGCGGTTCCTCCATCTATTTTCGCTTTAACATTCTAGGAAGCATCTAGTTAGCTGTCGGTGAGACAAACTGATGCTCTGAGAATATTTTCTACGTTTATCAGGAGCTTCACATGGGGTACCTGTGTTCTGGTTTGAGAAGAATCCCTGTAGACCCCACCTGGTCTCTCTGCCCTCGGTCTGTATGTGCCATTTTACTTCATCACACACTCCAGTAGTGCCACGCTGCTACCAAATTAAGTATAAGCTGGTTTCTTTTGATTCAAAGCCCTCCAAAAATGATCACTCCAATTTTATTTCTGATACTAAGTTACTTTTTTGCAAGCTGAAATGCTTTGATTAGTATGTTCTCAGTATTTTAATTGAATCTGGTTGTTGGCATGTGGCTTACTTCCATAGCCATTTAGCTAGCACAGTGGTTCTCAGTGTGTTCGCCAGACCAGAAACATCAGCATCACCTGATAACTTGTTAGAAATGTGTATTTTACGTCCTGTCCTATACCAGACCTGCTGAATCAGAAACTCTGGCTGAGCAATCTGCACTCTAGCAAGCCCTCCACGGTGATTCTGATGCAGCTGAAGTTTGAGGGCCGCTGGTCTAGCATTTAGTTTTTGAATTTCAAATGGAGTAAGAGATGGATTTCAAAAAAAAAAAAAAGAAGAACCTAATGGAATATAAACTATTATTTAAGTGCAAAATGTTTTTTTTTTTTGCAAAATGTTTTTTTAAGACAAAATGTTAACACTCACTAAAGGCTCTTTTACTAGAATTCTGCTACTAAATATAATTTTCATATAGGTTCTTCTTAATTTAGAAAATGTGTTCTAAAGGAAGAAGACCAGATTAAACAATTTTTAGTTCATTTGTCTCCTCCTAGTGGCAGGCTTTTAAATATTGACCACGACAACCTCATTTATGTTTCTCAGAAATCATAGTTCTGAATTTTTTTCATGATTCCTCTTATTAGCTACAATTAAAGTCAATTGGCCCTCCTACCAAATTACATAGATTCTTCTATATTAGCTCCAACTATGGCTGTAGAAAACCATGTAATTTCTCTCTTCCTTCGCTTTTTTCTTCTCTTTTTTTTTTTTTTTTTTTTTTT
>NW_020172776.1:1564313-1569026 GCF_003031525.2 Neophocaena asiaeorientalis asiaeorientalis | reverse complement strand
TTTTTTTTTTTTTTTTTTTTTGCGGTACGCGGGCCTCTCACTGCTGTGGCCTCTCCCGTTGTGAAGCACAGGCTCGGGACGCGCAGGCTCAGCGGCCATGGCTCACGGGCTTAGCCGCTCCACGGCATGTGGGATCCTCCCAGACCGGGGCACAAACCCGTGTCCCCTGCATTGGCAGGCGGACTCTCAACCACTGTGTCACCAGGGAAGCCCCCTTGGCTCTTTTTAATCTGACTTGCAAATCTTCCTTCATTTTGTTACCAACTTCTTAGCAGTAGAAATTCATTACTTAGAACATTTGAAATGAGTTTTCTTCCTTTACAGAATGTCAACAACATCCAGGTGTTTCCCTTTATTCCTCTCACCACCGCTCCCTTTCTGGCAATGCCACGGGAACCACACAAAATCTCCACGGTACTGGGAGAGCCACTGCCTCTGAATCTCTTTTCAGTGAGCACTTTGGGCCCTCAAGCCCCTAGGCTATATTGACTTAGGGTGTGAACAGATTCCTTTGACTCTTAAAATCAAGACAGGTTTGATTTCTTCCAAAAGATTTTATTAATATGGCAGGATTTTATGGACATACTAGTACACTACATTTTCCCCTTGATCTCTTCCAAGCGGGCAGCCAGGCCATTTGTATTCCTTTGTCTTGGATGTCTAAAGGATGGAAAGCTGAAGCTACTTGAAGACCGTGGCTTTTCCCATCTATTGTTAGAGTCTGAGTTCACTGAAGAAATTATGCTACATGTCTGAGAGGTAAAAGGGAAGAGGTGCCTTTATTTACACTGGAGGAAATAAATGAGATTTCCTTAGGCTGGGAAGGAGTGTAAACTGGTGCATGCTCATTCCCCTAGCAGCACCCTGGAGAAGTGTCAAGACCTATGGTCTGCTTAGAAAGGCTAGACCGCTAAGCACTAATTGCCTATAGAAAGGGGTGCTGGGGGACAGGGATGGAAGGCTTACTTTTCAGTCTCTATCCTTTCGTAAATCATTCAAAGTAAAAATAATAATTATGTCTTAAATAGTAAACAATAATAACCTCGACTAGAAGTATGAGGTTTGTTTATTTGAAAGGGACATCTTGAGTCATGACACTGACCTCATAAAACATATTTTCATTCCTCAAGCCTTCCTTCACTGTCTGCTGCTCCCTCAGCTTGGATTGTCCTTCTCCTCTTTATCTTCCCTGAACCTTCAATAAAATCTGACAATTTATATAATTTTTCAATTTACAAAGCACTTTTTAAAAAAATTTTTGGCTGCGCTGCAAGGCATGCAGGATATTAATTCCCCAACCAGGGATGGAACTCTGTGGCCCCTGAATTGGGAGCAGGGAGTCCTAACCACTGGACCACCAGGGAAGTCCCCTATAGAGCACTTTTAGATACATGATCTAATCTTCAAACAAAAAAATATATACAGTGAAGATGAATAATTTTATCCCCATTTAATAAATAAGAACACAGGGGATGAGAAAGTGCAGCAGCTTGTACCAGGTCACAATTCTTATATTTCAGAGCTATAATTCAAATCTACAACTGCTAACAAGTTCAGTGATTTTCCCACTTTTTTTAAGCTACAAAATCCTATTCATCTAATGGAGGAACTGGGTAAAAATGCACAAAGATGTTTACTGAAGTGTTGTGCAATATCAATATTGCACGATAAATACCATCACATAGATCTGTATTTATCACGGAAAATATGGACAAACATCCATAATACTACATATAGTGAGAAAAGCAAGTTTAAAACAGATGTACACATAAACAATGTGTTTATGTAGAAAGAAGCTGGAAAGATATGTGTAGGAAAATGGGTTTTTTAAACAATGTGTTTATGTAGAAAGAAGCTGGAAAGATATATTGTGTAGGAAAATGGGTTTTTTGAATAAACTTTTTTTTTTTTTTTTTACTTTTTATTATTATTTTTTGGCCATGCCATAGGGCACGCAGGATCTTAGTTCCCCGACCAGGGTTCAAACCCATGCCCCCTGCATTGGGAGCTCGGAGACTTAACAACTGGGCCACTAGGGAAGTCCCCTCGTTGTTTTCTTTGTTTTGTTTTGTTTGGCCACACCGCGTTACTTGAGGATCTTAGTTCCGCGACCAGGGATTGAACCCAGGGCCACGGCAGAGAAAGCACCAAGTCCTGCCCACTGGACTGCCTGGGAATTCCCGGAAAACGTTTTTTAAAAGTTGTAATACTCTAAATTTTTATATATTATTACTAATAATAGATTAAATGCACATTAGTGCTTAATATGTGCTGAATAGTGGGATATCTCATTTAATCCTCACAATAACCAACTTGCCTAAAGGCTTACTGTTAAGTAACGCAGCAGAACTGGACGAGTATCAAACCCCAAATCTCATGCTCTTTGGAGGTAGATCATCCTGTCTCACGTACAAAGATCATTTATTTTATAATCAGAAAAATCCATGAGGTTAGTTTAAGAAAATCCTGTTCAAAACTTCACTTCTCGGAGTCTCCTGTACTCCCCAAACAATCTGGGTCTCTTACAGCACCTAGGGCCATCTGATTAGCATTGGTTGGTCCCTTATTCTACCTCTCCTAGCTGCCTGAAACCCCAGCTCACTTCCTCGCGCAGTGGGCGCCCGATACGTGGAACACTGAGGAGTGCCCTTTACTTAACTCGTGGAGAACTTGAATTGATGATCAGTGCTCACACGACATTAGGAATTTCTTTCCAAGCATTGTAGGCTGGGGCCACACGAGGCCTCTCCATTTTCCTCGCGCACCGTAGCCTCCTTGCCTGCACCTACTTCATCCCCTCGGCTTCCACGGTGCTCTCGTCCCAGCTGGGCCGGGAGCCCGAGGGTTCCCTAGGTCGCGAGACCTGCCCGGCCGACCCACCAGGGCCCCGGCTCCGGCTCTCGGGACAGGGACAAGGGGCCCCACGTGGGCCTGGGAGCCGCCATCTCGCGTGCTGGCAGGACCAACTGGCGCTGTCGGAGCCGCGGCGGGGCGGAAGCTGCTGCCCGTACTCAAGATGGCGGCCCCGGCGGGAGGGGCCCACGACTCGGAGACCGCGCGGAGGAGCGGCAGCATGGCGGCGGTGGCCGAGGAACCGCGTCGGGGGTACTGGGACGAGGAGGAGGAGGAGGAGGAGGAGGCAGTGAGTGCGACGGCGGAAGCCCGTGCGGCGGTGGAGAGGGTGGCCGCTCGGCTGTGTGCGGGGAAGGGAGTCGGGACCCGGCGGGCGTGCGGGGGTTTCTGGCGGGATTGTGCCTCAGGGCGCGCGGAGCGGCGGGCAGCTGGCCCCAGCCCTATATGGGCTACACGGAAGTTCGAGGGGGAAGGAGGGAAGTTACCTTAAGTAACGGCGCGCGCTTCCTCGTGTTGAAAGCAGGACCTAGTTTTCACAAAGGTGGGATCGTTGCATTGGGGAGGTTTGGCTTCTCTCGTTAATGCCTGCTTCTTCCTGCACACTCGCAAGCTATCGCCTTTAACCCCTCTTTCTTCCACCAGGAGCAGTTGGTTCTGGTGGAATTATCAGGAATTATTGATTCAGACTTTCTCTCAAAATGTGAAAATAAATGCAAGATTTTGGTGAGTCTTGTAGAATTAGGGGGTTGTTGTAGATTTTATTAAATTTAAAACAAGAATGAGTGGTGAAATATACCCGTCCCTAAGATTGATATATTAATTTCACGTGAACAAAGCAATTGGAGACAATTACAGGAGTACAGGGGCACTGTGGGAGCAGCTGGGAGAAAGTTAATGTCTAACTCTGCCTGAGTGTCTGCCTGTGTGGCTGGAGAGGTAGAGATTTGCAGGGTTAAAGCATTTTGATATGGAACATTAGGTTTTGAAAAAATACACCGTTTTATATAGTGAGGAGGGTGAGAAAAACACAAAGGGCAGAGAGGATAATTAGATATGCACACAGAGGTTAAACAGATGCAAACTGGTATATATAGAATGGGTAAACAACAAGGTCCTACTGTATAGCACAGAGAATTATATTTCAATATCCTGTGATAAATGATAATGGAGAATATGAAAAAATGTATATATGTACAATTGAGTCACTTTGCTGTACAGCCGTGATTACGCAACATTGTACTTCAACTATACTTAAGTAAAAAATAAAATTAAAGGGGCTTCCCTGGTGGCGCAGTGGTTGAGTCCGCCTGCCGATGTAGGGGACACGGGTTTGTGCCCCGGTCCGGGAAGATTCCACGGGCCACGGAGCCTGCGCCTCCGGAGCCTGTGCTTCGCAACGGGAGAGGCCACAACAGTGAGAGGCCCGCGTACCGCAAAAATAATAATAAAATAAAATTTTAAAAACTTCAAAAAAAATATGGAAAACAAACAAAAATAGTGTGGAGAAGGGAGAGAGAATACCTATTAAGAAAGGACTTCAGGTCTTCCCTGGTGGCGCAGTGGTTGGGAGTCCGCCTGCTGATGCAGGGGACACGGGTTCGTGTCCCGGTCCGGGAAGATCCCACTATGCCGCGGAGCGGCTGGGCCCGTGAGCCATGGCTGCTGAGCCTGCGCGCCCGGAGCCTGTGCTCCGCAACGGGAGAGGCCACGGCAGTGAGAGGCCCGAGTATCAAAAAAGAAAGGACTTCAGAGATCTTACACTGTGCTGTTGACTTGAGCTATGTATCGTGAGTTACCGTCTGTTTTATGTTTAAAATCTTTTGAGATTTTTTTTTTTTTTTTTTTTTTTAGTTTTTTGTG
>NW_020172776.1:1555382-1564191 GCF_003031525.2 Neophocaena asiaeorientalis asiaeorientalis | reverse complement strand
GGGATCCCCCCGGACCTGGGCACGAACCCGTGTCCCCCGCATCGGCAGGCGGACTCTCAACCACTGCGCCACCAGGGAAGCCCTCTTTTGAGCATTTTTGAGAAAACTTCCTCTCTTCTTACTTTATGTTGAAGAGGATGTTGATTGAAATAGACCTTGCTACTTGGGTATGAATTAAGTAGTCTTCAGTTTGTAGCTGCTGTGATGAGAGCAGTTTTAGCTTATCTTTTACTTGCTAGGACAAGAAGCTCTAAAGGTTCCCCAGCTTTGGAAATCAGTCTCCTTGGTAGCAAGGTTTCATGTAAAAGTCTTGGTCTTTTTTTGCCATGCCATATGGCATGCGGGATGTGGGATCTTAGTTCCCTGACCAGGGATCGAACACGTGCCCCCTGCAGTGGAAGCGCAGTCTTAACCGCTGTACCACCAGGGAAGTCCCTTGTGCTTTCTTTTTTAAATTGAGAAATAATTGACATATAACATTATACTAGTTTCAGCTGTACAACGTTTTCAATATTTGCATATATTGTGAAATGATCACCACAATGTCTAGTTAACACCCATCACTACACATCGTTACAATTTTTTTTTCTTCTGGTAAGAACTTTGAAGGTTTACTCTCTTAGCAATTTTCAAATATACAGTATTATTAACTATAGTCACCATGATGTTCTTAAACATCCCAGGACTTATTTATTTTGTAACTGGAAGTTGGTATCGTTTGAGCCCCCCCTTCAACCCATTTCACCCATTTCCCCCACCCCCAAGGCTTTTTCTAATGATGATTTTTTTTTAATGATCCTATATTCTGTTGTAGGGAATTGATACTGAGAAGCCCATTCTGCAAGTGGACAGCTATGTCTTTGCTGGAGAGTATGAAGGTAGGAGGAAGTCAGAGAGATGAAACTCCCTTTTTTTTTTATATGCCTTTCAGAGAAAGTAGCTCTGTTACTTCTCAACAAGTTGCCTTCATGTTTTTCTGCAGACACTCTTGGGACCTGTGTTATCTTTGAAGAAAATGTTGAACATGGTAAGTGATTGCTATGTTGACTCAACTCTTTTTACTCTGAAATATTTCAAACATACTTATGTATGGTGGATATTAAAATTATAAGATCTCATGTACCCCTTGTCTAGCTGTATCAAATCCTCCTTTTTGGTTAGGTAGTTAAAAAACATTCCACATACCTTTGAAGCCCCTCGTATACCCCTCTCCAAACCTACTCCCTTCCTCTGTCTTCAGAGTTAATCACTCTCCTGAATTTGGTGTTTTTCTTTCCTATACCTGATTTTATATTACATATGTATGTATCCGCACACAATAAATAGCACTTTCTGTGTATTTTCACACTTGATATAAGTTATAGCATATTATACATATTATTCTATGTCTTTTTTCAATTAGAGATGTTTCGAGATTTATACGTGTTGATATATATCTGTTTTCCCTGTTGCTTAAGATTCCATTTGTGACTATACCACAGTTTATTCTCCAATTTATGGACATGTAGGTTGCTTCCATTTTTACCAGTAATTATTAATAACTACTAAAATTTATTGAGTGCTTTCTGTATGTCAGGCACTGTTCTAGGTGCTATAAGTATTAACTCATTGAATCCTCACCACAAGTCTATGAGGTAGATGCCATTGTTATCTTCATTTTATATTTGAAGAAACTGAAGCACAGAGAGGTAAATAACATTCCCAAGGTCATACACAAAATAAGAGGCAGAGCCAGGATTTGAACCCAGGTGGTCTGCTCCAGAGCCCATTTTCATAATTATGCTTATTAACTCACTACAGAAATGCTGCCATGAATACTTTTATGTTTCCTTTTGCATATATGTAAAAATGTCTTGATGAGTGTGTATACTAGATTCAACCATATGAAATTACCAATTTGGGCCGAATAGCACCAGTTTCATGTGGTTGAACTTAATAGATGTCACTGTGTTGCTTTCTAAAGTGTAGTATCAGCCACACAGTGGCAGGGTGTGGAAGTTTTCCGTGTGCTTCACATCCTTAGCACAGAGCCTCATCCTCCCTCCTGCCTACGCCCACAGTTTTGATAAAGCTGTGACCCCCAGCAGCAGGTTGGCAGCAGTTTTTTTCTCATCTTCTTTCATGATCGGTAATGTTCTCCACTCCAGTCCGGCTTCCAGCAGTAGGTCTGCCTTTGGTCCTTCACTTTGAGTGGCAGAGTTTTCGACCTCATTACCCTGTAAGGCCAAATTCCTGGCCTCCCTTTCCTGCTTCCGGGCTGGAGCCTAATAGGCCCATAGCTTTAATCTCACTTTGTGTTTCTGTCCCCTAGAGATGTTTGTTGTCTTTGAGTTCACTGTGCCTTCTGTTCTTATGTATTTTATCTGATATTTCTCTGTGCTTGGAGCTGGAGGAATGAGTTAAATTTTTTTTTTTTTTTTTTTTTTTATTTAAATCTTGAACTTACTACACTGTCTTGACAGGAAGTAGTTTAACTCTCTAAACTGGAATCATTGAGGCTTAACATGATTCTTTGATGGCATCAAGCAGTATAATAGTGTTCATTTTATATTCTAGTGGATGCAGAAGGCAATAATAAAACAGTGCTAAAATATAAATGCCACACAATGAAGAAGCTCAGCATGACAAGAACTCTTCTGACAGAAAAGAAGGAAGGAGAAGAAAACATAGGTTAGTTCACTTAGTTCTCTGAAAATAGGTGATTTAGTATTGGCTTTATGAAACACTGCTGCCAGGATGTTCTTTGTACTTTGTAGTAATAACTATATGTGATAGGTAAAGTATATTAAAATTGAGGGTACTCCATGAAAAGTACCAAACATAGATTTAAAATTGAGTTGAATTCTCACATAGCAGGGGGCACTGGAGACATATAAGAAATTTCTATCTTCTTTGCATTGGAAACGATTGTGAGGAGTTTGTCAAGAAACTTGACATGATTTCAACCCCAGGGAATTCAGCAACTACTTCTCTCTCTCTCTCTCTCTCTCTCTCTTTCTCTCATTAAAACTTCTTTGTAAGTGCAGAAGATATGATGATAGCAGTTCTCGATTCCCAAGGAGTAACCCCATAGGATCTCCTGAACTTTTGGCAGATGCAGTAACCTTCCCCAAGATGCTCACAACTGGAAGAAGCTGGCTTTATGTGTGGGAGGGACTCTAGGACCAGAGTTGTTAGTCCTGTGTCTCATTCTTAATGAGCATCCATTTAGCCTTCTCCAGTTGCTCGTCATCCCCCACTAGAGACCTTAGGCCAGTGCTTCTTGCACCCATAGCAGGCGCACGTTTGTGGAGATGAGCAAATAAACACTTGGTGGTTTAAAAGCCCATTGTTCACCACACCAACCTCTTTCTCTTGCCCTAGGGAATTTGGGACACAGTCAGAATAAAGGTGTTTGTCCACCAAAAAAAAAAAAAGGCTTATTGCTCAAAGACATATTTGAAACTCTAGTAAATGAGACCCTATTGATGAATATTCATGGTTTGATTTATTGTATTTTAAGGAATAAACATTTGAAGGTACTTTAGTCATTTAGAAATTAATTATACCAGCTACACGTAACTATATAACAAATCTTTGTTCTTATATATTCCACAATTATCCCTTTTTTTAGGCACTCCAAAAATAATAGGAAGTAGGCACTTGAAGTTCTAGAATGAATTCGAAAGGCAGATACATACCAGATAGCTTAGCTATCATTTAGATATTCTTTTTAAAGGAAGTTATACAATTTCCTCTCCTATAGTTCTTAATAATCTAATAGATCTTTGGGAAGATTTGTGTGTATCTTTCAATCAAATAAATTAGTAACGAACTATTCAAGGCTGTATTGGTTATCTGTTGCTGCATAAAAAGTTACCCCTAAACTTAAAGGCTTAAAACGACAACAACAGAACACCATCTTACACGTTTCTGTGAATCAGGAATTGGGGAGCAGCTTAGCTAGGTTGTTCTGGCTGGGGTCTCTTATGAGGTTGCAGCCATTGTGTTGGCTGGGCTGTAGTCATCTGAAGGCTTGAGTAGGGCTGGAAAATCTAATTGTGAGATGGCTCACTCACATAGCTGGTGAGTTTGTGCTGCCTGTTGGCAGGAGGCCTCACTTCCTCACCTCCTCACACTACTGTTTGAGTGCCCTCCTGACACGGCGGCTGGCTTTCCCAGACCAAGTGATCCTTAAGAACAACGTAGAAGCCACAATGTCTTTTATGAACTATCCTTAGAAGTCACATTCTGTCATTTCTGTGATATCTTATTCCATGTACGAGGGGACGACACAGGGGCGTGCTTGTCAGGAAGGTGAGGATCATTGGGGACCATCTTGGAGGCTGGCTGCCAAACATGGCAAGATGCTGGAGGCAGAACAAAATAGACAGGAGATGTGGTCCTTACTTTCTAGGAACTTGTACTCTAAAGCATTGAAACAGACATGGATGACTATGACTCGACACCCATTTCACTCAACTTATTTTAAGTATCGTTATTGCCAAGTATTATGCTAGATAACAGAGTAGGCTTTACGATGGCTTTGAGGTTTTGAACTTGGTGACTAGGAGAATGAGGTTATAGCAAGAAAAAACTATGAAGTCAATAGTTGAAGCTGAACTGGAGGGAAAGAACAAATCGATTTTTGAAAGAGGGAGACTTTATAGTAGTAATACATGAGAAAAGATGTGGGATCAACAGTAAGGATGTTTCAACAAACAGCTGCAGAAGAGTTAGTTTATGATGGGGGATGGGAACAGATGGATGCGTGAACAGGGTGACGAGATAGGTTGGTATATCTTACAGCTATCTAACGGAACTTTGAAGGTGAGAGTAAACAGCTTGGGCTATAGGAATTGAGGATCCATTGAAAATACTTAACTGAAAGGGTCATAAGGATGAAAGAAAAAAATGGCTAGCATTATTGGAGCAATTTTTTTTTAAAAGATTTATTTATTATTTATTTTATTTTGGGCTGTGTCAGGTCTTAGTTGCAGCACACGGGATCTTCGTTAAGGCATTTGGGATCTTTCGTTGCGGCGCATAAGCTCTTGGTTGTGGTGCACAGGCTTCTCTCTAGTTGTGGCGCGCAGGCTCCAGGGTGCGTGGGTTCTGTGGTTTGCAATACACAGGCTCTAGTTGAGGCACGCGGCCTCAGTAGTTGTGGCATGCGGGCTTAGTTGCCCTGCAGCATCTGGGAGCTTAGTTCCCTGACCAGGGATCAAACCCATTTTCCCCTCATTGTAAGGAGGATTCTTTACCACTGGACCACCAGGGAAGTCCCTGGAGCAATTCTCAATTACGGGAGTTCATTGACAGGTAATGGCTTTGACTGTGAGTATGGAAAGGAACAAAAAATTTTTTCAAGGGTTTTTTTTTGAGAGGTGTCTTATTTTACAATTGGATTTTTCAACTCAAAATGACAAATAAATGTTGACTCAAGATGATAGAGTGGTATCATCCATTGTATTATGAAAACTGAATGGGTAAGGAGAAAATTGTAGGGAAGTGACAAAATTTTCTTCAAGACAAAAGATGGCAGTGGGAGCTTAGTTATCTCTCAGAATGAGTTGGGAATTGGACTCTGGGAAAAGGGCTTGGAATAGTAACTGAAGTTGATTACTTTTAGTGATTTTGATGATGCATACCCTATAGGCATTCCAAGGTCTCCATGTAAGATGGAAATTACATGATCATTTATCAGTAGGTACAGGCACCATGTTCCTTTCTTTACGTTGGGGTTTTATTTTGATAGATATTCATATGAACAATTAAATTAAAAATATATGTAAGTAACTGAAATTCCTTTTTCATGTTTCTTGGTTTGTCCCCCTGCCTCCTCCATTAGGTGGTGTGGAATGGCTGCAAATCAAGGAAAATGATTTCTCCTGTAGACCCAACATGATTTGTAGTTTTCTGCATGAAAATGAAGAGGATGAAGTTGTAGCTCCAGACCCAGATAAATCTTTGGAGTTGGAAGAGCAAGAGATTCAAATGAAAGATAATTCAAACCTGAGTTATGAACAGGAGAAACCACCGAACTTGGATATAGAGGATTCTGGTCCTCTTATTGATATCCCTTCTTCTGAGACAGAAGGCTCTGTTTTTATGGAAACTCAAGAAACTGCCTTAGAAATCACTCCTAGATGAAATGTTTCTCATAAAAACTAGTGATGAAGTTTTTAGAGTTTTTATATAAAATAACTGGCTTTGTAGTTTTCAGTTCACAATTTTATTATTTTTGTTGGCTATATACACATTTCCAATTATAATATAGTTTAATATACTAGAATCATTAAGGACCAGATACGAGTTTTTAAAAATATGGTTTCAATGAATATAGGGACCCTTCTGTGATGAGTCCTTTAAAATGCGGGTTTTACTAAGGTAAGTGTGAGTTTCTATTGCAGCCATCACAAATTACCACAGACTTAGTGGCTAAAGTGTATTAAGCTACACAAGTGTATTGTCTTATAGTTTTGTAGGTCAGCCATCTGATATGGGTCTCACCTGGGCTAAAATCAAGGTATTTGCAGAGCTTCATTCTCTTCTGGATGTGGCATGGGGGACTCCATTTCCTCGTTCATTCAGTTGTTGGCAGAATTCAGTTCTTTGCAGCTGAAGGATCACAGTCCCATTTCCTTGCTGTTGGCTGAGAGCCATTCCCAGCCAAACCACTTCTAGACGCTGCCTGCATTCCTTCACTCATGGTCCCCTTCTCTTCAAAGCCAGCAATGGTCAAGTCCCCCTCAGTCTTTGAATCTCTCCTGCTTCTTCCATAATCCTATTGATGATGGACCCTTCTGCCTTCTTTTAAAGGTCCATTTGATTACACTGGGCATATCTGGGTAACTTCCCTATTTTAAGGTCTATAACCTTAATTCCATCTGCAAAGTCCCTTTTGCCGTGTAATTTAAACAGGCATAAAACTGAGAATTATGGCATGAAAATATTTGGGGGGCCATTTTCCAGTCTACCAAAGTCAGTATTACTCCTGAGAACAGAAAAAGAATTCAGAAGTGCTTAAGGGTGAAGGTACAGTTCTGATGTTCCAGCTGTAATTTCACTTCTTTCCCACTGAAGAAAGATGATTGGAATTCAGCTGTAACATTCTACAATATTATGGTGATAACCTAGATCTACCCTAACTTGTATTTTTTAAGTAAATTAGTCACAAACTTTGATACAGGTTGAACTATATGAAATTACCAATATTTGTTTCTGACTATAAAACTCTGCAATTTTATATGGTTTAACCTGGTACTAATAAGTTGAAACACTCCTCACGTTAATTATATCTCACAACTGTTGGAGGTGTAACTTCGTTGTGACAGATTAGAGAACTAATGTTCTAGGATGAGGAATTTTTTCCTTCAGTAGGTTTTGTAAATTTTTACTGTTTATTTGGAAAACAACTTACCCTGATTAAAAGCATTTCCAAATCATAAGTGTGTATCCTCCCAATTTTTATATGACTTTAGTGTCAGCTTTTGTTTAATCAAAAGCTTATTTTTTTCTACCAAATGGTATGAAGTCTCTATGTGGAGAGACTGCTAATTACTTGAGCCAGCATCTGGTCTTCCTTTATTTGTTTGTAACAGAATCCCAGAATTTATTCAGGTTAGCAGTGTGCCCAGCTTTCCTCATGTATATGAAAGTGGCCGTATTATCTAGATGTTAGTTCTTCCCAGCTTGATCTATAGTTTCAATGCAATCTGAAATAAAATCACAGCAAGTTTTTTATGGATATTGTCAAACCAACTCTAAAGTTTATATGGAGAGGGAAAGACCCAGAATAGCCAATACAATATTGAAGAACATAGTAGAAGGACTTCACGACTTACTATAAAACTACAGTAATAGAGACAGTGGGAACTGCTGAAAGAATAGACAAATCGGTCAATGGAAGAGAATAGAGAGCCCAGAAATAGACATACATATAGTAAAATGATCTTAGATCAAGGAGCAAAGGCAATACAATGGAGCAAACATAGTCTTTTCAATAAATGGTCCTGGGACAATTGAATATCCATATGCAAAAGAATGAAGTGGGACCCCCCATCTCTACTATATGTATATATAGATTTATTCAAAATGGACCAAAGGTCTAAATAAATGTAAGAGCTTAAAGTGATAAAACTCTGAAGAAAATATAGGTATAAATCTTTAGAGACTTCCCTCATGGCCCAGTGGTTAAGAATCTGCCTGTCAATGCAGGAGATATGGGTTCAGTCCCTGGTCTGGGAAGATCCCACATGTTGCAGAGCAACTAAGCCTGTGTGCCACAGCTACTGAGCCTGTGCTCTAGAGCCTGTGAGCCACAACTACTAAGCCCATGTGCCACAATTACCGAAGCCTGCATGCTCTAAGTTCTGCGTGCTGCAACTATGGAAGCCCACATGCCTAGAGCCTGTGCTCCCCAGGAAGAGAAGCCACCGCAATGAGAAGCCCACGCACCGCAACGAAGAGTAGCCTCTGCTCACTGCAACTAGAGGAAGCCTGCGCTCAGCAACGAAGACCCAATACAGCCAAAAAAAAAAAAAAAAACTTTTATTATGTTGGATTAGGAAATGTCCTCTTAGATATAACACAAAAATTGCAAGCAACGAAAAAAAAATGGATACATTGGACTTCATCAAAATTGAAAAGTTTGGGCTTCCCTAGTGGCGCAGTGGTTGAGAGTCCACCTGCCGATGCAGGGTACACGGGTTCGTGCCCTGGTCCGGGAAGATCCCACATGCCGCGGAGCAGCTGGGCCCGTGAGCCGTGGCCGCTGAGCCTGCGCGTCCGGAGCCTGTGCTCCGCAATGGGAGAGGCCACAACAGTG
>NW_020172776.1:1549221-1555121 GCF_003031525.2 Neophocaena asiaeorientalis asiaeorientalis | reverse complement strand
GGCCAAAAAGGGGGGGGGCCCCGCTAAAAAAAAAAAAAAAAAAAAAAAAAAAAAAAAAATTGCAAAAGTTTTCGCTTCAGAGGACACTATCTAGAAAATGAAAAAGCCTATTCAATTGGAGAAAATATTTCAAATTATATATCAGATAAGGGACTTGTATGTAGAATATATTGGTAACTATTACAACCCAACAATAAAAAGACAACCCAATTTAAAAATGAGCAAAGATTCGAATAGACATTTTCCTGAAGAAGGTATACAAATGGCCAATCAGCCCATGGAAAAAATGCTCAAAATCGTTTGTCATCAGTGAAATGCAAGTGAAAACCACAATGAGATACTACTTTACACCTGCTAGAATGGCTTAATGAAAAAAGATGGACAATAGCAAATTTTGGAGAGGAATGGAGAAGTTGGAACCTGTGATTAATAGAATAATGCTCTCCCCAAAAGATGCCCATGCCTAAACTCAGGGATCTGTGAATATGTTACCTTATTTGGCCAAAGGGAATTTGCTATATGATTACGTTAAGGATCTTGCGATGGGGGTTATTATTGTGGATTATCCAGTTGGGCCACATGTAATCACACGGGTTTTATAAGAGGGATTCAGAAGTGTCAGAGAGAAAAAGAAGTTGTGGCTGTAGAAACAGAAGTTCAAGTGATGCCTTTTGAAGATGGAGGAATACTAAGGAATGCAAACAGCTTCTATAAACTGGAAAGGCAAAGAAACAGAGTCTCCCTGGAGCTTCTGGGGGAATGTACCCCTATTGACAACTTAATTTTAGACGTGTAAAACTAATTTTAGGCTTCGGGCTTCTAGAACACTAACATAATAAATTTGTGTTATGACAAATTTGTGGTAATTTGTTACAGCACCAATAGAAAAACCAATTCCAAACCCTCTTACATTGCTAATGGAAATGTAAAATGGTGCAGACAGAAAATAGTTTGGCAGTTCCTCAAAATGTCAAACATAGAATTACCACATGCAATTCTACTCCTAGAGAACTGAAAACAAAAGTCTACACAAAAACTTGTACATAAATGTTCAAAGCAGCATAATGCATAATAGTATAAAAGTGGAAACACAAATGTTCATAAATTTTTGAATGGATAAACAAACATGTTATATCCATAGAATGGACTATTATTCAGTCCTAAGTAAAGAAATTAATGTACTAAGAAAGAAGTACTGATACATGTTACAACACAAATGAACCTTAAACATGGACACTTATGAACATAGTAAGTGAAATAAGCCAGATACAAAAGGCCACATATTGTATGAATCCATTAATATGGTATGTTCTCAATAGTCAAATCTACGGAGACATAGATTAGTGGTTGCCAGGGGTTGACAAGGGTGGAAAGTGGAGAGTGCTACTGGGTTATGAGAGGGTGATAAAAATGTTTTGGAATTAGATAGTGGTGATGGATGTACATCTTTGTGAATATACTAAAAGCCAAGAAATTGTACACTTTACGGGGTAATTTATGGTATGTGACGTATACGACAACTTAAACATTGGGGGGGAAAATAACAATCAGAAGTGTTATTTTCTGCATACATTTTATGTGCCAGGCACTGTGGCAGTTATAAACTGTTTATAAACTCTGCCTCACTGATCTCACAGTTTTGTCAACAGTGCATATTTCACATTGATAATTTTAGTGACTATGAGTATCTACCATGCCACCAACCTTTCTAGCATCCTGGAGGATTCCCAGATGAATAACACCTGGTCCCTGAATATCTGAGTCCAGGTATACACATGAGACAGGCTGGGACCTGGGACCATTTCCTGCAATGCTGCAATGCTTGCACCTGAACAAACGTCTCCTGGAGTAACAAAATACAAAGAAACTATAAGAGACTAAAAATATGTGCATGCACAGTTGGGGCAAATTATGGGCAAGAAACAAAAAGATCAGAAAAACCCCATTGCCACTTCTGCAGAGCTGGGTGCAAAGGGAGCAAAAGCAGGGTACTGCGCATGCCCCCTGCAACCAACACCACCAAATGCATGAGCAAACCACCTAAGCTACCCCTCCAGCCCGTCCCTGGACACACCCTACCCTCACCCCATATAAGGAACCAGCTCACCTGCGCCCCACCCCCTACCTTCGGGAACTAGCAAGGGAACCTGTTACTTGGTTTTGCTCCTTCCTGCAGCCACAGAAGCCCCCCAAAAGCCTTGTCTGAATTTCTTGACTGGTCTCTTACCAATTTCTATTGATTGGGGAAGGCCGAGAACCCTGGTCTATCACACACAGGTGTGTACATCAAGCTCCAAGAGGAGCCTGTTGATTTCCGGAAAAGAGCCAAGACAAACACCGGTAACCAAGGAAACAGAGCGCTATTTCATCCCAAACGGCCGCCAGCGCCTCCAAGCCTCCACGTCGGCGGCGGTGCCAGGAAGTGACGTCACGCCCAAGTTCCGGTTCCTCCTCGGTCGTTGCGTTGCCTTATCTCCTGTAACCCTGCGGTACACGTGCGTGCGCCAGGTGGGCGCTGTGGTAGCATGGATGCTTTGGATCGAGTTGTGTAAGTGCAGTGGGTTCTTTCCCCGGGTAACGTTGGGGAGAAGGGCCTCTGTAGCGGGACGGAGGAATAGCGCCTCTGCCTCCCGCTCCTCCTGGCCGCCCACGCTCCTTCCTCACACCCGTTGCCACTCCGTGCGGATGTATCCACTAGTTTGGGTTTCCGTCTGTTGGGGCGGCCTGCGGGGAGACGGAGAGCAGGGAAGGCCGTGTGTGGGAGCCGCGGCGTGGAGGTGGCACCGAGGCGTTGGCCGCTTTTATCCTAGACAATAAGAAGTGTCTCGGCTTCCGCAGAAGTGAGAGGAAGGTGAGAGAGGTGTTCTGGGCACAGAACACCTGACTGAGGTGCTCTGAACACAGGCCTGGGAATGTGACAGATTTAGGTGACAGTCCGGGCCCGTCCACTTAAAGCTATGCGACTGGGCCATTTAGTCCCCCTAAGTCTCAGTTTACTCTGTAAAATAGCGTTCATAATAGTCGTACTTCATAGTACTGAGGAATATTTGCGAGAATATATGTAAAGGCTTTGCGGCAGCACATAGAGATGCTCATTAGCTTTTTTTCTTTTCCCCAAACTTGTACACTTCTCTGAGTTATCCTTGGGTAATGTCTGCTTTATATTAGTCCAGAAAATGTTTATCGATCTCATAAATAGTTCTGCTGTTATTTGCTATGGGTTTCTTGCGTTTTACCTGGGTTAACATGTAATCAAAAGGACAAATTATTCTTTTGGTCATTAAATCAGCGATTTTTGCACATGTGCTGAATATTCCTCTGCAGGTGCGGGGACCGCAAAAATGAGTAAGACTAGTTTACTGTCTCATTGTGGGACAAACAGCTAATAAAACGTACAAGGTGTTATTTTCATTAGTTGCTGGTTAGTCAGAAGCAATAAAGCACGTGGAATATAGAACATATAGCACTTTTATTGGGTTATAGACACACTAAATCTCTCCTGGTTTGACTTAAAAAGTACTGTGTATCTTTATCAACCAGTAAATGATTAGAAGCTTTAAATGTGCTTGACATTTTATCTGGTGAATTTTTAAAGTCTGCATGGTAAAATAAGTTTGTGCATATTCTGTTTTGCTTTTACTTCACGAAGTGTCCGTGGGACTGGAAGGAGGGAGGGTCATAGTTATTTAAGAGAAGAGGAATTATTTCAGCAGATGGCAGAGAATTGTTGGAAAATCAAGATTCTCACTGTAGTGTAAGCAGAGGTGAACAGAGTGTATAAAAACATTCTACTCCTGCTGTCACATCATACAATCAGAATAATGGATTTGTTTTCCCTTCATATCTTGCAGAGTGATTGGTCTAGGTTAGTTTTTTTTTTTAATGCCTTTTGTATTTATTTTTTAATTTTTTGGCTGCATTGGGTCTTCGTTGCTGCGTGCGGGCTTTCTCTAGTTGTGGCGAGAGGGGGCTACTCTTCGTTGCAGTGCGCGGGCTTCTCATTGCAGTGGCTTCTCTTAGTTGCAGAGCACAGGTTCTAGGTGTGCAGGCTTCAGTAGTTGTGGCACGCGGGCTCAGTAGTTGTGGCTCGTGGGCTCTAGAACGCATGCTCAGGAGTTGTGGCGCACGGGCTTAGTTGCTCCGCGGCATGTGGGATCTTCCCAGACCCCAGACCAGGGCTCTAACCTGTGTCCCCTGCATTGGCAGGTGGATTCTTAACCACTGTGCCACCAGGGAAGTTCTATCTCTTTTTAAATAAAAGGTTTAGAAAACAGTAATAAAAGAATGCTGGGAATATAAAAATGGGAATCTTTTTAAAGACCATATCTAATAAAATTAACACTTACTTAACAGTAATAGCTGAATATCTTTTACTAATATTCCCCAAAAAAGTGAGATTTTGTTTAGTGGTGGAATCCTAACTGATAAATGTCATGTAATGTTTCTGTTGATTTTTAAGAATTTGCACATAAGTCATGGTTTTGTAATATGAGGAACATGTTTTAAGTTGTTATGAATTGTGATTTTTCCGAATAGAAAGCCCAAAACAAAAAGAGCCAAGAGATTCCTTGAGAAAAGAGAACCGAAACTCAGTGAAAATATTAAAAATGCTATGCTGATTAAAGGGGGCAATGCAAGTTCAACAGTGACACAAGTACTTAGAGATGTGGTACGTATATATATACTTACTTTCTAAATGGTGTTGAAATCATTTTAGGAAATTTTTAGCATACTAGTTGGACTGCCTGAGAAATACATAGGTAAGTTTGGCTTGCTTTAAGAAATGCTAGCCTTAGAGAAAAGCTAACGTCTCACCAAGGCACTGACTACTGGTTTTCCTTACAGCAGCTAGTTCCCTTAGTAAATTTCACCTGATTTCAATTACTAGCATTTGATTTACTCACATTTCAGGAACATATCTAATTTGTAAAACGAGGTAACTGCATATTACTGTCTATTCTTTCAACAATACCAACTACTGTGCTAGGTGCTAGGGATTAATAGTTACATAAGACACAGTCTTTCCCTTCAGTGAGCTTAATGAGGAAGACAGACAAGTAAAAGTTAACAGCATTGTGAATGAAGTGCTGTACTGGAGGTACACACAGGATAGGATGGGAGACTGAGTTAAAATCCCACGGGGGTTGCCACACACAGGATGGACTTCCTAGAGATGACACTTAAGCATCATTTTGAAGGAGGAGTTGGAACAAGAAGGAGAAAAGGAAGCGGAAGAGAAGGACTTCCAAGGCTGAGGAAAAAGCTTGTGCAAAAGGGCGTGTGAATGAGCATGATGCATTTGGGGAACTGCAGATAATTGGGGATGGCTAAAGGAGAGTGGGCTAGATGAAGCTAGAATTTAAGGAAATGAAGGGAATCATTTAAATTGGATAGAATATTGAAAGGGCATAGAAATTTTTAATTAGGAAAGTCCCAGCTAAGAATATTAAGCTCGTGTTGCACGTTATAAGTGATCAAAAGGGAGCCATGCAGAAGATAGCAGAATAGGATTCAGGAACCAGGATAATCTTGTATAATGACTGTTATAATGCTTGATTTTTACCTCTGCTTTTCAGAATGTGCTTTGTTTTGAAAGCTATAAATTATGTTTTACAGTATGCACTGAAGAAACCATATGGAGTTCTGTATAAAAAGTAAGTCATGATTTCTTTTATTTCACTTATTAAATTATATTGTTTCATTATAAAAGTAACAACCAACCACTTTATGGGAGATTTAGAAAAATATTTTGGTTAAAAAATACTACAGTTCCTTACATACATAGCTATGAGTATTTTATTTTTATTTAATTAATTTATTTTAAAATATTTATTTATTTGGCCACGCCTTGTCTTTGGTTGCCACGTGCGGGATCTAGTTCCCTGACTAGGGATCGAACC
>NW_020172776.1:1545169-1549162 GCF_003031525.2 Neophocaena asiaeorientalis asiaeorientalis | reverse complement strand
ATGCTATGAGTATTTAAAATTTGTTTGTTTCCTGTCTGTGTTTTCATTTGTACTGAATATTCTTACAGAGTTGTAATCATAGCATTATGTATTATTTTAAAATAGTAATAGACTTACAGAAAAGTTACAAAAATAGAGTTCCCATATACCCTCTCCCAGCATCTCTTAATGTTATAACTTCCATAACCATAATACAGTTATCAAAAGTAAGAAATGGACATTGGTACAATAATGTTAATTAAATCATAGGCTTGATTTGGTTTGCACCAGTTTTTCCTTTTTCTTTTTTTATAAATTTATTTATTTTATTAATTTTTGTCTGTTGGGTCTTTGTTGCTGCGCACGGGCTTTCTCTAGTTGCAGTGAGCAGGGGCCACCCTTCGTTGCAGTGCGTGAGCTTCTCATTACGGTGGCTTCTCTCATTGTGGAGCACGGGCTCTAGGCGCGTGGGTTTCAGTAGTTGTGGCATGCAGGCTCAGTAGTTGTGGCTCACGGGCTCTAGAGCACAGGCTCAGTAGTTGTGGTGCACGGGCTTAGTTGCTCCGTGGTATGTGGAATCTTTCCGGACCAGGGCTCAAACCCACGTATCCTGCATTGGCAGACGGATTCTTAACCACTGTGCCACCAGGGAAGCCCCAGTTTTTTCATTAATATCCTTTTTCTCTTCCAGGATCCCACATTGTGTTCAGTTGTCGTGTCTCCTTAATCTCCTCCAGTTTGTTGCAGTTCCTCAATCTTTCCTTGTCTTTGATGACCTTTAAACTTTTGATGAGTATTTGTCAGTTATTTTGTAAAATATCCTTCAGTTTGCACTTGCCTTAAGTTTCTCATGAGTGGATTGAGATTATGCATTATGGGCAGGAATACCACAAAAGTGATGTGCCTTTTTCAATAAATCATACCAGGGAGTACATGATGTCTTATTACTGTTGTTGTTAACCTTGGTTAAAGTGGTGTCTGCTGGGTTTCGCCACTATAAAGTTTCTATTTTCCCCTTTGTAATTAACAAACGTTTAGAGGAGATACTTAGAGACTATGCAAATAATCCTATTTCTCCTCAAACTTTTGTGTATTCATTTTAGCATTCATCAGTGGATCTTGTCTACAACAGTGATTACTGTGGTGTTCTAGTAGTGGTTTTCGATTTCTCTCATTCCCTCTGCGTTTATTAATTGGAATTCTGTAAGGAAAATCTGTCCCTTTTCCTCCATTTGTTTAATTACTTATTTATGTCAGTGTGGACTTACAGATATTTATTATGTTCTTTGGGGTTATAATCCAGTGCTGTCATGATTTATTTATTTATTTAATTTTTGGCTGTGTTTGGTCTTCGTTGCTGCGCACGGGCTTTCACTAGTTGTGGCGAGCAGGGGCTACCCTTTGTTGCGGTGTGTGGGCTTCTCATTGTGGTGCTTGTCTTTGTTGCGGAGCAGGGGCTCTAGGCTCGCGGGCTTCAGTAGTTGTGGCACACAGGCTCAGTAGTTGTGGCACATGGGCTTAGTTGCTCCACGGCATGTGGGATCTTTCCGGACCAGGGCTCGAACCCTTGTCCCCTGCATTGGCAGGCAGATTCTTAACCACTGTGCCACCCGGGAAGTTCTGTCATGATTTATTTTGTTGCATAAATTGTTCTCCATTTGGCCATTGGGATCTCTGTCAGGTTGGCTTTTCAAAGTGCCCCCTGTGTTTGAGCACTTCCTTTCTGGCACCACAAGATGCTCTGGGTTCATCTTGTAGTTTTCATTGCCACAGCCTTGGAATCAGCCCTGGTTCCACATATTGGAGACTGATAATTTAGAAACAGATCTATGCTCAGTTGCTACTGGAGTGTCATTGTCTCTAGGTCCTCTCAGCAGACAGAGCTTGAAAATAAATATTATGTACATTAACCTATGCATGTATGCATGTCTATATTTGTTTATATTTATTTATATATTTAAAAACCCTGAGTTGATACTGATACTTCCTAAAAATTCATGAGTGCATACTAGTGCTTCCAATTCCAGTCGGATACCAGAGACTTCATTCCAGCCTTTCTCCTTTTCTTCTTTGTATCTTATATCTTCTGACAGTATGAAACCTTGCTTTTGTTATAATATATTTACTTATTTGTGTAATTCTAGTAGTTGCAGAATTTCCAACCTTATAAGAAACAATTTTACTAACTAGAGTATGGAATTTATGTGCAGTTCTTTTTGTCTTTAACCTCACAATATGCAGTAAAAATATTGTTTTCCAGTGTAAGTCAGGTTAGGTTATTTTTGCCCCTTCAGTGTGATTGTGTTATTCATTTATACTATAGTTAAGGTCATTTATTACAGTCTGTATTCTATTTTGGGTTTTCTATCACTTCCTGGTTGTTGGTTTTTTTTTTGCGGTACGCGGGCCTCTCACTGTTGTGGCCTCTCCCGTTGTGGAGCACAGGCTCCGGACACGCAGGCCCAGTAGCTATGGCTTACGGGCCCAGCCGCTCCGCGGCACACAGGATCCTCCCGAACTGGGGCACGAACCCGCGTCCCCTGCATCTGCAGGCGGACTCTCAACCACTGCGCCACCAGGGAAGCCCCCTGGTTGTTTTTTTAATTTATGTATGTAAAATTTACTGTTTGTGGTGTATACTTTCATGGGTTTTGGCAAATACATTGAGTTGTGTCTGCCACTGCAGTCATGGTACAGAAACAGTTTCATTATTCTGACAATTCTTTTGTGCCTTTTTCATTTGTCTTGTAAGCATTTTTCTACTGATAGGTGTCCTTTAGATATTATTTTTAATGCTAGTATAATACCTATTAAATGGTTATACTAAAATTTACTTAACTGTTTCTTAACTTTAGGAAATTTTGATTTTCTTTTTTGTTGTTGTTGTTCTTATAAATAATGCTAAAATGGCTATTTTTACACAAATGAGTTCTTCTTTTGTATTGGTTCCTACATGAGATTTCTAGACGTGAGATTACTGGGTATAGCTTCCTGCCCAATCTAGCATATTAACAGTAGTGCTTTTTGAGAAGTTTGGCAGAGTAAAATGTACGAGTTTCATGGGTCACTACCTACTTTTGGTTTGTTTTTTAAAATTAAGACGTGAAAATGACATTTTGTTTAAACTTGCATTTTCCCTATGTTTCCAACAGGTCATATTTGCCTATTTGTGAATTGCCGTTAGCTGTTAATCATAAATGCTGCAGTAATTTTTCCTGATTTGTTTGTGTTGCATCATTTTTTTAAATACTTTTTTTGTTTTTTACTGATTAAAAAAGTAATATATATTTATCTTAGATAATTGGGATAAGAGTAAATAATCACCCATAGATAAGCACTATGTATATTTTCTCCTCATGCAGTTTTATATCTATATATCTTTTTCTTTGAACAAAATTGAGATCATGTGTATATGATTTTATTTCTCTTTAAATTCATAAAAATTATGAACTGTTTTATACTTTACTCACATGACTAAAAATCCAAAAAATATACAGGGAAAATATAAACACACACTCTTCCCAGGACAGCCACTATCATTAGTTTCTTATATGTCTTAACAGAATTTCTTTATGCATATTTAAGCAAATAAAAATACATAATCTTATTTTTCTCCCTTTTGCATGAAAGATAGCATTCTGCGTTTCTCTACCCACTGTTTCTCCATCTCCACTACTACTATTCCTGGTCCAACCCACCATTTTTTTCTTTCTCTCCTGGATTACTGTGATAGCTCCTTACTAACCCCTTCACTCTTGCTGTGGTACATTCCATCCTTACATAGCAGACAGAGCAGTCCTTTAAAAAGAACATTTGGGGCTTCCCTGGTGGCGCAGTTGTTGAGAGTCCGCCTGCTGATGCAGGGGACACGGGTTTGTGCCCCGGTCTGGGAAGATCCCACATGCCGCAGAGCGGCTGGGCCCGTGAGCCATGGCCACTGACCCTGGGCGTCCGGAGCCTGTGCTCCGCAATGGGAGAGGCCACAACAGTGAGAGGCCCGTGTACCGCAAAAAA
>NW_020172776.1:1465851-1545061 GCF_003031525.2 Neophocaena asiaeorientalis asiaeorientalis | reverse complement strand
AAAAAAAAAAGAACACTTGAATCCAATCATATCACTGTCTTGCCTAAAACCCCCCAGTGCTTCCTGTTACTCTTTTAATAACTTACGTTCCTTACCTTGACCAACAAGGCCCTACATATTCTGGGCCGAGTCTACATCTTTGACCTCGTATCCCGCCGTTAACCCTTTGTTCACTAAGCTCCAGTGACATTTGTCGTCTGTTTCTTAAATAGTCTAAGCTTGTTTCCATCTCAGAATCTTTTCTTATTCTGTTTCCTTTTCCTGGAATACTCTTAACCTCAAAACTTTTCCATGGCTAACTCCTCATTTATCAGGTCTCAGCTCAAATAATCATTTTCCATTCTTCACACTAACACAGTGCCCTGTTTTATTTTTGTTACAACAGATATTACTTTTTGAAATTGTTCATTTTTCCTCTAAAACGTAAGCTCTGTGAAAGCAAGGATCTTGTTTGACATGGTATTATGTTCTAGCTCCTAGAACAGTGCCTGGCACATAATAGGCACTAAATAAATATTTGAATGAATAAATATTCTTCTAGCTTCTTTTTTTTGATCATCTGAATATAAAATTATCTTAATATTTATTGTTATGGATGAATTATTAAGATTATTAAAATTAGGGTAACTTTTTTTAATATTAGGAAAAATATTACAAGACCGTTTGAGGATCAGACATCATTGGTAAGTAGAATCTTTCTGATTTAAGAAGGCATATAAGTGATTATTCAAACTAATTCATTTAATTTAATAGTACTCCTAATTTATGATTTTGAATTAGAAATCATCCTATGTGAGGGAATTTTAATGCAGAATGCAGGGGAAATAAGACTTATACTTTCAAAAAGATGACTATAGAGCTTACATTTCACTGAATGTTATGTATTCACTGCTTGCAAGTATATTGATAGAATTTTTAAAAATTGAATTACATTTTAAGTGCATAATTAATGGATTGTCAAAAGGAAGCTTGTTATGGATCTTTTTATAGAGCAAGTTTGATTTAAAAAAATTTTACTTTTCTTTTTTTGAGTGTTTTTAGAACAAGAAACACTACCCAAATGATTACTAACAATTGTCAGTTGCTTTACTAGAGTTAATCAAATTCCCGTTTGAGTGTATTGGTAATCAAAACTAAATGAAAAAGTCTAGTGAATGAAATCAGAAGATAAAAGGTGGTATATAATAAATGGGGAATGGTGAGTGGACTTTGAGTATGTGATGATATTAGTTTCTTACTAAAGAAAATCTTAAGGGAATACGTGGATTAAACTATTTAAGTTGACTTAAAAAAAATCAGAACGTGATTATGTTCTCTTGACAGGACCGCCATTGCTTGTTCTTTTAGTTAGTGAATTTAAAAGAAAAAATGTTCGAAAAGAATCTCAATAACTAATTAGAAAACTGAAATTGAGCATCTTATCCTAATTTGGCAACTAACTGCAGTGAAAATTATATTAAGAAAATATTGTCAAAATAAATAGTTTTATTTTAATAAAATTGCTTTTATCATAGTCTTGGGTTTTTCACCGTCATTTTTGAAGAGATCATGAAAGTAAAAATGGAGGGTCTAACCCAGAAATCTCTCTCTTCCACACGTGACTTATCCAGGGCTGATGTTGTTTTGTGACACCATGGTGCTTTCAGTTGAGTGACCACTTTGTAGAAGTGTTATGTTGTAGAATCTGTAGCATTCTGTACTTTTTTTTCAATCCAGTGTCAATATGACAGCTTTTCTTATACTTAAAATTGTGGCATTTCCTCTCTTTGATCTCCCACTTCCAGAGACAGGAGATATTTCATTGGTTGTAATAAATCTCAGACCACTAGAGCTCAAAATGACTGTGGAAACAGTGATCATGTTGGAAATTTGGTTGAATTTCTCCTCCTGACTGCCCATCCCCCAATAGCACATTTCTTACACTGTAATCTTGGAACTGTGCTTTAGCACAAGAGTTAGCAAATATACCTCCTGTGGGCTAAATCCCTGTTTCTGTGAGGACCACAAGCTAAGAATGGTTTTTACATTTTTAAAGTTTTTTTTTTTTTACACCATATAAAAAGTCTAAAATATATACTATCTAGTCTTTTGAAGATAATTTGTCTACTCTTGCTGTAGAATTTTAACAAAAAGCAGACTTTATGGAGAAGGATGACAGATGAGTACTATATATATGTGAAAGGTAGTTTATGGAAAGCTTTGGGCTGTTAACATGAGAATGTAAAAAAAAATTTTTTTTTATTCATTGATTTGGACATTTAAAAAACATTTCTGAACACCTGCTTTGTGCCAGACACAGTGTAAGTTGCTTTCCCATATGACGTGTCACATGGCCCTTGCAGATTTTTTCAGGAAGTGTTATTGTCTTTGATTTACACATGATAAAACTAATTCTCAGAAAGGCTGACCAGATCCCATAGCAAATGGCAAAGCCAGAATTCTTGGCCTTTCTAACTCTGTATCCTCTACATAGGGAGTGGATAGGCAAGTAGGTAGTTGTTCCTATTTGCTTCTGCTTAAACACTGGAATGAATGATAACCAAACGAGGGGCCCATACCTCAGGGGGTCTTGCACTCAATAAAGAAAAGTTGAGGACTGTGGTTGCTTCGAATGTTCTTTAACATTTTTGTCATTAATTTAGGAAGCTTTTCCAACTATGCTAGAACTAGACAAGAACACATTCAATCTAATTTTTGTGCTAAGATTGGGAATCTCAATAAACTGAATCAAAGTATGTAGGATATAAAGTATAGGCACTAGTGTAGAAGGAGCTGTCCAGGATTGAAACCCCATAATTGTGTTTCCATCCCTCTCAAATCTGTAATAGAAGTCAATATTTTTTTTATTTTATTTTATTTTTTTTGCGGTATGCGGGCCTCTCACTGTTGTGGCCTCTCCCGTTGCGGAGCACAGGCTCCGGACGCGCAGGCTCAGCGGCCATGGCTCACAGGCCCAGCCGCTCCGCGGCATGTGGGATCTTCCCGGACCAGGGGACGAACCCGTGTCCCCTGCATCAGCAGGTGGACTCTCAACCACTGCGCCACCAGGGAAGCCTAGAAGTCAATATTTTTGAGAGCCAGATGGAGGAGATATCTCTTACTGGTAGGAACATCATAGATCTGTCAGTCAGTCCTGGCTTGGTACATAAAATGGAACTAGTCACAGCTGGGATGGTGTGGAGATTCTAAGGCAAGATTCCTGTGTGGATGAAGGTTGCAGTGAAAAGTAGTTGTATGCATTGTAAACTCATGAGTACAGTTATAAACATCCAAAGGATAGGGGTAAGACAGGAATAAAGACTCAGACCTACTGGAGAACGGACTTGAGGATATGGGGAGGGGGAAGAGTGAGCTTTGACAGGGCGAGGGAGAGTCATGGACATATACACACTAACAAACGTAGTAAGGTAGATAGCTAGTGGGAAGCAGCCGCATGGCACAGGGATGTTAGCTCGGTGCTTTGTGACAGCCTGGAGGGGTGGGATAGGGAGAGTGGGAGGGAGGGAGACGCAAGAGGGAAGACATATGGGAACATATGTATAACTGATTCACTTTGTTATAAAGCAGAAACTAACACACCATTGTAAAGCAATTATACCCCAATAAAGATGTTAAAAAAAAAATCCAAAGGAACCATATTGATTAATTCATGTAAGTCCCCAGTATATTTGTGTGTGTCCTTTTTTTTTTTTTTTTTTTTTTTTTGTGTGTTCAGGTTTTTTTTTTTACGGTATGCTGGCCTCTCACTGTTGTGGGCTCTCCCGCTGTGGAGCACAGGCTGCGGACGCACAGGCTCAGCGGCCATGGCTCACGGGCCCAGCCGCTCTGTGGCATGTGGGATCTTCCCGGACTGTGGCACGAACCCACATCCCCTGCATCGGCAGGTGGACTCTCAACCACTGCGCCACCAGGGAAGCCCCGTGTGTGCCCTTTGAGTGAAGGCATTTGTTCAGCAAATGGAAAACTCAGTGTGCTATTCCAAAATAACTGCAGAGCTGAAAATAAAGGGCCTTTTAAAATTTATTAACCTAGTAGTTTTCATATATTTTTAGTCTTAAACTTACATCTTTTCCTTAGGTACCCCAAATCAGAAAATTTGAAGTAAAAAGCTACAAATAAAGTCCTTTTTCTTTGTTTATTCTTATCTAGTTCATTAAGTCTTCTTTAATTTCCACTGAAAAAAACTGATGTACATTTTGTTTTTAGTTCAGAGGTACAATTCTTTTTCTTTTTTTTAAATTGAAGTATAGTTGATTTACAATGTTGTGTTAGTTTCTGGTGTACAGCAAAGTGATTCAGTTATATATATTCATTTTCATATTCTTTTCCATTGTGATTTATTACAGGATATTGAATATAGTTCTGTGTGCTATACAATAGGACCTTGTTGTTTATTTTTCTAGTAACATGTTAAGAAAAACCCGAACGAACTTCTTGGCCACCCCAATATATATAGTAGATTGTATCTGCTAATCCAAACTCCTAATTTATCCCTTCCCCACCCTCTTTCTCCTTTGGTAACCATAAATTTGTTTTCTGTGCCTGTGAGTCTGTTTGTGTTTTGTAAATAAGTTCATTTGTTCCATATATAACATACATAACACATATAACATATGATAAGTGATATATTTTGTCTTTTTCTGTGTGACTTCACTTAGTATGATAATCTGTAGGTCCATCCATGTTGCTGCAAATGGCATGATTTCATTCTTTTTTATGGCTGAGTAGTATTCCTTAGTATAGGTATGTATCACATCTTTTTTTTTTTTTTTGCGGTACTCGGGCCTCTCACTGTTGTGGCCTCTCCCATTGTGGAGCACAGGCTCCGGACACGCAGGCTCAGCGGCCATGGCTCACGGGCCCAGCTGCTCCACAGCATGTGGGATCTTCCCAGACCGGGGCACGAACCTGTGTCCCCCTGCATTGGCAGGTGGACTCTCAACCACTGCACCACCAGGGGAGCCCTCACATCTTTTTTATTCATTCATCTGTTGATGGACCTTTAAGTTGCTTTCATGTCTTGGCTATTGTAAACAGGGCTGCAGTGAACATTGGGGTGCATTTGAATTATGGTTTTGTCTGGGTATATGCCCAGGAGTGGGATTGCTGGTTCATATGGCAACCCTATTTTTATTTTTTAAGGAACCTCCATACTGTTTTCCATAGTGGCTGCACTAACTTAGATTCCCACCAACAGTGTAGGTAGGAGGGTTCCCTTTTCTCCACACCCTCTCCAGCATATGTTACTTGTAGACTTTTTAATGATGGCCATTCTGACTGATGTGAGGTGGCATCTCATTGTAGTTTTAATTTGCGTCTCTTTAATAGTTAGTGATGTTGAGCATCTTCTCATGTGCCTCTTGGCCATCTGTATGTCTTCTTTGGTGAAATGTCTATTTAGGTCTTCTGCCCATTGTTTGATCAGGTTGGGTTTTTTGTTATTGACTTGTATGAGCTGTTTGTATGTTTTGGAAATTAAGCCCTTGTCAGTCTCATTGTTTGCAAATATTTTCTCGAAGTCCGTAGGTTGTCTTTTTGTTTTATTTATGTTGATCAGTTCTAGTAGTTTTTGTGTGGAGTCTTTAGGGTTTTCTATATATAGTATCGTGTCATCTGCGTATAATGACAGTTTTACCTCTTCCTTTACAATTTGGATACCTTTTATTTCAAAGAGGTACAATTCTTAAGGTTCTTAACATTTATGCATTGATTGAAGGAGATTTCTTTGGTTTTACAGGAATTTTTTTCAAAGAAGTCAGATTGTTCCTTATTCATGTTTGGCTCCCATAATAAGAAGCGGCCAAATAATCTAGTAATAGGTAAATATCATTTACTTTTTAATACTTTTATTTTATAGAGTCAGTTCTGTGACTCAGATTAATTGATGGTATTGAGGATTCAGGAGTAGCCAGTTAGCACTAAACTAGTTTTTTATTTTCCTTGTGAGTGTGAATAAAATTTATTTTTACCTACCAGTCTTCAGGTAAAGAAGGGGCATGTAAATATCACCCTACCTCAAGTTGTAGAAGTTTTTCAAATATAAAACATATATCCTAAATCAGTATTAGATTTAGAAAAAAAGAAGTAGCATACTCACACACACAAATTAACCCTTCCCTAATAAATACCTGTATGATGAATACATTTGAAAATAAACCCTTGCCCTGTATTGTGTATTGAGGCTTGGGCTGACATGCTCACTTCTTAGGTAAAGGCCTTTACCCTCTGTGGGCCTTTATTTACTCTTTTGTAAAGTAAGGGAGTTTGGCTAAGTGATCTTTTAAGATCCTTTCCAGGTCCAAAGTTGCAACAGTACATTCTAGGTAGAGTTGAAAATTTAAGAAAAAAGAGACATGTTTGGGAGGTTTAAGGAGAAAGAGAAGAGGCAGATATTAGGACATTTTGAACACGCAGATAAGTAGGTGAATATAAAGCAGCTGTTTGGGAAAAAATAAATGGTTAAAAGAAAATGTATTTTCCTTCTAGGTCGTATGTATGACTACCACGTGCTGGATATGATAGAAGTAGGTATCGAGAAGTTTGTCTCCCTTAAAGATATTAAGGTAAGATACTGATCATACAAATAAGAATTTTATAACGTTGCTCTTGGGCAATAGTGACATCTTGTGGTGAAGGGTAAAGATACAGTTTTGTAACTTAAATAACAAAGAACTTTGGTTTTATTCTAGTGTGCTCTAAACTAAAAAGTACAATTTCATTTTACCTTTAAAAAGAGGGAGATGTTTACAGCGTATAACACATATGTAGGCAGTTAGACTTAAAGTCATTACTAACTCTTGTCTAGGCCCATAGTTGAGATGCTCTCCTCAACCTCTGAATTATCACAGCACCCATTTTATGTAACCTCAGAAATACCACAATTTTCTTTCCTTTCTTTCTTTCTTTCTTTCTTTCTTTCTTTCTTTCTTTCTTTCTTTCTTTCTTCCTTCCTTCCTTCCTTCCTTTCTTCTTTCTTTCTCTTTCTTTCTTTCCTCCTTCCTTCCATAACCTCAGAAATACAATTTTTTCTTTCTTTCTTTCTTTCTTTCTTTCTTTCTTTCCTCCTTCTTTCCTTCCTTCCTTCCTTCTTTCTTTCTTAATTGTATTTATTTATTTATTTATGGCCGTGTTGGGTCTTCATTGCTGTGCACAGGCTTTCTCTAATTGCAGCGAGCAGGGGTTCTGCTCTTCATTGCAGTGCGTGGCTTCTCATTGTGGTGGCTTCTCTTGTTGTGGAGCACAAGCTCTAGGTGTGCGAGCTTCAGTAGTTGTGGGCTCAGTAGTTGTGGTTCGCAGGCTCAGTAGTTGTGGTGCACGGGCTTAGTTGCTCCATGGCATGTGGGATCCTCCTGGACCAGGGCTCAAACCCATATCCCGTGAATTGGCAGGTGGATTCTTAACCATTGCGCTATCAGGGAAGTCCCCACAGTTTTCAAAGTGAGCCCTGTTTTAAACCTAGGAAGCTTTGGCTGATCCTACAGTATTTTGGCTGCTGGGAACCAAATTGCTAGCTCACTTTTCCCCTTGAGGACTTGCATCTTTGTGTCTCCTTTGTTTGAATGGGATTATGAAACAGAAAGGCAAGAAAACTATCCTAATGCAGTTCCTGGATCCAAATTGGGCTTCTGCTCCCTCAGACCTCTGCTCCTGGCTTAATCTAGTCCATCAAATACATTATTTCACTTAAGACCTCTTAGCTACCCCTGAAATTATTTTCCCTATTATATATTGGTGATTGAGGCCCAGAGGAATTCCACTGGTGACCTGGAGTCATACATACAGTAAATGGTATAACGAAGATTAGGACTGAAGGGGTTTGAAAGAAAGGATATTGAAGTTTGTAATGGAAAGTTACATAATTGTTCTGTCTGTGGGTCTTTGTATAGTTGAAAGAATTATAGCAAATATATAATCACTCCTTTTCCCAGCCTCCCCTACGAAGAGGACATGCCTTCTAGGTTTCCTGTGTGTTTGAAAAAAGGCTCTTACCAGATCCCTACTTGGTCAGCTATACCACCTTCCTCAGGTACAGGGCAGAACAGTGAGATTGGATTTGGAGGCAGAACACTTGGGTTTGAGGCCTTTCTTGGTCAGTTAGATAGCATTTGTGACCTGATAGTCAGTTACTTCCCTGACGCACAATTGCAATCAAGTATTAAACAGGTATAACGATATCAAACGAGATAATATATGTGAAAATGCTTATCAGTGAATTTAATATATTGAAAGGTATTTTGAAAACTGTATAAACTGTGATGCTTTATTATGGATGCCATCATTTTATTACAGTTTATTACAGGTTGTATTTGGGGCTGTGTGTGAATCCCTGGAGATGAGCAGTACCACTGATGTTAGCATGGTTATCAGTTAGTGGGTGTGAGCAGTGGCTGATGCCTGCATGCCAACCCCTCTGCTCTTTCCACTTCCCTTCCAAAGCAAAGAAATACCCTGTCACGGTGCAGCTTCTAAACTGAACCACAAAATCAGTATCGTTTGGCAGGCGTATTCTTAACAAGAACCATTTAAATTGAGTACTAGATCTTGTGGCTGTATCGTGCGTGTGAGCCCCTTAGGGCCAGGGAGGCACCAGCTGCCGCGCAGGGAAGAGGCCGAGGCCGCAGCTTGAGGGAGGCTCCGGCCCCTCTGCACCTGTGTATGGCAGAGCTGGTGTGAGACCAAGAGACAATCCTTCCCAGCCGCCGGCATCATCAAGAGTTTTGGCCAGAACTTTGAGCACACACCGAAATAGTGAGGAGCCAGGTGAAAAGCACAGACGATGGTGCTGAAATGGATTAATAAGGAACTTAGTGATTTGGCCCATGACCCTCCAGCACAATGTTTTGCAGGTTCAGTTGGGGATGATATGTTTCATTGGCAAGCCACAATTATGGGACCTAATGACAACCCATATCAAGGTGGTGTATTCCTTTGGACAGTTTCATTTTCCTACAGACTACCCCTTCAAACCACCTAAGGTTGCATTTACAACAAGAATTTATCATCCAAATATTAACAGTAATGGCAGCATTTGTCTCGATATTCTAAGATCACAGTGTTCTCCTGCTTTAACTATTTCTAAAGTTCTTTTATCCATTTGTTCACTGCTATGTGATCCAAAACCCACATGACCCTCTAGTGCCAGAGATTGCACGGATCTATGAAACAGAGAGAGATAAGTACAGCAGAATATCTCGGGAAAGACTCAGAAGTATGCCATGTGATGCTACCTTAAAGTCAGAATAACCTGCATTATAGCTGGAATAAACTTTAAATTACTGTTCCTTTTTTGATTTTCTTATCCGGCTGCTCCCCTGTCAGACCTCATCTTTTTTAATTTTATTTTTTCTTTACCTCCCTCCATTCATTCACATGCTCATCTGAGAAGACTTAAGTCCTTCCAGCTTTGGACAGTAACTGCTTTTAGAAACTGTAAAGTAGTTACAAGAGAACAGTTGCCCAAGATTCAGAATTTTTAAAAAAAATGGAGCATGTGTATTATGTGGCCAGTGTCTTCACTCTAACTTGCTTATGAGACTAAAACCATTCCTCACTGCTCTAACATGCTGAAGAATCATCTGAGGGGGAGGGAGATGGATGCTGAGTTAATCACATCAAAGAAAGCAGCATTATTCTAGCAGCATCCATTCATGTGTAAGCCTTCCACTGTTAGAGATTTGAGGTTACATGATATACTTTATGCTCATAACTGACGTGGCTGGAAAATTGGTATTGAATTTATAGCATCAGCAGGACAGAAAATGCGATGTATTTTATGCATGTCAACAAAGGAATGACCTGTTCTTGTACTACAGAGAATGGAAATTGGAAGTCAAACACCCTTTGTATTCCAAAATAGGGTCTCAAACATTTTGTAATTTTCATTTAAATTATTAGGAGGCTTGGAGCTATTAATCTATCTTCCAGTACACTGTTTAATATAGCACTGAATAAATGATGCAAGTTGTCAATGGATGAGTGATCAACTAATAGCTCTGCTAGTAATTGATTTATTTTTGTTCAATAAAGTTGCATAAACCAATGAGTTAGCTGCCTGGATTAATCAGTATGGGAAACAATCTTTTGTAAATGCAAAGCTGTTTTTTGTATATACTGTTGGGATTTGCTTCATTGTTTGACATCAAATGATGATGTAAAGTTCTAGAGAGTGAATATTTTGCCATGTTCAGTTAAAAGTGTGCAGTCTGTTACAGGTTGACACGTTGATTGACCTGATATGCAGAATTAATAAGCTATTCAGATAGTGTAGCTTTGTAGGCTGCACGTGATACTGGCAGCCCGGGGGTTCATAGATGGACTTGGGACCCAGCAGTTTTGAAACGTGTATATGGAGTTTAAGAAATTTATTTTCCAGGTGCAACCCCCATCTAACTAAATTTTTTCTTCACCTTGTACACTTGACAGCTGAAAAAACCATAACATGAGAGTAATAATGGGTCAAAATTTACAAAATAAAGTACTGTTTTGGTGTGGGGAAGAAAAATAAAAATAGAGTACTAAATTTTCACTCATGGAGCATATCCATAACTATAAAATTCATTAATTGATGAGAATGTGCTTACATTGGCAGTTCCTACATAGACTATTAGCCAGTCCCCTTCACTTTGACCCCGTTATTTGGCTACAGCCTCGTATTTTTAGTTTGTTTTGGAGTTGCATGTTTTGTTGCACTTTCCTTCCATATTTATTTCTTCTTTATTTCTACCTCCTCGTTTTTAAGACATCTTTACCAGATATTTCTTTTCTTGCTCACTTTTATTGCCAAGCCTCATCCCTCTGTTAACTCTTAAGCAACAGGTGATTAGATGCTACCAGGAAATAGAGTGATTATTCTAGAAGCCTGTTTTCTAAGATAGCCAAAATTCTAGGGATGGTTATTCTGCATAAAATAAGCCTAAGAAATGAGATGATTTAAAATTAAAGGTTAGTTGGGCACAGGTGGAACACAGAAGAGTCATCGGGTCTGGAAGGTCTATTCAGGCCCACAATCAGACAGACAGATTTTAGGCCCATCTCCTAAGTTTAGACGGTTCAGGTTCGTGTTGGAAGCAGGGAATGTCAACAAGAGTGGTCATAGTGAACAGGGAAGCAACACGTGACCTCTGGTCCAAGGGCAGAGGATGTTTGTTTGTTTGTGGTCCTGTCTGCCCCCACCCCCTCCACTTGGATAATCCTTGATTAGTGTCAGAGCAGAGATATTAGAATCAGTGGGAAGCTCAGACCGATTCTTCTTCCTCCATAAATTAACCCTTCAGTTAAAGAATTTTTTCTATTTGATTTTTTCTTTCACTTTGGTAAAACAAAAATTCACATTCTTTTTGGTATAGAAAATCCAGAACTAGGGAGTTCCCTGGCGGTCCAGTGTTAGGACTCCACACTTCCACTGTCGAGGGCTCGGGTTCATTCCCTGGTGTGGAAGCTAAGATCCCACAAGCTGTGTGGTGCAGCCAAAAAAAAGAAAGAAAAGAAAATCCAGAACGAGACAAAATATCTTTTAGAGTAGAGCTTCGATCCTGCTGAGTGAGGATTGCCCATATTTTCTGTAGCTTGTATAACATTATATTGCTTCCCATGTTAATGTTTAGTTGGTAGTTCAGTTTAGCTTTCATTTAAAAATACTGCTGGTGTAACATAGTAGGAAAGGCACATTGTTACAAATAATTCAAAGAAATTAAATTTATTTTGACTCTGAGATGTTGGCTGTTAGAGGGCTGTGTTTGTTTTGCCGCAAGTTTAGCTTTTTATTTTATTCTTTGCATAGAAAGTGATAAAAAGTAGCTTACATCATTCTTTAATCACTTATTAATTTGGCACTAAGAGGGAGTGGAATGAAAAATCATTTTTTAGTATAAAAATCTGTAAATTAAAAAATCCCCACTCTGGTTTTAAGTCTAAAATCAGTGTTCATAGGGACATCCTTGGTGGTCCAGTGGTTAAGTCTCCGCGCTTCCACTGCAGGGGGCACGGGTTCAATTCCTGGTTGGGGAACTAAGATTCTGCATGCGGTACCGTGTGGCCAAACTAAATAAATAAATAAAATCAGCATTCATAGACATAGTTTTAGGACAGTTAAGAAAATGTGAAAATGAGTCACTGTATATCAGCGGTCCCCGACCTTTTTGGCATCTGGGACCAGTTTCATGGAAGACAAGTTTTCCACAGATGGATGGGGGGATGGGGAATGGTTCAGGCAGTAATGCGAGCGATGGGGAGCAGCAGATGAAGCTTCACTCGCTCGCCTGCAGCTCACCTCTTGCTGTGCGGCCCGGTTCCTAACAGGCCGAGGACTGATGCCAGTCCAGGGGTTGGGGACCCCTGCTATATATAAATATTGACTGCTTTAAAATCAGCATATAAACAATTTAGACTTGATAATTATATAATTACTTTTTTTTATTTCCTAGAATAGTAAATGTCCGGAGGGAACAAAACCCATGTTAATATTTGCAGGTGATGATTTTGATGTAACAGAAGACTACAGAAGGCTAAAAAGCCTTCTTATTGGTAAGTATTTTAATACATATCTGCAGGATAGCTCAGGTAGGCATTCTATGTTGGGTCTTTGTTTCTGTGCGAGGGCTTTCTCTAGTTGTGGCAAGCGGGGGCCACTTTTCATCGCAGTGCGCGGGCCTCTCACTCTCGCAGCCTCTCTTGTTGGGAAGCACAGGCTCCAGATGTGCAGGCTCAGTAGTTTTGGCTCACGGGCCTAGTTGCTCCGTGGCATGTGGGATCCTCGCAGACCAGGGCTCGAACCCGTGTCCCCTGCATTAGCAGGCAGATTCTCAACCGCTGCGCCACCAGGGAAGCCCAGGTAGGCATTCTAAGAGTTGCCATTGGTCGTGGCAGTTTGCAACTTCACTCTAGATATACAGCTTTTTCTCTTTGATCTCTTTTTCTCCTTTTCATTATTTTGTTTATTCCCCACTAGAAGCAGGAGAGAGTTAAAAGGATGCTATATGCTATAGATCATTATTACTTTTTGATGGTATAGTAACTTTGGTAGTAACCTGTTTAATGCTTGCACCCATCTCCTGTCATTATTGGCATTATTAAATTTAGAAAATTGAAAAGTTAAATTTTCAAGATTATTATACATCATCCACTTCCAATTCAAAAACCTCTATTAGTTTTTCTTAGTCTGATATACAAGGCTTTTCACACTATAACCCGTATAACTTGCTTTCTTAATCTCCACCAATTTCATTCCTCCCTTTTCCATTTTAAAAAAAACAAAAAAAAACCTTGTAAGGTTGTTTTAAAGGTGATTGGTTCTTAGTGAACTCTGCTCATTCCTAATGTTTTATCTAATGACTACATTACTTTTTATGTGTTCACAAGCCACCTTCTTAAAATCCAATATACAATATGTAGTTATTGTCTGAGATTGATGTTAAATTTACCAATTTTAAACCACTTTTTTTCTCCTTTTTTGAAAAGCTGACATTATTGTTCTCCATGGTTTCTTAACGGTTACTAATACTTAATATTGTGTGATCACATCTGCCAGCTCTGTTCTTACTCTGGAAGGTAATTTAGTTCATCCCTAGAGATATGAACTCTTCTTATACTCAGTGGCATTTTCTGAAGTTTAAATAATTTATTCTATTTGAGCTTTTCTTGCACCATTCTTACAAGCTATGGCTTAACTTTTTTGGTTGCCCTTCTTTTGGATTTTTATATACTTTGCCCTAGATGACTTTTGAAAAGTTGGTGGGGGATATATTATAAATTATATACATGCTGTTTACAAATCTGAGCCAACCAAAGAATGTTTGTGGGCAGACACATTGCTTTCGGTTTTCCTTATTGGGATTAGTTATGTTCTTATTGTTAGGAATACGGTTTTCGGGACTTCTCATTTCTCTTGTTCATAATGGCTATTTTTGAAAAACTAAGTATCACTGTTACCTGTTTAATCCTTACTAAAACTCTTGAGTTTGGTAACATTTCATTTTACAGATGGGAAGTTGGAGGCTCAGAGAGGTTAAGAGCCATTAAGTAGGTGAAGCAGAATCAAAACCCAAAGCCTGTGCTTTTCTGCTTCTGCTCTTCATCCTGCCCATGGTGAATAATTCCTTTGCAGAGTCTTTGCTATAGGTTCTTACCTCTGTTTTTCATGAATTAAAAAAAAAAAAAGAAAAGGGACTTCCCTGGTGACGCAGTGGTTAAGAATCCGCCTGCCAATGCAGGGGACACGGGTTTGATCCCTGGTCCGGGAAGATCCCACATGCCACGGAGCAACTAAGCCCGTGCACCACAACTGCTGTGCCTGTGCTCTAGAGCCTGTGTGCCACAACTGCTGAAGTCCATGCACCTAGAGCCCGTGCTCCACAAGAGAAGCCACTGCAATGAGAAGCCCGCATTGCATGTTGCACCGCAACGAAGAGTAGCCCCCACTCACCTCAACTAGAGAAAGCCCGCATGCAGCAACAAAGACCCAACGTAGCCAAAAAAATAATTTAAAAAAAATCATACATGGAAGACAGTGACCAACATTTCTTTGAATATTACATAGCCCAAAACATCAAGGGAGTTTTTTTAGCTAAGATTCCTAGTATTTGTACTGCGTTGGCTCAGATTTCCTGCTTTTTTCCCCTTGTTCTTCTGTATAATTATTATTAGTGAGGGAAGTACTTATAATTTGTTATAACAGAGCTTTGTTGCTTCTGTTTAAATGGTTTTATCTTACTATTTTGTGCTTCCACTAGATGGCAGGAATAACCACATGATGCAGTAATGAGAGGGAGGGAGTGAAAACCAAAAAGGAATTAAAGAAGAAAGACAGGTAGCAGGATGGAGTGACATTGTCTGGCACTAAGCAAAGTTGAGTTTTTAATATAAATAAGAAGTAAGAAAGTTGCAGACTTCTTGGTTTGTGTTGTGTGTTCAAATGAAATAATGTAGGTAAAGAGAATTATTTCAAATGAAATAATGTAGGTAAAGAGAATTTTATCAAGGGCTTTTTTCCTGTTTGGAAGTTGTGTTTTTGTTTTCTTTTTGTAATTGGCCAGAAAGAATAGTTAACTTCAGTATTTTCATGCCAGATACCCATTTTGTTCATTCGAATTTTGCTTCTCTTTTGCTTTAAATATTATATAGACTTGTAGTTAATCTTAGCAGGTCCTGCTTTTCTTTACAGAAAACCAGTGCCTGTTTTTTGATTCAGCCCATCCTAATTTTTTTTTTTTTTTTAATTCTGGTTGTGCCATGTGGCTTGTGGGATCTCAGTTCCCCAAAAAAGGACGAGGGATTGAACCCGGGCCACAGTAGTGAAAGCGCCAAATCCTAACCACTAGACCGCCATGGAACTCCCAGTCCATCCTACTTTTTATGGTTATTTTTTAGTATGACTACTCCTTGTATATAAAGATGATAATGAATCAAGTAATAGGTTAGTTTTATTAAGTGTCCCTTTAAAGCCTACCTTTAACTTAACTACCTAACTGGGTTTTTTTTTTTTTTTTCTTCATTGCCTTTGTCTATATTAGTGGTCATATCTACATCTGTGGTCATTGTTTTAATTTTTTTTAACCTTTCTCATTTCCTAATTCTTATTCCACTTTAATACATATAATAATGAAAGTAACTGCCATAGATTAGGTCAGGTAATTTATTAAATTTAATCTTTTCTACAGCTCTACAGAGATAATTGTATTAGTCTGCTCAGGGTGCCATACAAAAGACCATAGACTGGGTGGCTTATAAGCAACAGAAATTTATTTTCTCACAGTTCTAGAAGTCCAGGTTTCTGGTGAGGACTCTCTTGCTGGCTTCTTGCTTTGTGCTTACAAGGCTTTTCCTTGGGGAGGAAGGGAAGGAGGGAGATAGACAGAGGAAAGAGGGGTTTAAGTTTTCTGGTGTCTCTTCTTATATGGACTCTAATCCTATGGGAGCAGACCCTACCCTTATGACATACCTCATTTAACCTTAAGTACTTCCTTAGAAGCCTCATTTCCAAATATAGTCACACTAGAGGTTAAACAAACATTCAGTTCATTATGGTAATATTATTCCCATGTTGTGGATGAAGAAATTGAGACCAGTTCACTGATGTCCAGAGTGAAGAGTTAGTAAGTGTCAGAATCAGGATCTTATCCATTCTCTGACTCCACATCTCCCAGTCTTTCCCGTCAACACCCTGGTCATCCTCCTGTGCCCTTTCCCAGTGTTTTTACTCATGGACACAGTCACACTAAAGGTGTTATTTTTGCTTGGAATTGATCCATTGAAAAAATGTCCAAACTGGGGCTTTCTTTCTAATTATAACCAATTTATCTTCTACCCCCTTATTTCTGTTTAACCAGGTTTTTCTCCTTATCCCTATTCTCATAATATCTCCCTTTTTACCTCAACTATCATTCCTGTCCAGTTTAGGGTCAGCCTTTTTGACAGTGCTCTGAGTTTCAACACATTTTAATCCATCACCCCCTTGATGTTTTAGACTCCTCTTGTACTTTAATTGCTCCAGTCCTGGAATCAGCTATTTCTGTAAAGATCCTGGGTTTTTTTTAAGTGAGATTATTTTAGAAATCACATTTTGTGTGCTAGGGAGTATTTCTGGGTTGGTCATTGTTTCTAGGCTTTTTCAGTGGACAGAACTATGAGATTTATTTGTTAAGATAAAATATATCCTGAGTTCATACTGAAACTTCGAACTCAAATTTAGGACAGAAGGATATGTACACGTACGTACCTTCTTTCATCCATGACAAAAATCCAGGTTCTCAATGACTCCAACATAATGATGCATTTACTTTATACTGTATTACACATACAACAGTCTCAGAATAAAATACTATTATTACTACTGGTAGTATGAATATTGAGTGCAACTGAAGGGTGTTTGGTTTTTTGTGTGTGTGGTTTTTTTTTGCAGTTCTATATGTCTATATATCCTATTAGGAATATGGTCAAATTACTGTGTTTTGAAGTCACTTGAAACAGTCCTTTTCTGTATGATTATGCCTTCAGCCCAATACACAGGTTCATTTCATTTTGTTTTCAATTTTTAAGGATAACTTTATTAAGTTTTTTCATTATAAATTATTTTTGGGGGTATGATTTACATACAATCAAGTGCACGTATTTATTTTTAAATTCTTTTTTTAAAAGTTTTAATTTATTTTTTGGCTGCGTTGGGTTTTTGTTGCTGCGCATGGGCTTTCTCTAGTTGCAGCAAGTGGGGCCTACTCTTCAATGTGGTACGCAGGCGGTGGCTTCTCTTGTTGCGGATCATGGGCTCTAGGCGCGCGGGCTGCAGTAGTTGTGGCATGCGGGCTCTAGCGCACAGGCTCAGTAGTTGTGGCGCACAGGCTTAGTTGCTCCGCGGCATGTGGGATCTTCCTGCACCAGGGATCGAACCCTGCATTGGCAGATGGATTCTTAACCATTGCGCCACCAGGGAAGTCCAAATGCACATATTTAAAGTTTTAAAATTTAATGGATTTTGACATATTTATATACCTCTAAAAACACCACTGCAATCAAGATATAGAACCTTTCCATCACCCCCCAGAATTTCCCTGTGCCCTTTGGTAATCCATTATTTTTCTCTATTCTAAGCAAACATTGATCTGCTTTCTGTCATTTTTGCATTTTTCAGAATTTAGGTAAATGGAATCATAGAGTATGTACTTTTCTTGGCCTGACTTCTTTCACTCAGTTTGTTTTGAGATTCATTCATGTTATTGTATGTATCAATCCTCCATTTCTTTTTATAACTGAGCAGTATTCCATTTATAGCTATTCTGCAGTTTGTTTATACCTTCATCTGTTGATGGACATTTAGATTGATTCCAGCTTTTAATTATTACCAGTAGAACTGCTATGAATATTTATATACAAATTTTTGTGAGGACCTATGTTTTCATTTCCTTTGGGTGAATACCTAGGAATAGAATGGTTGGATCATTTGAATAGTGTATGTTAAACTTTTTTTTTTTTTTTTTTTTTTTTTTTTTTTTTGCGTGGGCCTCTCACTGTTGTGGCCTCTCCTGTTGCGGAGCACAGGCTCCAGACGCGCAGGCTCAGTAGTTGTGGCTCACGGGCCCAGCTGCTCCGCGGCATGTGGGATCCTCCCAGACCAGGGCTCGAACTCGTGTCCCCCGCATTGGCAGGCAGATTCTCAACCACTGCGCCACCAGGGAAGCCCTAAGTTAAACATTTTTAAGAAACTGCCAAACTGTTCTCCAACATGGTTGCACTATTTTGCATTCCCACTAACTGTAGGTGCTCCATCTCCTTGTCAATACTTGGTAGGCCATTCTTTTTAATTTTAGTTACTCTAATAGGTGTTGAATACTGACAGTAGTATGTTTCCAAAGTCAAATCTACAAAATAAAGGAGTGGTAGTGTTGCAGTTTTAATTTGCATTTTCTGGTGACTAATAATGTTGAACATCTTTTCATGTGCTTATTGGCCATTTGTATATCTTTGGTAAAGTGTCTGTTCAGATCTTTGCCTGATTTTTTTATTTGGTTATTTGTCTTTTTATTGAGAACTAATGTGGAAGAGTGTGTATGTGTTTGCGTGTGTGTGTGTGTGAGAGATAAGTCTTTTGTCTGTCTGATATATAATCTTTGAATATTTTCTCCTGGTCTGTGGCTTGCCTTTTTGTTTTATTGATTTATGTATTTATTTATTGGCCACACCATGCAGCATGTGGGATCTTATTAGTTCCCCAACCAGGGATCAAACTCGCTCCTCCTGCAGTGGCAGCACAGAGTCTTTAACCACTGCACCACCAGGGAAGTCTAACCTGTGTCCCCTGCATTGGCAGGCGGACTCTCAACCACTGCGCCACCAGGGAAGCCCGCCTTTTTGTTTTTAATGATGTCTTTTTAAAAAAAAAAATTTTTATCGAGGTATAGCTGATTTATAATATTATGTAAGTTTTGGGTATACAACATAGTGATTCACAATTTTTAAAGATTATACTACACTTACAGTTATTATAAATTGTTGGCTATATTCCCTGTACTGTACAGTATATCCTTGTAGTTTATTTTATACATAGTAGTTTGTACCTTTAAGCCCGTGTCCCTCTCTTGCCCCTCCCCTTTTCCTCTCCCCACTGGTAACCACTGGTTCTCTATATCTGTGAGTCAGCTTCCTTTTTGTTATGTGCACTAGTTTGTTGTATTTTTTAGATTCCACATACAAGTGATATCATACATTGTCTTCCTCTGACTAATTTCACTTAGCATAATGCTCTCCAAGTCCATCCATGTTGCTGCAAATGGCAAAATTTCATTCTTTTTATGGCTGAGTAGTATTTCATTGTATGTATGTATGTGTGTGTGCGTGTGTGTGTGTGTGTGTGTATGGACACTTAGGTTGCTTCCATATCTTAGCTATTGTAAATAATGCTGCTGTGAACATTGAGGTAGTACCTGTATCCTTTCAAATTAGTGTGTTGTTTTCTTTGGATACGTACCCAGGAGTGGAATTGCTGGATATGATAGTTTTATTTTTAGTTTTTTAGGAACCTCCATCTTGTTTTCCTCAGTGTCTGTAGAACTTAGATTCCTACAAGGACTCCATTTTCTCTACATCCTCACCAACATTTGTTATTAGTGGTCTTTTTGATGATAGCCCTTCTGACTGGTGTAAGATGATATTTCATTGTACTTTTGATTAGCATTTTTCTGATGATTAGCAGTGTTGATCATCTTTTCATGTGCCTGTTGGCCATCAGTATGTGTTCTTTGGAAAAATGTCTAGTCAGGTCTTCTGCTTTTAGGTTTAAGTAGGTCCCATTTGTTTATTTTTGCTTGTGTTTCCTTTGCCTTAGGAGACAGGTTCAAAAAAAAATATTGCTGCGATTTATGTCAAAGAGTGTTCTGCCTATGTTTTCTTCTAGGAGTTTTATAGTTTCTGGTCTTACATTTAGATCTTTAATGCATTTTGAGTTTATTTTTATATATTGTGTGAGAAAATGTTCTGATTTCATTCTTTTATGTGTAGCTGTCCAGTTTTCCCAGCACCATTTACCAAAGAGATTTTTCAACATTGTATATGCTTGCTTCCTTTGTCATAGATTAATTGACCTTAAGTATGTGAGTTTATTTCTGGGCTCTCTATTCTGTTCCATTAATCCATGTATCTGTTTTTGTGTCTGTCTGAAGTCAGGGAGCATGATTCCTCCAGCTCTGTTCTTTCTCAAGATTGTTTTGACTATTTGGGTCTTTTGTGTTTCCATACACATTTTAAAATTATTCTAGTTCTATGGCATTGGTATTTTGATAGGGGTTGCATTGAATCTATAGAGTATTATGGTCATTTTAACAATATTAATTCTTCCAATCCATGAACACAGTATATCTTTCCATGTGTTTGTGTTGTCTTCAATTTCTTTCATCCATGTCTTACAGGTTTCCAAGTATAGGTCTTTTAACTCCCTAGGTAGGTTTATTCCTAGGTATTTCTCTGACAGTGCGCTGTTAGTGTACAGAAATGCAACAAATTTCTGTGTATTAATTTTATATCCTGCAGCTTTACTGTATTCATTGATGAACTCTAGTAGTTTTTTGGTGGCATATTTAGGATTTTCTATGTATAGTATCATGTCATCTGCAAACAGTGATGTCTTTTAAAGAGCAGAAATTTAAAATTTTTGTGAAGTGTAGTTTATCCAATTTTTTTCTTTAATGGTTGTTCATACAGTGTTTTGTTTAAGAAACCTTTGCTTATCCCAAGATTGCAAAGATTTTTTTCTCTTATAAATAGTTTTTTGAAGTCTTATAACTTTAGATCTTACATTTAGGTTTATGATCCATTTTGAGTTAATTTTTGTGCATGGTGTGAGGTAAGGGTCAATGTTCTTAAAACTTTCTACCTCATTTCATTCTTTTTTTTGTTTTTTGTTTTCTTTCTTAAAAGCTTATGGAAAAAGCACATGCCTGTAAGGTTTGCATTACAAAAACTGTTTCAGGGGAGACTGGAATGTACATATCTTGTTCCCCAGAATGACTCTGACTTCAATAATGCTGCCACAACCGTGAGTGGGGCTTTATTAACTTGGCCACTGAAGGAGAGTCAGGTTTTGGCAAAACTATGGGAAAGTTCTTCATTAATTAAAATCAATTTTTAGATCAAAATACCTTGAAAAAGTACATATTTGGTTTATAAAAGTACCCCCAAGGGATTTTTATTTGTGGTAGTAAGGAAGGGTGGTGTGTACAAGGGTATGCACACTTAATGGCTGCTTTATGTATGTTAGTGATGTGATTTTCTTTTAGTTATCTGTAAGAAGGAAAAAGCAAACTGTAAAAGATGTATATGTCCATGCACATGGAGATAATTCCCATCTTATGAGCTAATGGGAGGAGGGAAGCAAGTGCTGAGTGGCTACAGATTGGGACAGAATGAGATATTTCCTGTTTATGACATCACCTGTCTTAGGGCACCTCTTCCTAAGTAATTAATTTGGATGACCCTTTTATGCATAACTTTTTCTTAGCTAGATGTTATTCGTGTGTTCCCATTTAGCCTCCCCCCAAGTTCAATCTTTTTATCTGTAAAATGAGGTGACCAAACCTGTTTGCTGTTTTCCAAACTCTTTTCATTCATGTGCCACCTTCATAACGTTAGCCATGTCCGTGTAGTATCCATAGCACTGTTCACTGGAGATTTTTCTTTAAATTGACTCCTCTTTTTATTTTTATTTTTATTTTTTGCGGTACGTGGGCCTCTCACCGCCGTGGCCTCTCCCGTTGCAGAGCACAGGCTCCAGACGCGCAAGCTCACCCAGCTGCTCCGCGGCATGTGGGATCTTCCCGGACCGGGGCACGAACCCGTGTCCCCTGCATTGGCAGGCGGACTCTCAACCACTGCGCCACTAGGGAAGCCTCTGACTCCTCTTTTTAAAAGGAAACCCTATGTCCCTACTCTCAGTGGAAAATGGTGTATGATAACATAAGTAATGCATTGTAGATTATATCTTCCTGTGTATCATTTAAAATTATCTCATATGTGCCGCTTGGGTATTATTACCACTCTGTGGGAAAACAGTCTACTCATTGATCTTGATGGTTCTTTTCTGGCTTTGACACTAGATAGCTTTTCTTTGCTCATATAATTGAGATACCTTGTTAGAATTTTCTTCTTTGTTGGCGTCTGCCATATAACAAACACTAGTTCAATTTAATAGTCAAAGGTTGAACAGCCATTTTTATAGACTTTTGCCATCTTAACCTATCTGTCTTAGTTGATTAAAATTGTATACCTTGTTTTACATTTTCTAAAAAATTACTATTCACAATAAACCTGTTATACTCTGGTGCTGAGCATTGGCTTAGAGGGAGAACTGCAAAACTGAAAAATTACATGGCTCGGTGAACTAAACAGAAATACAGTCATGAGATTAAATGGTAGAGGGGCGGGACCATCAGATTTTTCAGGCATGAGTTTTTGTGCTGCTTTTTAGATAAGATACAGAGAGTTGCATTTAGAATGCAGCTGATTTGTAACTGAATTTTAAAGGTACGTTAATCTTTTTTTTTTTTTCCAAACAACCTGATTTGTGCTTTTAGATTTCTTCAGAGGCCCCACCGTATCAAATGTCCGTCTGGCTGGTTTAGAGTATGTTCTGCACTTCACTGCACTGAATGGGAAGATTTACTTTCGAAGCTATAAGTAAGTGCATTTCTTAGCATGTTTTTGTTAATCCTCAGGGTTAGCATTTTAGTGTGACTGTTTTATAGAGCTCAGACTTAGAATTGGTGTCTGGCCAAAAGTTTATTTGGAGAGTTTTCAGAATAGCAGTGACAAAGTAGCTCTGTGCTGATCCTCAGGTCTGTCACTCCCCTGCTAACTTCTGCCTCCCGGAAACCCTGCTTTTCCAGGGCCCTGGGGCATCAAACACTACACTCCCTCTGAGCTTAGAACGCTTATTCAGTCCTAACTTGCCATACTTTTATGCAGTATCTCCCTGTTTTTCTTGACTAAATTTAGAGCACCAAGCCACAAGTCTTAGCCCAGCCAAAGCAAATCTCAAAGTCCTGAGTCTAAAAAATGGAGTCTGAAAGTAATAAGAAGATTCAGTGGCTAGATTCATTTTACCTTCTTTCTCCAGCCCAGGCCTCTACCCATACCCCCACCACAATATAAATATAAATCCTAACAAGCACATTCTGTTTTCATAAAAACCTTAATGACGTGCTGCAACTGCCTTTTGAGGTAAGCATGACTTGTTTTTTCCCTTATTTAAAATAAAGTGTTAGCGCTGATTGATGGAGCACACACTTTCCTAGAGAATACATTGACTCCCACTAACTGCCTCCCTTGGTATACTGAATTCAGCCTGACGTCTGCTTCGCGCTGTGGCGTGGCAGTGCGGCCTGAGCGCCGACAGCCCAGTGTTGACAGTGTCTTCGTGCAGTGGTGCCGTTTGTGCCACCGTTCGTGGACTTCAGCATTTCATCCATGGTTTTAATTTTGTTTTTTTATCATAATGGAATACATGGTTGACCAGCTTGTGTCCAGTGAACATCCAAATGAACTAAGTAATCACCTCTTTTTTGTTAGTAATTTCCATCTTTGTCTCAACTGTATGGAGTCAGAGATGCTCGGTTCTTTTCACCACATGAGTGGTACCACCATTTCTATTTTTCTATTTTTTTCTCATTTAAATAATAACAGGCAAAGGATTTTATAATCATTTTTAACTAGTTGAGATTGAAAGTCCCTATAATCTGTTGTTTTCATTTCCAAACTTGATTTTGGGGCAGCTAAGAATATTATGAAGTAGGTGACTCCTATTTATAGAGCAAGAGATAAAAGATGAAAAATCACTAACTTAAAAAAAAATCTTTTTGAAAACTTATGTTAAACAAGGAGACCCTGGGATACAAAGGAGCTAAAAAATAAAGATAAAAGTCTTTGAAAATGAGAAATGAATAATAATAATCTAAAATTCATGGTGAACAATTTCAAAGGAAGTATTCTCTTGTATCAGAACTTGTATTTAGTGAAAAGAAAGATAAATTTGTAAAGAAAGAAAGAAAATACAGAGAAATAAAGCAAAATGGACAGAAAATTAGCAAATCAGTCTTAAGAACAAGGATAAATTGGCAGTGTAACTACACATATTCGTCTGTCCACTTACTTTAAGAAGTATGTAATTGCTGGAATCACTGTTAGGTTAGCATGGCATCTGCCATAATGAAAAAAAAAGATTTGAATTTTTTACGAAATTATTTATTTATTTATGTATTTATGTATTTATTTATTTATTTTTGGCTGCATTGGGACTTAGCTGTGGCACTCAGGGTCTTCTTTGCACCATGCAGGATCTTTCAGTTGCAGCATGCAGGCTTTGCTAGTTGTGCATGGGCTCCAGAGTGCGTGGGCTCTGTAGTTTGTGGCACATGGGCTCGCTAGTTGAGGCCCATGGACTTAGTAGTTGTGACAGGGCTTAGTTGCCCTGTGGCATGTGGGATCTTAGTTCCCCTGACCAGGGATTGAACCTATGTCCCCTGCATTGGAAGGCAGGTTCTTAACCACCGGACCACCAGGGAAGTCCCAAGATCTGAATTTTTAAGATCAGAAACCCTATTGTAAAATTTTTTTTTTTTTTTTGCTGTACGTGGGCCTCTCAATGTTGTGGCCTCTCCCGTTGCGGAGCACAGGCTCCGGACGTGCAGGCTCAGCGGCCATGGCTCACGGGCCCAGCTGTTCCACGGCATGTGGGATCTTCCCGGACTGGGGCACGAACCCGTGTCCCCTGCATCAGCAGGCGGACTCTCAACCACTGTGCCACTAGGGAAGCCCCCCTAGTGTAAAATTTTAATCCCAGCTTTTCATATCTATATCCTGTAATACCTGCTAGCTATTGATTTGAAATAGAAAGTGGACAGTGTGATTGAGAGCAAGCTGCTACTGGGGAAAATCCCTAGATGTGGATTAGCTTAGCCTCCAAGGGCTGTGCTCTGCTTGGGAGGGGAAGGAAGAGGTGGTCCCGGGAATGAGCATCACCTCTGAGCCTAGTGACCTGGCTCTTTGCCAGGCTTTGCCACATGACATGGGCAAGTCACTTCTCAGGGCCCCTGTTTTTCCTTTGCAAAGTGTAGTAATATCATATAGGTAATTCTGAGGTCCCTCTGAGACGGATAATTCTCCTTTATGAGAGGGAGAGGGGTGCAGATAGAGGTGGGAATGTGCCGTAGAAGTGTGTCTGACCTACTGTGGCTCCTCAGGCATTCTCACAGGCTGCTCTTGGGTGTCCTGCCCTCTTCCAACCAGCCCTTAGGCAGTTGGTTAAAGGTAGTAGTTAATATTGACACTTATTAATTTGTGAAGATCAGTAAGGCTTATAAAATGGTTTTGAGCTTCTTGTATGAAAGGAACTCTGAGCATGGAATTACATTAATAGAACCTTTGACCTTTCCTCTTTTGGGGAAATAAATCATAGTGTTACTGGCACCTTCCTGTATATCCTATAATAATTAATTCCTTGGAGAATTTTATTCACTATAGGGCCAGAGCTATTAATATGAAACTGAAGATCTTTAGTAACTGCCACGTATGCCTTTGCCATGGCATTGGGTAGGTTTTATGGGGAGAAATATGCAAAACAGGAAGTATTAGCATACCTTAAAAAGCAAACACAACATTCTAGGCAAGGAGTTAAGTAATGAAAACAGAATGTCAACAGAAGAGAGGGATATGGAAGGGAGAAAAATAAGGAAATTGCAATTTAAACAAGAGTGGTAATGCCAGTCTTTCTCAAGAAATAGGCAAGCACAGGCTCCGGACGCTCAGGCCCAGCGGCCATGGCTCACAGGCCCATCCGCTCCGCGGCACGTGGGATCCTCCCGGACCGGGGCATGAACCTGCGCCCCCTGCATCGGCAGGCGGACTCTCAACCACTGCGCCACAAGGGAAGCCCGAATGTCACTTTTGATTTAGAGCTTATAGGGAAACAAAACAAACAAAGCTTGAGGTTAAGATCTGAAATGGAGATTTACATGGGGTGTAAAGGTTCTGGGCAATAGTTCTTAACTTTCTGTGCGAGGGCTTTCTCTAGTTGTGGCAAGCGGGGGCCACTCTTCATCGCGGTGCGCGGGCCTCTCACTCTCGCGGCCTCTCTTGTTGTGGAGCACAGGCTCCAGACACGCAGGCTCAGTAGTTGTGGCTCACAGGCCTAGTTGCTCCGTGGCATATGGGATCTTCCCAAACCGGGGCTCGAACCCGTGTGCCCTGTATTAGCAGGCAGATTTTCAACCACTGTGCCACCAGGGAAGCCCAAGGCTGATCTTTTAAAACGTTATTATTTAGTCCTTTTTTTCCCCTGTATGGAGATCTGGCCACAGTAACAAATTGAGTCTTTTAACTCAAATAACCTTCAGGTCTTTGAGCAGTTCTTGTTGTATCTCTCACAAAAAAAGAATTTGTGAGTCTCCCTTCCTCCCCATTGTATCCTTCATATGCTTTCAAATCCAGAGCTATTTGGACATATGGTATCCAGAAAGTTGTGGTTTTGTTATATTAAGTTTATTACAATCTATAGAGATCAGTAAATGTCTATGCTATGGAGAAAAGTTGATTCTGAATAGGTCTTAGAGAAATAAGAATTTGTTAATCAATTATGTAATATAATGTTTCAAAAACCCCCAATTAAGATTTTTTTATAATCATGTAAATCTTGCGTAAGATGAAGAAGTCAACTAAAAGGATTCCACTTCACTTCTTAGAACTATATCACCTGCTGTTTCTCAACAATATTGCATACTCTTATGTTTTATTTTGAAAATAAGTAGACTAAAGAAAATACTTGGTCTTGGGGCTTCCCTGGTGGTTCAGTGGTTAAGAATCTGCCTGCCAATGCAGGGTACACGGGTTCGAGCCCTGGTGCGGGAAGATCCCACATGCCGCAGAGCAACTAAGCCCAGGCACCACGGCTACTGAGCCTGCGAGCCACAACTACTGAGCCCACATGCCACAACTACTGAAGCCCATGCACCTAGAGCCTGTGCTCTGAAACAAGAGAAGCCACCGCAATGAGAAGCCACACAGCGCAACAAAGAGTAGCCCCTGCTCGCTGCAACTAGAGAAAGCCTGCAAGCAGCAATGAAGGCCCAGTGCAGCCAAAAATAAATAAATAAAATAAATAAATGTATTTAAAAAAAATAAAAAGAAAATACTTGGTCTAAATATATAAAGTATTAAGCTTAGCCTTTCCTTTTTTTTTTAATCTTTTTGGCCATGCTATGTGGTATCTGGGATATTAGTTCCCTGACTAGGGATAAAACCCATTCCCCCTGCATTGGAAGCGCAGAGCCTTAACCACTGGACTGCCAGGGAAGTCTCTAAGCTTAGCCTTTCTAAACATTTTATGATATTTTATGGAGCTGTAATCTTCTAGAACAAAAATATTTGCGGGGAGGGCGGTGGGACTTTTATCAAAGTCAAAGCAACATTTCTTTTTTGCTATTTCATAAAGGTTGCTGTTGAAGAAATCTGGCTGCAGAACACCTCGGATTGAATTGGAGGAGATGGGACCCTCATTGGATCTGGTTCTGAGGAGGACACACCTAGCATCAGATGACCTTTATAAGTTATCTATGAAAATGCCCAAAGCCCTCAAGGTACATGACTTGTAGATTGATGCCATGTTTATTTGTATATTCCATTCTTCTTTCCAAAAAAGGATTTGTGGCATATTATATTGAAGAGCATACATAAAGAGGTCAATAAAATAGATAAAATTAGACTCTCAGAGCCAAAGAAAGGAGGAAGAAGCAAATAAGCCAACCATAATTGATAATAAAATTGTAGAAAACAAGCATCAGGTGTTGCTGGGAGCTTCCTAGTAGTCAAGACTGCCAGTTTTCAGCAAAAATAGGGCTCATTTTAGGCATTGTGAAAATGTAATTTCAAGCATAGTATGTGTAACCCATACTTGCATAAAATGTGTTTTGACTTTTGAATGGTTTTGAAAAGCAAGTAGACATGGCATCTCTGGAATGCCAATAAAGATTGAAACGATAGTTATAATCCTTAAGCTAAACACAGGAAATTCTCTCAGTGCATGACAGTGATTAGTCTGTTGTGTTGCTTCTCAAAGTATGGTCTGACAGTTTACCTGAGAATTGTTAGAAATGCTGAATTTGCAGATCCCACCGTAGTCCTACTGAATTAGAATTGGCATTTTAACAAGCTCTGAGTGATCTGTTTATACCTAAGTTGGAGGAGAAAGGGCTGTAGGGCTATAGACTCTGTATCATTAAAGGTGTGCTCACTAATGGAGATTGTTAATAGTTGTTGTACACTAGATTTTTACCAGTTCATGGTAGTAGACCCAACTAAATATAATATATTCTTGTTTCATAGCCAAAGAAGAAGAAAAATGTCTCTCATGATACTTTTGGTACAACTTATGGAAGAATTCATATGCAGAAGCAAGACCTAAGCAAACTACAAACCAGGAAAATGAAGGGGTTGAAGAAGCGACCTGCAGAAAGGAAAGCAGAAGACCAGGAGAAAAAATCAAAGAGAATTAAAAAGGATTGATGGAATATAGCCAATAACTATATTTTTATTGTAGTCTTTACTTAGAATTATCAAGCATCAATTATTTCAGAGTTTCTTGTAAGGTTTTATTGTATATTTTTATAACTTGATAATTTACCTAAATTATATATTATATACATTGTGAACAGTAACATACTAGTATTAGGTTGAAAGTTAGGCTCTTACTGGAGACATTATACCCTGGTATGCCATTTTCTCTCTGTGATGTGACATTTCCCTCTGCCTACCCCATACAAAGTCTCCTATCTCATTGGGTGTGTAAGTGAGGAGGGATCTCCAGAACAATCATTGGTATTTTAGAGAATTTTGGGTTAAGCTTTAGATAAAGGGAGGAAGTTATGGAAAGTAGAAATGCTCCAAAGTAACTGTATACATGCTCAGTATGAGCTACCTGGAAAGTTGACCTCATCTCCCAGCATATACATATAACCTGACTTTTATTTTTTTACTTTCCTGTTGTTTTACCTGAAATTCTACCAGTTAGAGATTAATTTTGAGATTTTTAAGCTCTGTGTCTTAAAACAGATCTCTGAGATGTCCACTACCTGATCATTGACATACTACCTTACTATTGATTAGTTTAAGAGATTCTGCTGGGCTTCTCTGGTGGCACAGTGGTTGAGAGTCCGCCTGCTGATGCAGGGGACGTGGGTTCGTGTCCTGGTCTGGGAGGATCCCACGTGCCGCAGAGCAGCTGGGCTCCTGAGCCATGGCCGCTGGGCCTGCGCATCCGGAGCCTGTGCTCTGCAATGGGAGGGGCCGCAACAGTGAGGGGTCCGCGTACCGCAAAAAAAAAAAAAAAAGAGATTCTGCTAATAAAGGAGCCCTATTCCTCTTCTTTGGGAGAAAGGAAGTTTTGATAAGGGTTGAAGTGAGAAAAGAGAGATTAGATAAGTTACGACACACGACATTTTAGGGTACTAGGGTACTGGGTAGCCGTAGGTAGCTAAAGGTCACATGAAGGCCCTGGGTGTTTGCACACAGAGTAGGAGTAAGCCAAAGCCAAACAGCTTATTTTGAAATTTCTTGAAGACTGGCCCTGTGCCTAGGAAAGTGGGGGAAAGCTTTCTGCTTCCTGCTCCTAGTACTGCAAACTTGTGTTCCCTAAATGTACAATTTAGTTTCCTTGACTGAGTCCCTGGCAAAGAGGCTCCTTTATACAAGCACAAGCCAGTTATGCTGTAAAAGTACAAACATACATAAACCATGATGTGTTATGTAAAGTAGAAATGCTATTGTTTTCATTTCCATGTTAAGGAGCTCCTCCATGTCTATGTGTGCATGCATTTATGTGAGTTTGCTAAAAGCTAGAACCTCAATTTTACTTTTTTTTTATCTTTTCCCTTCTCTTGTAAACCCATTCCTTAGCCTTCCTTCTCCCCAGCCCTTTCCTGGCTAATAGTCTCTTAAAAAGGAGGGAGCTGGTATCACTCATTTGCACTTGTTACTTGATTATACATTTAACCAAAGACTACATGGTTTTAGATCGGAAGTAGGCATTTGCGTTATATGTCTAAATGGGGAGAGAGGGCGAAATTAAAATGATTCATATCCTACCATCTGCAAGTAGATGGACAATGGACAATAGTTGGGGAGAAGGGGCGTCATGAAAGGGGCATCAGAAATGATGGATGCAGGACTTCTCTGGTGGCGCAATTGTTAAGAACCCGCCTGCCAATGCAGGGGACATGGGTTCGAGCCCTGGTCCGGGAAGATCCCACATGCCGCGGAGCAATTAAGCCCATGCGCCACAACTACTGAGCCTGCGCTCTACAGCGTGTGAGCCACAAGTACTGAAGCCCACGCACCTTGAGCCCGTGCTTCGCAACGAGAGAAGCCACTGTAACAAGAAGCCCACACAGTGCAACGAAGAGTAGCCCCCACTGACCACAGCTAGAGAAAGCCGTGCACAGCAACAAAGATCCAACGCAGACCAAAAAAAAAAAAAAAGGAAATGATGGATGCACAGCCCTTACCCAATGTGTGACCCCTGGCTGATCCAGCTAACAATAATGAAGGTAGGCAGATTCAGGAGGCAGAGCCATGGGCCCTTTTCACCAGCCACTTACAGGAAGGACCCTGCCACACTGTATGGCTGTTAGCATAACTGATGCCATCTTGGGCCTGTTCAGTTCCTCCTGTCCTTCAACTGACCCTACCTAGGGCTGTACTGTGTAGTAAATCTCTGTTGTCAGGGGCTTTGTAGTTAATAGATGTTGTTTAATGACCATTAGGTCCAGGTGGCCCCTGTGCTGTTAGTCTCCAAACAATAATGAAGAGCTTCGCTGACGTATTCCCGGTGCCCATGAGACTAGTTACCCGTTCATAAATCTGGACTTTGGAATTCACTTCCTGTTTCCAAGCACGTACCCCCATACCCTAGGTTAACTATAAAATTCTCCCAGTGGCAGTTATGGATGCTTCTGGATGTCATCCACCCTATCCCACCCTGTGAGTAAACTGCCTTATAATAAGCTGATCCACTGATTATATGGAGTGGCCTGCCTCATTTTTCGGTTTCAAGATACTGTCTCAGTTTGGTGGGCATCTTTCGTTCCCTTTGTATTTTTCCTATTTTTCAGGATGCTAATCCTAATACCAAGCTATATATGATTTCATGAAATCTGATTCCTTTTAATAACTTAAATGCTGCTATTTGTTTTCTTGGTATTGAACATAATCCAAAGTAGAGATGTTATTACCCAAATCAATAAAGAAAGAGGGCAAAAAAGAACTTACCCCAAGTTAGTTTTCAATTATCTGATTGTCTAGCTGCTTCTGATCTCTCCTTCCTTTCATTTATATTTTTAGCCACTTCTCCTCCCCCCTACCCAAGGGTGAGGCCAGGAAAGGATTCACAGAAGCTTTAAAATGGAAGAAGTTAAAATCACTAAAACCACTGCTAAATTTGACCAAGAAGAGAAGGTTTGTTTTTTAATGGAATTTCAGGTATCGGTACTTTGTCCATTATAAAATTAAGAGCCTGCAAAAATACAGGGTCTTTATCATGTCCTTAATGCACTTTTAATAGATCATAGAAATGGTCAAAACATCCCATAATTGCATGAAAGGCGCATATATCCTAGTATATATATACATTATGAAATTATATAGAATATTATTCACATCCCTTTAAACTGCTGTAAACAAGAAGATAAATTAGGCTTGCTGGCGTGAGGTTTATGCCAGCTGTGAGAAGAAAGTTAATTTGCTTTTAAATGTATGTTGTTTTCCTCTCATACCAACAACGCAAGTGGTTCAAGTTTAAAATCAGAGAAAATAACACTGAGTTTCCTGTAAGTGGACCATGTTAGGCCATGTTAGAAAGTTTGACTGCGTTGCTTGAACTGGAGCCATTTTGCACCTTTTCCAATTCAAAACCCTTAGGGAAAAAGTTTTAGAACATGGCCAACCATGTTCTAGATAACCAACATGAATTTTAATTTTTTTCTTGTTCTGCTGCTTCCTTTAAACAACTTCCCTCCTCCTTTCCCCAACGCATTCTCACCCCCCACCCCGACCCTTCACATTCTGAGCATCTGAAAATAGGTTCTAAACACAGGGAGAAAAGTCTGGCGCTGGGCAGGCACCTGCTACTTAGTGGGGTTGAGGCCTATATGAAAGAAGGTTAAAAAGGAAATGGCAAAGCCTTTAGAACTCAGCAGTTAAGGCTTTTGCCAAGCAAAGATCAAAGCCCTTGAGCTTTTAAGTCTTTTACTGGATTGGGATTGATTCCTCAAGCTCAAAACAGGCTCAGCTAGAAGTGGAGTGGCAGGTGTTGGATCTGTGAGGCATGCCCTCTGGCTAAGCTGGAACCCAGAGCTGCAGAGGTGCTGGCTCTGGATGCCAGATCCGGGGAAAGGACCTGTAACCAGAGTCAGAGTTGAGCTTAAGCAGAGACTGTGTTCAGGGATCTCCTCTGTCCTTCTCAAACACTGCAAGCTAGCTCAGAAAGAGGTTCCTGGAGGGCAGAGCACAACCTATTTAACGGGTGCATCTGAAATGGACTTGGAAGATTCATACCCATCAACTTGAGAAGTTTATTTTCTCAATCCCTTAGCTAGTTCCCCAGAGTCAGCTGACAAAGCAGATGGCAAGGTGACCTGAGTAGAGTTATCACTTTAGATGACAACCTGCAACAGGGCCTCTGGCTTGACACTCAGAGGCAGCCCTAGGGTTTATGGCACTGTGGGAAAGAGCACGAGAATTCATTGCTGTCCCCTTAAGCCCCATTTCCATCCATTTGACTCACCACTTAAAGCTAGTCTGTGTCACAAATGTGTCTGAGTTTTATGCCCAGCACCTTCCTTTGCATAGGGAGACCTTGGGGAAGGATTAAACTGAATCTTGAAAAATCAATAAACAATGCTCAAGTGGCTAGGAGCTCCTCAAAAGTGGAATATGTGGGAGAGAGGGACAGCAGGTAGTGCAGTGTTGGGGCCGAAAGTTGTGGCCTTAAAAGAAACTGACAGGGCTTCCCTGGTGGTGCAGTGGTTAAAAGAATCTGCCAATGTAGGGAACACAGGTTCGAGCCCTGGTCCAGGAAGATCCCACATGCTGCGGAGCAACTAAGCCCGTGAACCACAACTACTGAACTTGCGCTCTAGAGCCCGTGAGCCAGAACTACTAAGCCCATGTGCCACAACTACTGAAGCCCGTGCACCTAGAGCCCATGCTCTGCAACAAGAGAAACCACTGCAATGAGAAGCCCGCACACTGCAATGAAGAATATCCCCCACTCGCCACAACAGAAAAAGCCCACATGCAGCAACGAAGACCCAACGCTGCCAAAAATAAATAAATATTAAAAAAGAAAGAAAGAAAGAAACTGACATCCTCTCCTGATGCTCTCTGAGCCCTCAGCTAAGACTTAAAAGGACAAGGACCCAATTAAAGACAGGCAAAACCATTGGCAATACCAATTAGTGGTATGGTTCTCTAAGTAATGTTAGAAGTGTTAGTTCCCAGCGTTTTTCGAGAAATGCAAAGAAAATAAATGAGACTTTATTTTGTTTTGTGGTGGTAGTAGTAGTAGTAGTACGACAATTTTTTTAAAGGGGACCTGATAAGGCAAATGGTACAATGCTAGCTGACAGAATTCTTATCTGATTTCAATGCTTAGAAACTGAGAAGAGCAGCCATCATGGTTGAGAAGTGGTGCTCCATAGTCCTATCCTAACCTCAAGATGGGTGAGATGTGGTATGGAAAGCACCAGGCTGATTGAAATGACTTGGAGTCTTAATCCCAGAAAAGGACAATCAGCTAATCTTGAAGGAATTGTGAGGAAGCAGAGTGAGGTAGAGATTTGGTCCTGGCAACATTTTGGGAAAAATCATCACATAGGTGGCTTGTGAGCTCTTACTTAAACATGAACGTAGTCATTGCTAAGAGCCACCATGGGTTTCCTGGGAGCTAAGAGTGTCAACTGATCACATTCCTGTTTTGAAAGGAGTCCTTCCCTGATAGATAGGGGAGTAGTCATTCACTCCACATTTATCAAGCATTCTGTTTCAGGCATTGTGTATGTTTACAATTTAGAAAGCATTTTCTTTAAAATACAATTTAGGGAATTCCCTGGTGGTCCAGTTGTTAGGACGCTGTGCTTCCACAGCAGGGGGCCTGGGTCTGATCCCTGGTCAGGGAACTAGGCTCCCACAAGCTGGGCAGCCTGGCCATAAATGAATGAATGAATGAATAAATAAATAAAATACAATTTTGATTTTTTTCCTGATTATAAAAAACAAATCATTTTTCTGATTTTTTTTGGGGGGGGTTGCTGTGTGTCATGTGGGATCTTAGTTCCCTGACCAGGGATCGAACCCACACCCCCTGCATTGGAAGTGCAGTCTTAACCACTGGACCACCAGGGAAGTCCCTCATTTTTCTGATTATTGAAGAGAAACTTGCAGAGAAGAAATAAAATTATGTGTAATCTTACAATCCAGAATACCACTATTAACATTTTGCTGTATTTTTTACCACTTTAAAAATACAGGTTCTTAAAATAAGAACATGATCTTACTATATTATTTGGAGTTCTGCTTTAAAAAAAAAAAGTAAACTTTTTAAAGTTAAAAATTTTAAACTAATACCACAAATGGGGACGTGTTCAGATGAGTAAATGCAATGAATTTTTACAAAGTGAATGTACTGTTGTAACCATTATCCAGATAAAGAAATAGAAATATTGTCAAGACCTACAGAAGCCCTTTGTACCGCCTTCAGTCATGAGCCAGTTAACTACTAGGTACCCTGCTCTTAAAATCAATATTAAATTGTAAGCATTTTCCTGTCATTAATTTTTTTTGAAAACACTATTTTTGATAGCTACACAATACTTGGTTATATGGATGTGTTAAAATTTTGTCATTCTACTATTGGGCATTAATGTCAATTCCTTTTGGCATTGTTACATGTAATGTGATGTATATCCTTTCAGAGAAATATTTTTAGAAAATATTTTCACATGTTGATTTTGTTTAACATTTAAAATAACCTGTGAGATGTATAGTGCATCTGGTATTATATATAATTAGGCTCAGAAAGAATAACTTGTTTGAAGTTACACAGCTAAAGAGCTAAAGCTGGACGTAGAACCTCTGTTTTCTAATTCCTAGTTGCATAGATTCTCAACAGGACATCTAAGTCTCAAGGTATTCTTGTGAATCAAATGGGGAAAGGTGATATAACTAAAAAAGCAGTTGGGCTAATGCAAAAACGATTCGAAGGACTAGTATACCCAAAGAGTGTTGATGAATGATGCATAAATCTGTGGTATCTACAAAGGAAATCTTTATTGGCAAGCCTCAGGGCTCTGTCCTTGACTTCCCACCAGGGAAGCCCTGTCCTTGACTTTTGTTCCTTAAATAAGTTTATCTTCCACTTGAATGAAGGCAGGACACATTTGTTAAATTTGTGGATGACAAAGCAGTGAGAATATTAGAGGACATAAATGTAAAATATCTTAACAGGCTTGAAAGGTGGACTGAAGCCAAAAGGAGAAATTTAGTAAGATAAATGAAAAGTTCAGTACTTAGAGGGGAAAATGTGAACATTTTTAGAATAAGGGAAGTGTAGATCTACAGTTGGGAAATGACCTAGGGGACAAACTCTATGTCAGTGATCAGTGTGAGCAGACTTCCAGAAAGGTCCACAGAAATTTAAGCTGCACTGACAGAAGTAGAACATTCAGGTTGACTGAAATAGAATACATGAGATAGACAAGAAAGTCTGAAAACAGCAAAGCCTGATATGAATATACAGTAATAAAAAAGTGGAGGAACAGAGACCCATTGTACTCTAATCTGCTCAAACCACATCTGCAGTATTTGTCCCAGTTCTGGGCACACCCTTGGAGGAACTTGAGCTCCCTGGACTGTGTTCAGAAGATGGTGATGAAGGTAATGAAAAATCTCCAAACCTTGCCAGATCAGGCAGAGATGGTTTACCAGGGGGGAGAAAGGCAGTCATTGAACAAAATTTGTTTTTATCAGCTTAATTGGAATATAATTTATGTACACTAAAGTACATCCACTTAGAGTGTATGATTTGGTGAGTTTTGACATTTGTATAAACCCATGAAAACACTAGCACGATAAAGATGGGAACATTTTCATTACTCTGAAAGGATTCCTTATGCCTCTTTGTAGTCCATTCTCCCTCTACCCCAAGGCTTAGGCAACCGCTGATCTGCTTTCTGTCACTATAGATGAATTAATATTTTCTAGAATTGTATATAAATGGAACAGAAGAGCAGAACTCTTGTGATTGGCCTCTTGCATTCGGTCTGAAGATTTTGAGGTTTGCACATCTTGCTTCATCTATCCGTAGTTCGTTACTGGATGGTATGTCATCATATGGATGTACCACATTTTGTTTATTTATCTGATTTTGGACATTTGAGTTGTTTCCAGTTTGGGGCCATTATGGAAAAAGCTGCTATGTACATTCATGTTACAAGTTTTTGTGTGAACAAATGTTTTCATTTCTTTTGGGTAGATGCCTAGGAATGGAATGGCTGGGTCCTGTTGAACACTCAGTTCCACTAGGAACTTTATGAACAAGAGAAACAGTTTCCTAGACTCACTTTCTAGGGGGGAAAGAGGCAGTAAAACATGTCAACAAATGGTAAGTTCAGAAAGTGATAAATGATATAAGGATAGTAAAAGAGTTGCTGAAAGTGACTAAGAAGGGTTTATCTTAACTAGAATGATGAAGGAAGATCTCTCTGTAGAGCTGACATTTAAGTTGAGCTGAGTCCCGAATGGGACTTGGGCTCCAGAGTGTGCAGGCTCAGTAGTTGTGGCATGTGGGATCTTAGTTCTCCAATGTATGAAGCAATGTATGAAGGTTTGAGGGAGCACATTCCAGGAACTGGGAACTTTAAGAGCAAAGTCCTTGAGAAAGGATGGAGTTTGACTTAAGAAGGATGTAATAGTTGTCTCCAGAGGTTCAAAAGACAATCAGGAGGAAAAGGGATTACATTTATTCTATGAAATTTTAGAGGCATAAATATGACCAGCGAGCAGACATTAGGTAGAGAAGAGCTTGGGTTCAGTTGAAACTTTTCATAGTGGGATGTTTGGGGGTAGGAAAAGGACCAAGTTTTAAGTCCTTTTCTGTTGTTGAGGTTTTCTTTTCGTTCTTTGTTTCTTTTTGTTGTTGTTCTTAAGACCTTTCCTACTAATATGAATAACAACTACAACTAGATGGACATGGAACTAACTAGGGACTTTGGTCTCTAGTTAGAGACCAAATAAGTGGTCTTACTTTACCACTTATAATAAGTGAATTATTGAGCAGATATAAATCCAGCTTAAAAACGAATTACACTGGCTTGTGGCAGCCAAGTGTTAAGGAAAAAAAAGGAAAAAAAACTGCAGTAATTTACAAGGCAACTGATAGAAAAAAATATTTCATTTTTCTACTAATTTTGGGCTTAACAATAGACACTCAGAAAACATTCAAGTGTTCCTTGAGAGGCCAGAAAAAGAAGGATGCATTATCTTCTTTCAGTTAAATGACACCTTCTATGGTTAGTGTACAAGGAAGTGTGAGGACATGTTAATAAAAATAGAGGTAATCCTTCAGCATTTACCTACATCTGTCCATTTAAAAATAATAATAGTGATTTGAAATTAAATGATATCTACCAACATATTAATGCAGATAAAAGATGCAGTCTTTTTGAAAATGTATTAGAAGACTAAATTATATAATTACTTTTAATTATTGTGCAAACTTAAGAACAATAAAGGAACAGAAGAAGGAGGAGAAGGAGGAAGGCAGAGAGGAGTAGAAAACCATCTATTTCACTGACTTAAGAAACTGCTGCTTTCATCCTTCCATGATATCCTCAGTCCTTGTCTAGATGCTTCTGTAATCATCAGGTAAGAGTGCAGGCATGTTTTTAGTACTATACGGCTTTGTGTCATATCAATTCAATAAAGCATATCATCAATTATTGATTCCTTACATGAATGAACAATATAGGGTCATCAGCAGGAGGATTTCTTGCCAGCTTCTTTGCTATGGGAAGGGTGCATAAAGGATAGGGGTAAGGTAAAGCTCTCTAAGGCAGGGCTCCTCAAGCTGTGGTCCTGTCACCTCTAGGGGATGTGGTATGACCTACTTTTCCAGCCCTTGTCATTCTCAGGGTCCTCAATTTGTGCAAGAAGACAGTTCATTTACCAGTAGCAGAGGACAGCTGTTCTCCATGAACTTGTCAGAGAGTATAATCTTTATTGGGACATATTCATGTGTCATAAAATTCACCATTTTAAAGTGTATGTATCAGTGGTTTCAGTATATTCAGAGAGTTGTACAACCTTCAGAGCATTTTTATCACCTCGAGAAGAAGTACCATATCCATTAGCAGTCACTCCTCATTCTTCCCTCTTCTGACTAATCCACTTTCTATCTCCATGGATTTGCCTATCCTGGATATTTCATTTAAGTGGAGTGGTACAATGTGTGGTCTTTTGTGATTGGCTTTCATTTAGTGTAATATTTTCAAGGTTCATCCATGTTGCAGCATGTGTAAGTACTTTACTCCTTTTTATGGCTGAATAATATTCCTTTGTATGGCGATACCAGAGTATAATCTTTTTAAAAATATTTTTTGCTCAGTGGCCATGGCTCATGGGCCTAGCCACTCCGCGGCATGTGGGATCTTCCTGGACCGGGGCACGAACCCGCGTCTCCTGCATGTGCAGGCGGACTCTCTACCACTGCGCCACCAGGGAAGTCCTAATATTTATTTTTATTTTTAAATTTTTGGCTGCTTCACGTCTCCATTGCAGCACATGTGATCTTTTGTTTCTGCGTGCAAGCTTCTCTGTAGTTGTGGCGCTCGGGCTCCAGAGTGTGCGGGCTCAGTAGTTGTGGCATGTGGGATCTTAGTTCTCCAACCAGGGATTGAATCCGCGTCCCCAGCATTGGAAGGTGGATTCTTAACCACTGGACCACCAGGGGAGTCCCCAGAGAGTATAATCTTGAACTCACTCTCACTCAGTATTCAACAGTTAGGCCCTTGGAAAAATGGGTGAAATACTGAAATATATATGAAAAACAATGCTCTGTATGGAATTGTGCTGCAAAGGTCAAACAATGACATGAAGATTGTCTAGTCAAGTTATCAAACAAATATGTTAATAAAGTTACACATCTCTAAAATGGAAGTTTGATTCACTCATATTTGTAAAAACAATATAAATTGCATAACTTCATAATTTTTTGTTTTATTTTTTAAGAGAGTATCCGAATCAAATCTTTCCTTCCCCACCCCACATACTATTTACTATGAAATGTTGGCTCCTGTTTTAAATGGATTTCTTTTAAACAACTTTTTTCCAATACTGATTATCTCCAACTTCAAAAGCTAACAGTGATCATTTCTAGGTGGTAAAATTATGGGAGATTTTGATTTTCTCTTTTCATTTGTCTCTGGTTTCCTCAATAAGCATGCATTATATTTTTAAATAAGAGGGGAAGGAAAGAAAAAAACAGACAAAAAAACAGGCTGAAAGAAACAGTTATGGAAGTTCTCCTGAAAGATGTGTAGTCTGTCCATTTCTCCAGAGTATGTCCCTGGAGTAAGCCAGAGGGCACTGAATTGCATTTTCTTTAGTGCGCTACTCTGTGTTAAAGAGTTTTCTAAAAACATCCTTAAGTTGTTGCATTTCTTGAAGGATATCACTGAGACTATCACTTACTGCATCTTACAGGATATACTCTGAACATCTGTCTTAGTCTCTTCAGTCTTGGTACCAGAAATAGTAGTGCTTCTTCCAAGGAAGTAGCTTACTTTTTTCTAAAAAGCACTTAGTGTTAATTTTTTAAACAGTTTTATTGAGCTAGAACTCATATACCATACAATTCATCCATTTAAAATGTATGATTCAATGGCTTAGAATATTCATAGAGTTGTGCAACTATCACTACAGTCAATTTTATAACATTTTCATTATCCCAAAAGAAACCTTTCTCCTCTAAGCCATCATCCTCCAGTTCCCCTCTCCTTCCCCAGTCCTAGATGACTACTAACCTATTTGCTCTATGGATTTGCCTAATCTGGACATTTCATATAAATGGAATAATACGAAATAGGATCCTTTTTCACTTAGCATAATGTTTTCAAGACTCATCCATTTTGTACAATGTATCAGTACTTCATTAATTTTTTAATTGTCAAGTAATATTCCACTGTATGGATATGCCACTTTTTATTTATCCATTCTTCTGTTGATGGCCATTTGGATTATTTTCAGCATTTGGCTATTGTAAGCAATGCTGCTATGAATGTTTATGTACATGTTTTTATTTGAATACCTGTTTTTAATTCTTTTGGGTGTATAACTAGGGGAAGAATAAATGAATTATGTGGTAATTCTATGTTCCAATTTCTCCACATTCTTACCAAAACTTGTTATTTTTCATTTTCCTAATGGATATTAAATGGTATCTCATTCTGTGTTTTTGTCTTTTGTGTTATTTACTGGCAAAGAAAGATATTTCTTTGCCAGTAAATAACAGGTTGCGGGACTTCCCTGGTGGCACAGTGGTTGAGAATCCACCTGCCAATGCAGGGGACATGGGTTCGAGCCCTGGTCCAGGAAGATCGCACATGCCGTAGAGCAACTAAGCCTGTGAGCCACAACCCCTGAGCCTGCATTCTAGAGCCCGTAAGCCACAACTACTGACCCTGCATGCTGCGGCTACTGAAGCCTGCATGCCTAGAGCCTGTTATCTGCACAAGAAAAGCCACCACAATGAGAAGCCCGTGCACTGCAACAAGAGTAGCCCCTGTTCGCCACAACTAGAGAAAGCCCCCATGCAGCAAAGGAGACCCAATGCAGCCAAAAATTAAAAAAATAATAATAATTTTTTATAAACAATAGGTTGCCATAAGCTGTTTTCAGACCGATTTGCTTTTCATTGTGGTTTTGATATGCATGATCAGTGATGTTAAACATCTTTTTATGTGCTTATTGGCTATTTGTAAATCTTCCTTGCAGAAATATCTATTCAGATCCTTTCCTCATATTACAATTGGGTTGTCTTTTTATTACTAAGTTGTATGGGTTCTTTAGATATTCTAGAAACAAGTCCCCTATTATATACATGACTTGTAAATATTTCCTCCTATCCTGTGAGTTGTCTTTTCATTTTCTTTTTTTCTGCGGTACGCGGGCTTCTCACTGTTGTGGCCTCTCCCGTTGCGGAGCACAGGCTCCGGTCGCGCAGGCTCAGCGGCCACGGCTCACGGGCCCAGCCGCTCCGCGGCATGTGGGATCTTCCCAGACCGGGGCACGAACCCATGTCCCCTGCATCGGCAGGTGGACTGCCAACCACTGCGCCACCAGGGAAGCCCCGATTACTGTAGCTTTGTAGTGAGTTTTGAAATGGAGAAATGTGAGTCCTCAAATTTTGTTCTTTTTCAAAATTATTTTGGCTATCCTGGGTCTCTTGAATTTTCACATGAATTTTGGGATCAGCTGCCAATTTCTGCAAAGAAGTCAGCTGTGATTTTGATAGGGATTACTTTGAAACTGTAAATCAATTTGAGGAATATTTCCATCTAAACAATTTAAAGTTTTCCAATCCATGAACATGAGATATCTTTCCATTTATGTAGGCCTTTTAAAATTTCTTTCAATGCTGTTTCATAGTTTTTTAGTGTAAAAGCCTTGTACTTCTTTTGTTAAAATTAGTACTAAGTATTTATTCTTTCTGATGCTATTGTAAATGGAATTCTTTTCTTTATTTCATTTCCTCCTTTCCAATCTGGGTGGCTTCTATTTCTTTCTTTTTTTTTTTAATATTTATTTATTTTGGCTGCACCAGGTCTTTGTTGTGGCACGTGGCCTTCTTAGCTGCGGCACGCATGTGGGAACTAGTTCCCTGACCAGGGATCAAACCCAGGCCCCCTGCACTGGGAGCAAGGAATCTTACCCACTGGACCACCAGGGAAGTCCCTCTTCTATTTCTTTTTTTTTTTTTTTCCTTTTTTTTTTTTTTTTTTTTCTATTTCTTATTGTTGCCTAATTGCCCTGGCTAGAATGTCCCACACAATGATGAATAGATATGGGGAGAGCAGACACGCTGGTCTTGCTCCTCATCTTAGAGGGAAGGTAGTCAGTCTTTCACCATTAATTTGATGTTAGCTGTGGGTTTTTTGTAGATGCTTTATATCAGGTTGAAGACATTTCCTTTTCTGTACATGCTTTATATCAGGTTGAAGACATTTCCTACGTTGTTGAGTGTTTTTATCATGAAGGGGTCTTGAATTTTGTTAAATGCTTTTTCTGCATCTATTATGATGATCCTGTGGGGTTTGGCCTTTATTCTATTAATGTGATATAATACATTAATTGACTTTTGGATGTTAAAAGCCAATCTTGCATTCCTGGGTAAATCCTGTTTGATCATGGTGTATAATCCTTTTTTTAAAAAAAAAATAAATTTATTTATTTATTTTTGGCTGCGTTGGGTCTTCGTTGTTGCACGCGGGTTTTCTCTAGTTGTGGCAAGCAGGGGCTACTCTTTGTTGCAGTGCATGGGCTTCTTATTGTGGTGGCTTCTCCTGTTGCAGAGCACAGGCTCTAGGCATGCGAGCTTCAGTGGTTGTGGCATGTGGGCTCAGTAGTGGTGGCTCGTGGGCTCTAGAGTGCAGGCTCAGTAGTTGTGGCACACAGGCTTAGTTGCTTTGCGGCCTGTGGGATCTTCCTGGACCAGGGTTCAAACCCATGTCCCCTGCATTGGCAGGTGGATTCTTAACCACTGCACCACCAGGGAAGCCCTATAATCCTTTTTATACTCTACAAGATAAACAAATGTGAGCCTCTAAAATCTACTTTTACAAAGATGGAAGAATTAGAAAGTGAATATTTTCACTGCAAACACATTTATTATGTTTTAAAAAATTCAGGATAAGGAGCCCTAAAATAGTCGGCATCTTTAGATATTATATGATTTCATTTCTAAAAGTATTGTTTGCATACATCCTTCCAGGAACACAATGTCTTTTAAAATAAGGCACACCTATGGTTACAAAATGAGAAAAAGGGAAAGCTAATGTTTGGATTTCTTTTAGAGGAAAAGCCCTGATCTAATTATTGAGAGGATTAGCCAACTCTGTCCACATTTTATTCATTTAGCAGAAACATGCAAACATAATATTTTTGCTCCCTTTCAACATGTTCAGAGGCCCAGAAACCTTTGGGACAGAATACCTTTTGGGGTAGATTTTATTTATTTATTAAAAAAATTTTTTTAATTAAAAAAAATTATTTTATTTTCGTTTTCGGCCACATGGCATGTAGGATCTTAGCTCCCTGTCCAGCGATCAAACCTGTGCCTCCTGCATTGGGAGTACAGAGTCTTAACCACTGGACCCCTAGGGAAGTCCCTTGAGGTAGATTTTATTAATGGAACTCCAGTAACTCTTATTATATCCTTATTTTTAATTAGTCTCTCTGTATTTGCATAATCATGGATGTTTTGAAATAATATTGCATTGTTCCAACAATCTGGCAGGCATGAATTTTTCAGACCAGGAGATATTTATGGCTGGCTGAGGCAGGGCAACCACTGCTCTGAATCTTAAGATTTCACCTTAGACGTAGAGACTCTAACATACTCTTTTTCTTTTTTTTGGCTGTGTTGGGTCTTTGTTGCTGTGCGCGGACTCTCTCTAGTTGTAGTAAGCGGGGGCTACTGTTTGTTGCGGTGTGCAGAGTTCTCCTTGTGGTGGCTTCTCTTGTTGCAGAGCATGGGCTCTAGGCACATGGGCTCAGTAGTTGCAGCTCACAGGCTTAGTTGCTCCACGGCATGTGGGATCTTCTCGGGCCAGGGATCGAACCCATGTCCCCTGCATTGGCAGGTGGATTCTTAACCACTGCAGCACCAGGGAGGTCCCTATAACAGACTCTTTTTACTTCTGGCTCAGTGTTAGAGACTTGGAGTAGATTCCAATTTCCATTTGATAGTCCTTTGTGGAACGTTCAGCCTTTGTGATATGTGATGATTGGAATAATCGTCCCCTCTACAAAACTTATAAAAATAGCTTGGGTTTTGTTTTTTGTTGCTGGATTGTTACAAAGGGAACACATAAGGATTTGAATACATTTGGATGTCTTCATTTAATGAACTAGGTTGAGTTTGGCTTAGAGTTGGAAAAGGATGCACTGCAGCTGATGAGATTCTGACCAACTTTAGGTCACACGATTACTTCTAACCTCTTCCTTCACCAAGTTGTTACTAGAACCACTAACAAGCAAACTGCTTGGAAGATCATCTTCACTCCATGCCAATGAGGTCAGTAAAAGGTGTTAAATGGCTTAAAGGAAGCAGGAGAGTGCCACTCTCCCCCAAAACCCCAGGAGCATATTTGTGGGTGGTGATTGTATCCAACTGCTACCCATCCTCCATCCAAAATGGCCAGACTTGCTCTTCCTCCTCTCATTCCACACATAGTTAAAAATAAATTTAACCAACAGAAAATATCAGATAACATACATCCTATTCACTCTTTCAGAAATTATTTATGGAAGGTATAGGATGTGCTAGGCCATAGGGACACAAGTAGGAACTAGACATCTTCCTGCCCTGATGAAGCTTGAGGTCCTCTACTGGAAAAGACAGACAAAGAACATGACAGAAGTAAACAAACAAAATTATTATAAATTATAATAACCTTTCATAAGATTTATGAGACCTGTGGGACAAGAGGTTGGTCATATAAAGAGCAGGGGGAACAGGGCTTCCCTGGTGGTGCAGTGGTTAAGAATCCACCTTCCAATGCAGGGGACACGAGTTCGATCCCTGGTCCAGGAAGATCCCACATGCCACGGAGCAACTAAGCCCATGAGCCACAACTACTGAGCCTGCGCTCTAGAGCCTATGAGCCACAACTACTGAGCCCGTGAGCCACAACTACTGAACCCCGCATGCCTAGAGCCCATGCTCCGCAACAAGAGAAGCCACCACAATGAGAAGCCCGCACACTGCAATGAAGAGTAGCCCCTGGGCTTCCCTGGTGGCGCAGTGGTTGAGAGTCCGCCTGCCGATGCAGGGGACACGGGTTTGTGCCCCGGTCTGGGAAGATCCCACATGCCGCGGAGCGGCTGGGCCCGTGAGCCATGGCCGCTGAGCCTGTGCGAACGGATCGTGTGCTCTGCAACGGGAGAGGCCACAACAGTGAGAGGGGCCCGCGTACCACACACAAAAAAAGAGTAGCCCCTGCTCACCACAACTAGAGAAAGTCCGCGTACAGCAACAAAGACCCAACGCAGCCAAAGATAAGTTAAAAAAAAAAAAAAAAAAGCGGGGGAACAGAGCCCTAGGGAGAAGGAACAGCGCATGCAAAGGTCCAGAGCCTGGAACAGGACTCACCTGTTCTAGTAACTAAAGAAGGCCAGCTTGTCTGGAAGGTAGTAAGCAAGGGAGAATGGCACTGGAGGGAGCCCAAGGTTAGTGGGCACCCAGATCATGCTCAGCTCTTCTAAGCAACTGTATTAGTTTACTAGGGCCTAGGATATGTGGGGTTTGTTTCGTTTTTCTCTATACCATGAAGCAAGTAACTCAATTCTGACACTGTCTACCTGCAGATAGGCTTAGATCCCACAGGTTAAGGGCTTAGTCTTACAAGATGCACCCCCCTCCCCCGGGTTCAATTAATTTGCTAGAACAATTCACGGAGCACTGAGAAACATTTTACTTACTAGATTGCTGCTTTATTATAAAAGGATATAACTCAAGAACAGCCAGATGGAAGAGGTGCTTAGGGCAAGGTATGTGGGAAGTGGGGAGGAGCTTCCATGCTCTCTGGGAGCAACACTCTCCCTGCATTTCCATGTGTTCACCAACCCAGAAGCTCTCTGAACTCGGTCCTTTTGGGTTTTAACGGAGGCTTCATTACATAGGCAAGATTGATTAAATTATTGGCCTTTGGTGATTGAACTCAATCTTCAGCCCCTCTCCCCTCTTTGGAGGACTGAAATTTCCAATCCTCTAATCCCTTGGTTGGTTCACCTGGCAACCAGCCTAGATCCTTAAGTTACCTAGGAGCTTTCCAAAAGTCACCTTATTAACATAACAAAAGACACCTTTATTGCTCTCATCACTTTGAAAATTCCAAGGGTTTTAGGAGGTCTGTGCTAGCTAGTGGAGGAAAACCAAATATCTAGTTCTTATTATAAATCACAATATCACAGGCTACCATAACAAAATAGCACAGACTAGGTGGCTTCAGCAACAGAAATTTATTTCTCACAGTGGAGAAATGGAGGCTGGAAGACTAAGATCAAGGTGTTGGCAGTGTGCTTTCTCCTGAGGCATCTCTCCTTGGTTTGCAGGTGGCTGCCTTCTCTGTGTCCTCACATGGCTTTTCCTCTGTGCACATGCTCTCTGGTGTCTCTGTATGTTCTAATCTCTTCTTATAAGGACACTAGTCAGATTTGATTATGGCCCACCCTAAAGGCATTTTAACTTAATTACCTCTTTAAAGGCCCTATCTCCAAATACAGTTACATTCTGAAGTAGTGGGATGTTAAAAAACAAACAACAGGCCCAAAGTGGAGTTGCTTATACTAAGCCCCATGTCATCAAACTGAGACTTAATTACAGTTTCGGCTGTCCCAGAAATGGAATCTTAAACCAGTCAATCAGGAATTGTCTGGTCAGCACTAGTTAGATAATCTGCCCAAGAGACCCGTGTCATCCCCTAAAGGAAAGTGACCTCACAATAACTAAACTGCTTTTTTGCCTAGTATAATTTCCTTGATCCTGTTCCCTTCTGGCTATAAAAGTCTTTCATTTTGTACAGCTCCTTGGAGCTCCTTTCTATCTGCCACATTGGCTGCTGCCCAATTCTAATTGATTTTTGCTCAAATAAACTTAAAATTTTTAATATACCTTAGTTTGTCTTTTAGTCATATGAACGTATGAACTGGGAGGGCGGGGGAACACAATTCAGTCCATAATGGCAACATTAAGGATTTCAGATTTGCTCCTAAGAGCAATGGAAAACCATCGAAAGATTAGAAGCAAGGGCTATGTTAAAGGGGATGTAGCCAATGCTTCCAGACATCATTTTTTTAAATTAACAAAACCCTGTTTTTTGTTCAAGACTTCAATGTGTTCAGTCAAAAATGCAAAATTGATTGGTTCCCTTGGCACAGGGAACCTCTTGGGAGGCCATGTGACAGTATAAGTGGCTAAAGAGATATAATTTGGAAGTCTACTGAGTGGGCTTCAATAGTCTCAGGGGAGGCTATTGCTTTACTGAAAAAAGGTATGTTCCTTTATCCTACACTCTTTCTTCTTCTTCCTATCTGGGAAAAGGATACAATGCCTGGAGGTACAGCAGTCATCTTGCAACCACGAGGATGAAGGTTTCATGCTAAAGATATAGAGCAGGCAGGTAGAAACAGCTTGGTTTTCAGATCACACCCCTGAGCTGCTACATAAGCTCTGGTCAGTCTACTTCCAGACTTTTTGTTACATGTGAATAATAAATCCCTACTTATTTAAACCACTGAGGTAGGGATTCCTGTTACAGCTGAACACACTACTTCCTGGTACAGAGAGCTAGAGGAGAAGAAGGAATACCAGTTTAGAGACCTTTGCTAGAGTCCAGAGCAGAGATGACAAGGACCTGCATTAGAATGGCAGCAATGGCCTTGGCGCAAAGTGGACGGATCCCAGATGCAAGATGCATTGCCTGAGCAGCCCGCACATTTGATCCCAAGAATTTCCCCTCCCTTGTTAGGGCCTTTGAGTTTGCTTTATTTGCCTTCTCTTAAAGTCCTATAGGGGCCTCCCTGGTGGTGCAGTGGTTAAGAATCTGCCTACCAATGCAGGGGACATGGGTTCGAGCCCCGGTCTGGGAAGATCCCACATGCCACGGAGCAGCTAAGCCCGTGCGCCACAACTACTGAGCCTGCGCTCTAGAGCCCGCAAGCCACAACTACTGAGCCCACGTACCACAACTACTGAGCCTGTGCTTCTAGAGCCTGCAAGCCACAACTACTGAGCCCACGTGCCTAGAGCCTGTGCTCCGCAACAAGAGAAGCCACTGCAGTGAGAAGCCCGCGTACCGCAACGAGAAGCCTGCGCACTGAAACAAAGACCCAACACAGCCAAAAATAAAAAAACCAATAAATAAATAAATTTATAAAGTCCTATAGCATGCACAGCCTCAATAAACATTTTTGGAGCACCTGCCTCTGTGCTGGGTCCTGTATTTTTGAGGTGTTTTTCCCTGGCTGCTCACTAGTACGTTGATCACTCTTTCCTATGAAATCAGTTGTTTTCAACTTTATGTCTGTAATCCACAGTAATAAATATATTTTATATCATGACCAAAACACATGCAACTTGATGTATAACTGAAAAAGGAAAGCTTCACTTAGCAGTATTTGTAATACGTGCCACAAGCTTCATTATTTTTCATTCTATTCTACTGTTCACAAAAAGATCCTGATCACATCTACCACTCACTAAGTTTGCTTTCATGATCCTCCAATGACCATGGTTTGAAAACTCAATCTCTATCATTCTTATGGCCTCCATTCTTCACTACCTAGTGATATCTCTCGAACTGATGTTTGTTTTACCATCTGGACCATGAGCCCCTCCCCACCGTATTGTATCTATCCATAGTGCCTGGCACTGTGCCAGGCACATAGTGCATTGCACACTCCTTGAGATCAAGAGCTGCAGAGTGTGACGCTTTGGGTCCCCTCAGCACTATGAACATGAGAAATCCACCCTTCCCATTTGTCTGGGCTTGGCTAAGGGGTGGTCTTTTTTTTTTTAATTTAATTTAATTTATTTTTTTATACAGCAGGTTCTTATTAGTTATCTATTTTATGCATATTAGTGTATATATGTCAATCCCAATCTCCCAATTCATATCAACACAACCACCATCCCCCTGTCCCCCGCTTTTACCCCCTTGGTGTCCATATGTTTGTTCTCTACATCTGTGTCTCTATTTCTGCCTTGCAAACTGGTTCATCTGTACCATTTTTCTAGATTCCACATTATGCGTTAATATACGATATTTATTTTTCTCTTTCTGACTTACTTCACTCTGTATGACAGTCTCTAGGTCTATCCATGTCTCTACAAATGACCCAGTTTCATTCCTTTTTGTGGCTGAGTAATATTCCATTGTATATATGTGCCACATCTTCTTTATCCATTCGTCTGTCGATGGGCATTTAGGTTGCTTCCATGACCTGGCTATTGTAAATAGTGCTGCAATGAACATTGGGGTGCATGTGTCTTTTTGAATTGTGGTTTGCTCTGGGTATATGCCCAGTAGTGGGATTGCTGGATCATATGGTAATTCTATTTTTAGTTTTATAAGGAACTTCCATACTGTTCTCCATAGTGGCTGCATCAATTTACATTCCCACCAACAGTGCAAGAGGGTTCCCTTTTCTCCACACCGTCTCCAGCATTTGTTGTTTGTAGATTTTCTGATGATGCCCATTCTGACTGGTGTGAGGTGATACCTCATTGTAGTTTTGATGTACATTTCTCTAATGATTAGTGATGTTGAGCATCCTTTCATGTGTTTGTTGGCAATCTGTATATCTTCTTTGGAGAAATGTCTATTTAGGTCTTATGCCCATTTTTTGACTGGGTTGGTTGTTTTTTGATACTGAGCTGCATGAGGTGCTTGTAAATTTTAGAGATTAATGCTTTGTCAGTTGCTTCGTTTGCAAATATTTTCTCCCATTCTGAGGGTTGTCTTTTCGTCTTGTTTATGGTTTCCTTTGCTGTGCAAAAGCCTTTAAGTTTCATTAACTCCCATTTGTTTATTTTTGTTTTTATTTCCATTCCTCTAGGAGGTGGGTCAAAAAGGATCTTGCTGTGATTTATGTCATAGAGTGTTCTGCCTATGTTTTCCTCTAAGAGTTTTATAGTGTCCGGTCTTACATTTAGGTCTCCAATCCATTTTGAGTTTATTTTTGTGTATTATGTTAGGGAGTGTTATAGTTTCATTCTTTTACATGTAGCTGTCCAGTGTTCCCAGCACAACTTATTGAAGAGACTGTCTTTTCTTCATTGTATATTCTTGCCTCCTTTATCAAAGATAAGGTGACCATACATGCGTGGGTTTATCTCTGGGCTTTGTATCCTGTTTCATTGATCTATATTTCTGTTTTTGTGTGAGTAGCATATTGTCTTGATTACTGTAGTCTGAAGTCAGGGAGTCCGATTCCTCCAGCTCCGTTTTTTTCCCTCAAGATTGCTTTGGCTATTCGGGGTCTTTTGTGTCTCCATACAAATTTAAAGATTTTTTTGTTCTAGTTCTGTAAAAAATGCCACTGGTAATTTGATAAGGATTGCATTGAATATGTAGATTGCTTTCGGTAGTATAGTCATTTTCACAATATTGAGTCTTCCAATCTAAGAACAAGGTATAACTCTCCATCTGTTTGTGTCATATTTGATTTCTTTCATCAGTGTCTTATAGTTTTCTGAGTACAGGTCTTTTACCTCCTGTGGTAGGTTTACTCTCAGGTGTTTTATTCTTTTTGTTGCAGTGGTAAATAGGATTGTTTCCTTAATTTCTCTTTCTGATCTTTCATTGTTAGTATATAGGAATGCAAGAGATTTCTGTGCATTTTGTACAACTTTACCAAATTCACTGATTAGCTCTAGTAGTTTTCTGGTGGCATTTTTAGGATTCTCTATGTATAATATCATGTCATCTGCAAACAGTTACAGTTTTACTTCTTCTTTTCCAATTTATATTCCTTTTATTTCTTTTCTTCTCTAACTGCTGTGGCTAGGACTTCCAAAACCATGTTGAATAATACTGGTGAGAGTGAACATCCTTGTCTTGTTCCTGATCTTAGAGGAAATGCTTTCAGTTTTTCACTGTTGGGAATGATGTTTGCTGTGGGTTTGTTGTAGATGGTCTTTATTATGTTGAGGTAGTTTCCCTCTATGCCCACTTTCTGGAGAGTTTATATCATCAGTCGGTGTTGAATTTTGTCAGAAGCTTTTTCTGCATCTATTGCGATTATCATATGGTTTTTATTCTTCAGTTTGTTAATATGGTGTCTCACGTTGATTGATTTGCATATATTGAAGAATCCTTGCATCCCTGGGGTAAATCCCACTTGCTCATGGTGTATGACCCTTTTAGTGTGTTGTTGGATTCTGTTTGCTAGTATTATGTTGAGAATTTTTGCATGTATATTCATCAGTGATATTGGTCTGTAATTTTCCTTTCTTGTAGTATCTTTGTCTGGTTTTTGTATCAGGGTGATGGTGGCCTCATAGAATGAGTTTGGGAGTGTTCCTCCCTCTGCTATATTTTGGAAGAGTTTGAGAAGGATGGGTGTTAGCTCTTCTCTAAATGTTTGATAGAATTCACCTGTGAAGCCATCTGGTCCTGGGCTTTTGTTTGTTGGCAGGTTTTTAATCACAGTTTCAAGTTCCTTACTTGTGATTCATCTGTTCATATTTTCTATTTCTTCCTGGTTCAGTTTTGGAAAGTTCAACCTTTCTAAGAATTTGTCCATTGATTCCAAGTTGTCCATTTTATTGGCATAGATGTGCTTGTAGTAGTCTCTTATGTTGCTCTGTATTTCTGGGGTGTCTCTTGTAACTTCTCCTTTTTCATTTCTAATTTTATTAATTTGAGTCCTCTCCCTCTTTTTCTTGATGAGTCTGGATAAAGGTTTATCAATTTTGTTTATCTTCTCAAAGAACCAGCTTTTAGTTTTATTGACCTTTGCTATTTTCTTTGTTTCCATTTCATTTATTTCTCCTCTGATTTTTATGATTTCTTTCCTTCTACTAACTTTGGGTTTTGTTTGTTCTTCTTTCTCTAATTGCTTTAGGTTTAAGGTTAGGTTGTTTATTTTATGTGTTTGTTGTTTCTTGAGGTAGGCTTGTATTGCTATAAACTTCCCTCTTAGAACTGCTTTTGCTGCATCCCATAGGTTTTGGGTCATTGTGTTTTCATTGTCATTTGTTTCTAGGTAATTTTTGATTTCCTCTTTGACTTCTTCCAGTGATCTCTTGATTATTTAGTAACGTATTGTTTAGCCTCCATGTGTTTGTGTTTTTTACGTTTTTTTCCCCTGTAATTTATTTCTAATCTCATAGCGTTGTGGTCCGAAAAGATGCTTGATATGATTTCAGTTTTCTTATATTTACCGAGGTTTGATTTGTTACCCAGGATGTGATCTGTCCTGGAGAATGTTCCATGTGCACTTGGGAAGAAAGTGTAATCTGCTGTTGCGCCCCTCCTACGATCTCATTGCAGCTTCTCCTTTGTCTTTGGATGTGCGGTATCTTTTTTGGTGAGTTCCATTGTCTTCCTGTTCAGCAGTTACTTGTGATTCCGGTGCTCTCACAAGAGGGAGTGAGCGCTTGTCCTTCTACTCCGCCATCTTGAACCAGTCTCCACGGGGAGGTCTTAGAAGTTCAGGAAAACATGAAAATCTTGTTTCCAACAAATATTTTAGGACACTGTCCACATCTCTCATCAATAATCTCCCTCTTTTTAGGACTTTTAATATTATTATGGTAATATCAAACCTCAGATTTTTGGTGTCTTTCTGAATATTCAGTGCATGGACTAGTTGATTTAGTAATGTAAGACAACCTAAAATACTAGCAGGATAGAGCTAGGGCAGAAGGCTTTCCTCTAACTGGGAAACGTCAAGAAAACTAAGAGAAAAGGACCATGGCTAGGAGATGGAGGGCTGTTTGTGGCAAGGTTGTCACACCATCCCTGGAGCAGCCCATCTTTGAGGCATTGGAGAGACCGAAGGCTGGAGAGTTCTGGGGAAGTTTCCTAGAGCATGTAGACTTGCGCAAGCCAGTGAACATGAGACAGAAAACAACCTCATATCTGGAGCAAATTTCAGTCTTCCAGTCTGGTTTTCTCTGTACTTGCTGCCTCCATTTATCAACAAGACACATTGCTGCCTCCTGGGCTTCTGAGTGCCCCCACCCTGTGGGCCGGAGATGGAGATATCAGACTTGACATTCCTGGCTCACAGGGGCAGACCTGTCTGGCGGGCTACTTGCTGCCTGTCACTTTGGCTCAAGGGAGGGTCCTGCTGCTCCTGGGAGAGCCACCATTTGTTGCCTGCTAAGAAATTGCTTTTCCAATAAAAAGAACAGGGCAGCTTTAATTGTAATCTGGAACAGACTCCAAGATACACTAATAAGTGAAAAAAACAAAGTTCAGAGAGTGTGTATAATATGCTATCATTAGGGGGAGAAGAAGGAAGATTATTTATTTGTAAATGCTTATTTGCATATATGTAGAATATCTCTGGAAGAACACACAACAGACTGGAACTAGTACTATGTTTAAGGAGAAGCGAGTGGCTGGGAAATAGGGATGGGAGAGATATTTTTTATGTATACCTTTTTTGCATTTTGAATTTTTTACCATGTACATGTTATAACTGATTCAAATAAATGATTATTTCCAATCAAAGCAATTTATGCAGCCACTAAAAGTGGTATTTATGAAACACATGTAATAACGTAGTTTATAATATCATTTTAAATGAACCATTATATGTATGCTAACACTAAACAAAACTTAACAACCTCATCATTTACTAACAATAAGCAAAACTCTTAGGTATATAGAAAACGACTGGAAGGAGATGTACCACAAGGTTAATGGTGATTTCTGAAACTATAGGTATTTTCTCCTTTTTTTTCACTATTTCCAAATTTTCTTTTATTATATCTTTTATTGCATAATGGTGAAAAAAATAAACCTTAGAACAAAGAAACTAAATTGCTTTTCCTTTTCAGGTTGTAGCAACTGAGCTATCCAGGAAAGGACTAACCTGTCCACTCCTTGACTTGTGGTCTTGACTCCCCTTCTGGCTGCAGGGGTAGATTTGAACCAGAGATGAGGCCTAGAGGCATTGGGAAGAGTCAAACAAAGAAAGAAAAAGGAAGGATGTCAGCTGCTTTCTACCTGATGGATTTTCTTCACTTTCATCACAGATGTGTGTGGGAGTGTGGGAGTCAGGTATTCCTGGCTGAATATACCTGCTCCTTGGAGCTTTCTCCATCTACTGTGCTCCAGCCTCCTGGGTCACCAACTCTTCTAGGTTCTTTCTCATTTGTAGCTCATCATGTCATATTTAACTCCTATACTGTGCCCATCTCTTTTTTTTTGGCCGTGCCACATGGCGTGTGGGGATCTTAGTTCCCTGACCAGGGATCCAACCTGTGCCCCCTGCAGTGGAAGCATGAGTCCTAACCACTGGACAGCCAGGGAAGTCCCCAGTAGTGCCCATCTTGATTCTTGACTTGTGGGTGGATCTCCTCCTGTAGGTCTGTCCCCTCCTGTGCCACAAGTCCCAACCTCCAGCTCTGCAGTCTTGTATTGTCAGCTACCTCCGAGTTTCTTGCGGAGTGCTCCAAGGTGCATTAAACAGGTTTGGAGTGAATGTGAAGTTCCCCTGCCAAACCTGCTGCCAAACTTTGTACTCCTCAGTTCTGTTAATAGCATTACCACCCATGCAGTTGTCCAGCCAGGGATCTTGGCAGTTCACCTCGACTCTTTCCTCTCCCTCCCTTCTGCCAGTTTTCCTTTTCCTTCCATGCCATCACCTATCACCCTTTATCCTTAGTCTCCCAGCTTTTAGTCCAGTCTATCACCAAGCAGCTCTCCTACTTGACTCCCAGCAGAGCTCCATTCATGGGATAAAAACCCAAATTTCTTGCAGGGTAGAAAAGGTTCTTCATAGAATATTCCCAGCCTGCCTCTCTGGCCACATCCCATACCACTGCCTAAATTACACCAGCCTTCAGCTTCTTAACGTTCCTTGGACAAAATGTGTACTTGGGCTTCCCTAGTGGCGCAGTGCATGAGAGTCCGCCTGCCGATGCAGGGGACACGGGTTCGTGCCCCAGTCCGGGAAGATCCCGCATGCCGCGGAGCGGCTGGGCCCGTGAGCCGTGGCCGTTGAGCCTGCGCGTCCGGAGCCTGTGCTCCGCAACGGGAGAGGCCACAACAGTGAGAGGCCTGCGTACCGAAAAAAAAAAAAAAAAAAAGAAGTGTGTTCTTTAGAGCTCTGTACTGTAGTGCATGCTGTTCTAATACTTAGCAATCTTCTACTCTTCCTGCAGAATTACCTGAATTATCACCTCCTCCCTGAAGCCTTCCCAACTTCCCCAGGCAGTATCTGCAACTCCCTCCTCCGTGTGCTTTGTCCAGGCCTTAATCCTAATCCTACTGCAAGACAGAGACTGTATAGTACTCTTTTTTATATTCCCAGAACTCTCCTTACTTGATGCCCAATGCATAGTAGATGCTCAAAACGTTGAATGAATTAATGAAAGATTTGCATTTCTTCTGTACTCCTCATGTGTTATACTGGCTTTCAAATGTTGTGAAGTCACTGGGCAACACAGAGCTGTGGACAAGAGGAGCACAGGAAACTTCCCTTTCACCGGTTTCCCTGGTTCTTCCCCTCCGGCCCTTTCCCACTTATCTTTCAAATCAGCAGACCTGGGCTCCCTGGGTGGCGGTATGCATAATAAAACACCTAAGCTTTGATTTGCCTCTGTTCTTAATTTTCATCCTACTTTATTCTTTGGGAAGTTTTGATAAATAAGCATGAATTCTTTCTTGGCATGGGGCTGCAAGTGGAGTAAGAGGATTCTATTACATCTAAGAATCATCCGAGCAAACAGAAGGAGAGCATCAAGATTGTGCTGGAAGAAAAATGGCTTTCAGGCTCTTGGAAGAGTTGCCCACCCTGATCCTCTGGCTTTGATCTCCAGGCTCCATTAGAACAAGGTATTAGCTTTAAGCAGCTCTTTGTTTCTATGCCAGGAATGTAGACAAAGGGGTTGTACTTAGAAATAATAAAGAATAACAACAACAAATTGCTGTCAAAGTAAGACATAACACAACATTAGGGATGTGTCCTTACCCAGCAGAGACAAGAAGCGGGAGCAGCCTTGGCTGTGATCTACCTTCACAGGGGAGGAGGTAATCCCCTCCAAGGGAACCTTGAGCCACGGCCCCTGCTGAGCAGAGGAGACCCAGACTGAGGACTTCCTGAAGGCAGGTGCTGTGGCCACACCTCCAGAGGAAGATCATCACGTGGGCAGAGTGGGGACAGGTAAGGGTGGAAGCCACCATCCCAGAAATCGACCACACAGGTGTACCAAAGGGAATTGTTGGGATGAGACGCCCAGTTTCTAAGTACTTCCCGTCTCCTCACCACACACACACACACACACACACACACACACACACACACACACACACACAAACACACACGGTCACACACACATGGTCACAGTCGTACTCTTTCTTTTTTTTTCTAATTTATGGCTGTGTTGGGTCTTTGTTGCTGCACGCGGGCTTTCTCTAGTTGTGGCGAGCAGGGGCTACTCTTCGTTGCGGTGCGCGGGCTTCTCATTGCGGTGGCTTCTCTTGCAGAGCACGGGCTCTTGGCGTGCGGGCTTCAGTAGTTGTGGCACGTGGGCTCAGTAGTTGTGGCTTGCGGCCTCTTGAACGCAGGCTCAGTAGTTGTGGTGCACGGCTTAGTTGCTTCGAGGTGTGTGGGATCTTCCTGGACCAGGCCTCGAACCCATGTCCCCTGCACTGGCAGGCAGATTCTTAACCACCGCACCACCAGAGAAGCCCTATGTGCTCTTTCTTTTGAGCTTTCTTCCAATTCTGTTTCATTGTCTGTGGCCAACTCAGGTAGAAGGTTTTAATAGCCAGGATTATGATGCAGAGATATGGTTCAATTTAATTTATGGTTCATATATGTATATATTTAATATACATATATGGGGTGGGAGAGAAAAAAAATGATAATACAAATTTTTCTCAGCCCAAGATAACCCTTTAGCAGACAAACCACACTGATGTCCAAAGAACACACCGGGACTTCCCCGGCAGTCCAGTGGTTAAGACTCCGAGCTCCCAATGCAGGGGCCCTGGGTCTGATCCCTGGTCAGGGAACTAGATCCCACATGCCACAACTAAAGATCTGGCACAGCCAAATAAATAAATAAATATTTAAAAATACCCCCAAACCCTCTTCTAGCCCAGCAAAGACCAGTGCTAAACTTGGTCTTTTGAACCTCCTCTCTTTCATTCCTAAACTTCAGAAGACTTCTCTTCTGACCACCTCTACCTCCTCACCACAAACTCACTCATCACTTTGCAGCGTGGCCCCCTCCTCCACTTCTTTCCTGAGAAGACACGCAGCCTCCTGAATCTTCTCAGACCGTGTGCTCTTCTTCTTGGGGAGAATGGCAGTGCCAGCCACGGGACAGGGAGGTCAGTGGTCACTCATTTACTGGCTGTGAAACCTTCGAGTCCTCTTTGCCCCTTTTGTCCACGTCCCCTTCCCCTCACCGTCCCATCATCTAATGAGTTGCCAGGTCCCACTGAGTCCACCTCATGGTCTCTCTAACGTCTACCAACCCTCTTCATCCTCATTGTCTTGGCAAAGCACGAAAGTGGGAAAGGGGACACTGCCACCATCAACCCCAACTCTCCAACCATGACCTTCCTCCTGTCTGTATTCATTTCCTAGGGTTGCCGTAACAAATATCACAAACCGAGTGCCTTAAAACAACAGAAATGTATTCTGTCATAGTTCTGGAGGCTGTAAGTCCAATATCAAGGTGTCAGCAGGTGGGTTCCTTCTAGAGACCCTTGAAGATCATCTGCTCCATGCCGCTCTCCTATAGCTTCTGGTAGTTGCCGGCAATCCTTGGTATTCCCTGGTTCCTATACCCGCGTCACTCCAACCTCTGCCTCTGTCTTTATAAGACATTCTCCTCTGTGTGTGTGTATTTCTGTGTCTCTGTTTTTTTATGAGAATACCAATCACTGAATTTAGGATCCATCCTAATACATTATGACTTCATCTTAACTAATTTCGTCTGCAAAGACCCTGTGTCCAAATAAGGTGACATTCTGAAGTTCCTGGTGGGCATGGGCTTTTGGAGGAGACTACTCAGCCCAGCACAGCGTTTTTCCAGTCATCACAGTCCCACTCCTCCTGCACTTCCTCTTTCCGCTCACGGGGACCTTCAGTCTCACTGTCTCCCTGCTTTGTCTGAGTGTGTCAGTCTTACGTCTTCCAACTTTCCTATCCAGGCTTGACCACACAGTTGATGACCTGAACCTTAACACCCTGCCTCCGACTTCCTGTTACTCACCCTACAGTGTGTCTCCCTCAACGGGACGCAGCGGCCCTGTCGTTTGCTGGAAGAAACTGCACACCCCTGAGGTCTAGGACCCTAACAAAACCTCTGTTTCCAGCTGCAGCCAGGCCCTCCATGCCCATCAGCAGTCTTCAATGACTCTTGCAAAGCGTCACCTCTCTCTCCAAGCCCCACGCGACCCTCCTTCATTCTGTCTCAGGAATGGACTCCCTACTTCATGGAGAAAATTGAGCCGGGAAGCTACAAGGACCTGAAAACCCTGCTCCCCTTCCATTTAACCTACATCTCCCGCTAAGCTCACCTCCTCCCCGTCACAGGAAGTGCTGCCCCCTCTGCTCAGGCCCATCCAGCTCCCTCACAGCCCCTAGGGGAACTTGCTCCTTCAGCCAACTCTGCTCTGGCTCTCAGCCTACACCCATGCCCAAGTCACTCTGGTGTTAAAACACACCCTCCTCTTAGCCTGTTTTCTTTTAGCTAATTCTCAATCTCTCTGTCTCAGTAAGAGCTGCTTGAAAGATAGCCTCTGTGGTAGACACACCCTCCCTTTCCGTTGACTCAGAAGCCACTTGCCCCATGGAGCATCCCCATGGGACGCGGTCACTGCCCCCGCCCGTTTCCTCTAACCCCCAGTGCTCCTTTGTACCGCTGTCCAGTTCGGTGTCATCGTATCTTCCAGATTTGCACTTGCAGACATTTGATAACTATTTGTGGCATGTGTAAAGACTGTAAAGTCAGCAGGTTCTGAGCCACACTGTGTTCCTCTAGGCCCAGTTAAAGTGTCCGTTTTCCTCGGACACCTTACCTGGACGAACAGGACGGGCTGAGGGAGACAGCAGCAGCGTAACAGGACAAGTAAAGAGACCCCGTCTCCCAGCGTCTCCTCCCTGTGGGGGCCGCCCTGTCAGTGCCTTCAATGAGCAGCAGCTAGTGGCAGTATGGCCGGGGAAAGGTGGGGAGGGGACTGGGAGGGTGGCTCTCTCAATGGTGCCAATGCCCTGCTTACCTCCCTTCTGATCTGGGGCTTACATGTGCACAAGATGGCAGAGGAAGCGTGAATTTCACTTCACGTGTGGCCTGGCGGGCCCAGCCTTCGCCAGCCCACCCCTTCTCCCACACCACCACTGTAACCTCTCCCCACCTCCACATCCAGGTCTCCTCTCCTATTCTCTGGGGCAAGAAAAGCCACCCATTATCAAACACAGTATGTCAGGCTCTGAGCCACGCGCTTTACGTACCACTTCCTTAACAGCAACCCAGTGAGGTAGGCATTATTTCCCCCATTTTACACATGAGAACTTTAGACTTAAAGAGGATAAGTAACTTGCCCAGAGTCATGCTGCTCGTCAGTGGCAGAACAGAGCCCCAAACCCCGGCCCCGATGCTTGTAGTCAGCCACTCACCCAGCCTGTCTTCTTTTTTTCCAGACGCCAACCTCGATCTCAGTTTGCACCTGATCTCATGCATAATGGTTCTGGGGTGTGTTTACCAGGCGCGAGCAATTCTCCCTCTTTCCATGTGTCTCACCCCCAGTTCTCTCTTCCATTATCTATCACAGAAATACACGAGGGGCGTAGATGGAGAGGGAGGGATTAAAAAGGGGGCAACAGATAAGAGCTCTTACCAGATTCCCTCCTACTTGACTAAGGACAAGGACTGGGGCTATGTTCTGTTTTCATATCTCTAATGCTCATAAATATGTGCTGAGAGAAGGAATACACTTTTACTCCTGATCAAAATCTACAGGCACATTTATTTGCCTTGGTGGTGAAAGATGTTGTGGAAGACCCTAATCTTGGCACTCTTCCTGCCACATCATCGGAGTGTCATTTCAACAGGACACAGTCCTGTAGATGCCCTGGGAGAGGGAGGCCTTTGAAGTCTTACGGATGGTTTAGACATAAAGTTTTCATGGTGATTTAATGTGGTAATTTAGGTGAAAGCTGGCACAATCTTTATTAACAGGGAAGAGGTTAGTGAAGTAACAAAACATATAATGGCAATGCTAATCCTCTACAGTAGTATCCAGATGAATGAGGCAAAGGGGGTGGTCAGTAACTTTTGTGCCACTTGAGATGGCCATTTTTTCTTAACGTTGTTCCAGCCACGGAATGTGGCACAGATAGAAACCCATCAGACGCTGCCACTCCACTTCTCTTATGACGTGCCATCGTCCTCAGAATAAACCCCACTGCCTCTGACTTCAAGCCCTTCTCCCTCTGCCTCCTGCCTCCAAGATCTCATCTCACACCCTCTCCCTCTCTGGTCTCTTGGCTGGGGGAGCAGTATCTCCTTCCCTGACCACCCAGTGGTGTCTTTGTTAGTCTTTTTTTTTTTTAAACCACTGTATCCTCAAGGATGCCTGGCAGGACTTCCCTGGTGGTCCAGTGGTTAAGAATCTGCCTGCCAATGCAGGAGACACGGGTTCGAGCCCTGGTCCAGGAAGATCCCACATGCAGTGGAGCGACTAAGCCCGTGCGCCACAACTGCTGAGCCCGCATGCCACAACTACTGAAGCCCGCATGCCTAGAGCCTGTGCTCTGCAATAAGAGAAGCCACAGCAATGAGAAACCTGCACACCACAATGAAGAGTAGACCTCGCTCGCCGCAACTAGAGAAAGCCCACACACAGCAATGAAGACCCAACGCAGCCAAAAATAAATAAATTTATAAAAAGCAAAAAAAGAATGCCTGGCAAATAGATGTTCAATAAATAGTTGTTGACAAGTGCAGGAAGGAACTGGACCCTTGTCACTTTAGGTAGGAATGGTAGGTCTTATTTTCTTGGAGTCTTATCTGTCCTCAGGGCTATTTTCAAGGTGATGCTCTGGAACGTTTTAAAATTTTGGTGGATCTGGAAGGTACTTAAAAAAAAAAAAACCTTTCTGTTTGTGAGGCTAGTAGATAATTGCTTGAAATATTTTTAGCAATCCCTGAACACCATCCATTTCCTGATTTTGCCTGTTACCCTTACCCTGAGCACTAAATGTACATCAGCTTAGCTGATGGTTTCCATCACAGTTTTCTTGACATGTTGCTTTCTAATCTAACAAGGAAAACCTAGTTACACAGATTTTTATCCCAATTAAAATTATTCTACAACAGTAATAGGAGTACAGAATTTGCATCTTAATCCAATTGACAAACTCTTCATAAGAGTTGGCCAGTTTGGGGAATTCCCTGGTGGTCCGGTTGTTAGGACTCTGTGCTTTCACTTCTGGAGCCTAGGTTTGATCCCTGATTGGGGAACTAGGATCCTACAAGCCCTGCAGCACAGCCAAAAAAAAAAAAAGTGTTCATTCGTTTCAAAAAAAGAGGCCAGATTGGGACTGACCTACGGTGTCACCCAGAGGTTGTTAGCAGCCGATAGCAAGGAGAGGCAGAAGGTTTAGGGATTTCTGGGGAGCTGAGGTGTTGCCTCTGAGCATCATTAAGAGATGCTCTACAGGGGAGAAAGAAATGAGAGGGACCAGAGAGCTTTTCCAAGGGAAAAAAGAGTTAAGGAGAAAAGCGAATGAATGCTTGGTAATCCCATGAAAACAAAAAATGCATAAACCAGGGATATAAGGTTTTATATATTCATTCCTCATTCTCTCCTACATTTATGCATCCATTCAACAAACGTTTGGTGCATTGAGCAGGCACCAAACTAAGTCCGAGATGATGCAAGTGTGACTGAGAGTCTTGGTTTACATTGTAAATAGCTCACATTACATGGCCAAATGATACGATGTTGGTGAAAAGGGCTTGTGAATGGCCCAGCACTACATGTTGGTTATTCTTCCAACATTTAATACAATGCTGGCACAGAGCAGGTGCTCAAAAATGCTGTGGAATGAAAGAATAAGGAGAGAGTCTGAAACAACAAGCTATAGTATGTGAGAACTGGAGACTGTAGGGGCTGAAAACTGAAGAGGAGATCTGTGTGATTCATTAAAACACCAAACAGGGCTTCTTGATTATTCCAGAGACTGGGAACTCGATGTTCTCAAGCCTCCCTTTCTTGTAACCATGTGACCTCGAGTGACTTAATCTCTCAGGGGTTGAGTAAAGGAGTACAACCGTATCAGACTACTACCTTTGATATATTTTATTTGTGAATTGGGCTCATCCTGAAGTTTGTTCAAGACAGTAGCTGGAGTTAGAATAATACATTGTAAATTCCTTCAAATCCCATGGAAGAAAACAGATAAAACTGTTGAACAAACATTTCCTTTTCTGTGCAGGAATGTGGTCATTTCAAATGGGAACCACTGGTTAAATTATAACCTTACGTGGGTGCTTACGTTAGCTCTGTCTTTCCGGGTTGACCTTCAGGAAGCTGCAATGAGGATTTAGTATCTAATTTGGGAATCAATTAGCTTGTCAGGTTTTGAAACTTGCTAGTTTCAAGAGATTTACAATAATTGTGCCAAATTAACTCCCTCAATTTTTTTATAACATAAAGTGACCATTAGTGGATATAAATATAATAAACAGAAAGATTTCAAAGGCTATTTGACCATTAAAGCCCATATCTCTCTTAATTTGTGCCAGGTCAGGGAAAAAAAAAATCCCAGAGTGAAATGTGGCCAGAAATCACAGTACAGAGAAGTTTGACAATTCCCCAAGTTCCAGAATGAGTTGGAGAGGAGTCAGAACTTAATCTTACAATCTCATAAATGCTTTATGACTATAATTATTACTTGAAGCTATCAGGTGGTATAGACATCCACTACTATTGTGGAAATTGAGTAGTGTACATCTAATTTTTCCAGCAGAAAATTACATTGAAGGTTAATTTGTCAAAATGGTAAGGATCTATTTATTTTTCATCAAAACGTTTTGACATATTTCCTTATATGGGAAATAAATGTTCATTATTGAAAAATTAGAAAATGTAGGTAAATGAAAAAAAAACCACTCAAAATTCCACCCTGTAGAGGAAAAATCACAACATACTTTTTAAAATTAAAAAATGGGATTATACTATTTGTAACAGAAAAAACACTCAGAACCTAAGACCAAAACTTCTGCTTTCGAGCTTCCCTGGTGGCACAGTGGTTAAAAATCTGCCTGCCAACGCAGGAGACATGGGTTCGAGCCCTGGTCCAGGAAGATCCCACATGCCGCGGAGCAACTAAGCCCGTGCACCACAACTAGTGAGCCTGCGCTCTAGAGCCTGTGAGCCACAACTACTGAGCCCGCGTGCCACAGCTACTGAGCCCGCATGCCTGGAGCCTGTGTTCTGCAGCAAGAGAGGCCACCGCAGTGAGAGGCCCGTGCACCACAATGAAGAATGGCCCCCACTAGCTGCAACTGGGGAAAAGCCCACTCACAAGACCCAATGCAGCCAAAAATAAATAAATTAAAAAACAAAAACACACACACACACAGAAAAAAAACTTCTGCTTTCATATTCCTTTACTAGAAGAAGCATCACCTGGAAAGGGATACGAATGGAGGCTGACACTTTTTTCATAAATTATAAATAAAAAGGAAAAGGACTTCCCTGGAGGTCCAATGGTTAAGACTCCACGCTTCCACTGCAGGGAGTGAGGGTTTGAGCCCTGGTCGGGGTACTAAGATCCCGCATAATGCTCGGCGCAGCCAATAAATAAATAAATACAAAGGAAAATGAAAACTTTGGGGAAAAAAAAAGCAACTTGATCTTAACGCATGTTCATATGTATTATATTTATATGGTATTGCTTGAGGTCAGAGCACTTGAGTTCTTTATTTCCTGTGTTTAGTCCTCATAGATGTTTATTGAACTGTATGCTAACTGGTAATGTTCAAGTGTTCCATTTAATCTATTAGGTATGAGTCTTTATTATACTCAAGAACCAAGCTTGCTAGGAATTAGCCTAGCACAGTGTTTTGTACCTAGTTGGTTCTCAATGAATGTTTGTTGAATATATGAATATATGTATTTAAATAATAGTTTCAAATATTATTTGAGGAAACAAGCCTAGGATGTTGTACTCACATGAGTTCAGAGGTCTTAACAAACTTCAGAACATTGTTTTCTTAGGAGACTTGATTGACATACACAGACTGCAGACTAACACCATCACAGAGACTAAGTGACATGCTTCACAAAGTGCCCCAGAGTTTGTCTGGAAGCCTGGACCACTTGGCTACTAAGAAAAAAATTTGTTTCCTAGCGACAATGAATGAACTGCTAACTTTTAGGGAAAATTTATGCCCTTTATCACAAGGAAGAAAGAATAGGCCAAGAACACAGGTTCAACAATTTCCCATTGGAGAATGAGTTTATTTCATAAGCAAGGAGAATTCCAGAGAAGAGGTAGTGACTTACTCAAGGTCATACAACTAGCTAATGGCAGTGATAGGACAAGAACCCAGGCCCCCAGAATCCTGATTATTGCTTTTTCTACCACCATGCTCCCTAATAATAACATATGTCCTACAAATACTGGGTCAGTGGCCTCAATTTCGAATACTCACATGACATTTCTAACTATGAAAAGCAGATGCTTACCATCCTTATGATAGACAAAATAATGGTTTCCCAAAGAAGTCCTGTGAATGTTACCCTACACAGTAAAAGGGACTTTGAAAATGTGAGATGGGGAGATTATCCTGGATTACCATGTAGCTGTGAGCCAAGGGATGCTAGCAGCCTCTAGAAGTTGGAAGAGACAAGGAACAGATTTTCACCTGGAGCCTCCAGAAGGAACCAGCTCTGATGACATCTTGATTTTAGTCCAGTAAGATTCATTTCAGACTTCTGACCTCCAAAACTGTTTGAGAACCAATTTGTGTTGTTTTAGACCAGTGAATTTGTGGTAATTTGTTAAAGCAGCTAATAGCAAAATGATATAATCTTTATTTCAAAATAGTTCTTTTATTTTTATTAGACTATTAAAGGCTAGAGATTGAATATGTGGTAGAAGAAGAAACCTTTTGGCTCTGTGGGTGGTCAAATCTCTGCTTTGCTGTTTCAGAACCTTTGTAGTATTTTGTATTTATCATATTCATCTGTTTTTGTCTCTCCTTTTAACAAGCTCTCTAGTTACATATCTGATTCTAATTTTTTCTATTCCTATTTAAGCAAACTTTTTAAAATTTTATTTTATTTATTCTTTTATACAGCAGGTTCTTATTAGTCATGAATTTTATACACATCAGTGTATATATGTCAATCCCAATCGCCCAATTCAGCACACCACCATCCCCACCCCCCCATGGCTTTACCCCCTTGGTGTCCATACGTTTGTTCTCTACATCTGTGTCTCAACCTCTGCCCTGCGAACCAGTTCATCTGTACCATTTTTCTAGGTTCCACATACATGTGTTAATATATGATATTTGTTTTTCTCTTTCTGACTTACTTCACTCTGTGTGACAGTCTCTTGATCCATCCACGTCTCAACAAATGACTCAATTTCGTTCCTTTTTATGGCTGAGTAATATTCCATTGCATATATTTACCACATCTTCTTTATCCATTCGTCTGTCAATGGGCATTTAGGTTGCTTCCATGACCTGGCTATTGTAAACAGTGCTGCAATGAACATTGGGGTGCATGTGTCTTTTTGAATTGTGGTTTTCTCTGGGTATGTGCCCAGTAGTGGGATTGCTGGATCATATGGTAGTTCTATTTTTAGTTTTTTTAAGGAACCTCCATACTGTTCTCCATAGTGACTATATCAATTTACATTCCCACCAAAAGTGCAAGAGGGTTCCCTTTTCTCCACACCCTCTCCAGCATTTGTTGTTTGTAGATTTTCTGATGATGCCCATTCTAACTGGTGTGAGGTGATACCTCATTGTAGTTTTGATTTGCATTTCTCTAATAATTAGTGATGTTGAGCAGCTTTTCACGTGCTTCTTGGCCATCTGTATGTCTTCTTTGGAGAAATGTCTATTTAGGTCTTCTGCCCATTTTTGGATTGGGCTGTTTGTTTCTTTAATATTGAGCTGCATGTGCTGTTTATATATTTTGGAGATTAATCCTTTGTCCATTGATTCATTTCAATATTATTTGAAACGAATCAATTATTTCAATATTAATTCAATATTTGATTCGCAAATATTTTCTCCCATTCTGAGGGTTGACTTTTCATCTTGTTTATGGTCTCCTTTGCTGTGCAAAAGGTTTGAAGTTTCGTTAGGTATTTTATTCTTTTCGTTGCAATGGTAAATGGGAGTGTTTCCTTAATTTGTCCTTCAGATTTTCCATCATTAGTGTATAGGAATGCAAGACATTTCTGTGCATTTTGTACAACTTTACCAAATTCACTGATTAGCTCTAGTAGTTTTCTGGTGGCATTTCTCTAGTTCCTTTAGGTGTAAGGTTAGATTGTTTTTTTGAGATGTTTCTTGTCTCTTGAGGTAGGCTTGTATAGCTATAAACTTCCCTCTTAGAACTGCTTTTGCTGCATCCCATAGGTTTTGGATCATCGTGTTTTCATTGTCATTTGTCTGTAGGTATTTTTTGAATTCCTCTTTGATTTCTTTAGTGATATCTTGGTTATTTAGTAATGTTTTGTTTACCCTCCATGTGTTTGTGTTTTTTACGTTTTTTCCCCTGTAATGTATTTCTAATCTCATAGCGTTGTGGTCAGAAAAGATGCTTGATATGATTTCAATTTTCTTAAATTTACTGAGGCTTGATTTGTGACCCAAGATGTGATCTATCCTGGGGAATGTTCCATGTGCACTTGAGAAGAAAGTGTAATCTGCTGTTTTTGGATGGAATGTATAAATATCAATTAAATCTATCTGGTCTATTGTGTCATTTAAAGCCTCTGTTTACTTATTTATTTTCATTTTGGATGATCTGTCTATTGCTGTAAGTGAGGTGTTAAAGTCCCCCACTATTATTGTGTTACTGTCGATTTCCTCTTTTATAGCTGTTAGCAGTTGCCTTATGTATTGAGGTGCTCCTGTGTTGGATGCACATATATTTATAATTTTTATATCTTCTTCTTCTTTTTTTTTTTTTTGCAGTATGTGGGCCTCTCACTGTTGTGGCCTCTCCCATTGTGGAGCACAGGCTCCGGACGCACAGGCTCAGCAGCCATGGCTCATGGGACCAGCTGCTCCGCGGCATGTGGGATCTTCCCGGACCGGGGCACGAACCCATGTCCCCTGCATCGGCAGGCGGACTCTCAGCAACAGCACCACAAGGGAAGCCCTATATCTTCTTCTTGGATTGATCCCTTGATCATTGTGTAGTGTCCTTCCTTGTCTCTTGTACCATTCTTCATTTTAAAGTCTATTTTATCTGATATGAGTATTGCTACTCCAGCTTTCTTTTGATTTCCATTTGCATGGAATATCTTTTTCCATCCCCTCAGTTTCAGTCTGTATGTGTCCCTAGGTCTGACGTGGGTCTCTTGTAGACAGCATATATATGGATCTTGTTTTTGTATCCATTCAGCAAGCCTGTGTCTTTTGGTTGGAGCATTTAATCCATTCATGTTTAAGGTAATTATCGATATGTATGTTCCTGTGACCATTTTCTTAATTGTTTTGGGTTTGTTTTTGTAGGTCCTTTTCTTCTCTTGTGTTTCCCACTTAGAGAAGTTCCTTTAGCATTTGTTGTAGAGCTGGTTTGGTGGTGCTGAATTCTCTTAGCTTTTGCTTGTCTGTAAAGCTTTTGATTTCTCCATTGAATCTGAATGACATCCTTGCCAGGTAGAGTAATCTTGGTTGTAGGTTCTTCCCTTTCATAATTTTAAGTATATCATGCCGCTGCCTTCTGGCTTGTAGAGTTTCTGCTGAGAAATCAGCTGTTAACCTATGGGAGTTCCCTTGTATGTTATTTGTCATTTTTCCCTTGCTGCTTTCAGTAATTTTTTTGTCTTTAATTTTTGCCAGTTTGATTACTATGTGTCTCAGTGTGTTTCTACTCAAGTTTATCCTGTATGGGACTCACTGTACTTCCTGGACTTTGGTGGCTATCTCCTTTCCCATCATGTCAGCTTCCCTTGTGTCCCATTTGCCACGAAGGTTTCTTTTGGTGTATACACCTCCATGGCCGATACACCAGCAGTCAAGAGCCCGAGCAGCACCGCAAGCACCGACCACAGCCAGCGCCTGCAGTCTGGGGATGCAATCAGTGTCCCGGCCCCGGCGGGCGCTGCCATCGTCCTCCAGCCGCAGTTGCCGCGGCTCTGGGCCCCGGTCCCCACTGCGGTTAGCTCGGCTCTGGCCCGGGGGCTCCAGAATGGCCGCTGCCCGCGTCTGCCAGCATCCCCATGCCGCGATCCCCACTCGCGGCCCCAGCCGCTGCCTGCCAGCCCTCCGCCCAGACCTCTAAGCAAACTATCTTAAATAGAGCTTATTTGGTCATTTTTTGAGTTAGGGAGAGTTAAAATTGAGGCTTCTATTTGTGCCTTTTTTCACAAACGTCCCACATATGTATCATTCTTTCTCCCCATACCATTCTTTCTTCTCTTTGTCTTTCTTTTTCTCAGGATCCCCCTTTCCTCTTGCACCTTCTTTTCTGTCCCTCTGCTCCATTTTTTTTTTTTTTTTTGGTGGTGGTACGTGGGCCTCTCACTGTTGTGGCCTCTCCTGTTGCGGAGCACAGGCTCTGGATGCGCAGGCTCAGCGCCATGGCTCATGGGCCTAGCCGTTCCACGGCATGTGGGATCTTCCCGGACCGGGGCACGAACCCGTGTCCCCTGCATCGGCAGGTGGACTCTCAACCACTGCGCCACCAGGGAAGCCCCCTGTGCTCCATTTTTAATTCCAGTTAAATTGCTTCATCATCCACTTTCTTCCTCTCTTTTTCTCTGGAGCTCTCTGTCACCCTGTCTCATTCTTGAGTTTCCACCTGATCTTGCTGAAAATGGTACAGACAGTTTCCCTACTCCCCATGCCCTCCTGAATTTCTTACCCAGTGGCTGAAAAATAACCCTAGGAGTCAGAGATTCTCAGAATTTGAAGGGGTTTCAAAGATCATCGAGTTTAACTGCTCATTCATGTTTGAATTCATACCTCCTTCCTGATATTTGACAAATAACCTTTCTTTCACAAGATTTTTTGTTTTTTAATATCTGTGTGTAAGGCATGTGCTCAGCCTTTGCTTGAACACTCCAAGTTAGAGGGCTCATTCCTTAATGAGGCAGCCCATTTTGCCTTTGGATAGCTCTGATGGGAAAGAAGTTTTTCCTTCTCTTGAGCTAGAATCTTTTCTAACTCTGACACGTGGGTTTAAGTCTATCCCTTAAGTCACATGGAACAATATGACAGTTCTTTAATATTTGAAGTTAGTCTTCATATTTACTCTGGATTTTCCTCCTCTCCAGACTAAATATCTCTAGTTCTTTGAAATATTCCTCAAATAATGTCTTTTTAGCTTTGCAGTTATCCTCTTTTGAAGTTTTTTGTTTGTTTGTTTGTCTATATTTTATTTGAAGAGTGATGCATTCTGAATGAATGCACCAGAGCAGGGGGAACTATTAACTTGCTCATTAGATCAGCACTGTCCAATAGAACCTAATGTTATGGTCGAAATGTTCTGTATCTGCGATGTCCAATATGGTAGTCACCAGCCACATGTAGTTGTTGGGCATCTGAACTGTGACTAATGAGAATGAGGAAGTTTTAATTTTTAATTTAATTTAACTAATTTATTTTTTGGCTGCGTTGGGTCTTTGCTGCTGCACGTGGGTTTTCTTCAGCTGCGGTGAGCGGGGACTACTCTTCGCTGTGGTGTGTGGGTTTCTAATTGTGGTGACTTCTCTTGTTGCTGAGCACGGGCTCTAGGCATGTGGGCTTCAGTAGTTGCAGCATGTGGGCTCAGTAGTTGTGGCACACGGGCTTAGTTGCTCCGTGGCAGGGGGGATCTTCCCGGACCAGGGCTCCAACCCGTGTCCCCTGCATTGGCAGGCGGATTCTTAACCACTGTGCCACCAGGGAAGTCCGGAAGTTTTAATTTTATTTAACTTTAATTATTTTAAACTTAAATAGCTGCATGTGGCTAGTGGCTATCACATTGAACATCACAATTCTAGATATTATAACTCTAAAAATATAGAATAATTTTGCATTGTTTCAGAGTAGCCATAGATTCATTTTGAGGGTTTTTTTCTTTACTGAAAACCTTCACTTCTTTTAACTGATGCTGAGCCAATCTATCGTCATTGGTCATATAAGTATACCTGCTGTATAATGGGAGAAAGCCATTTTGTGTTAACCAGGGAAAGGCTGTTCTCTGCTATTTTTGATTCTGACTTGTGACTATCTATGAATTCTGAGTCAAGCTCAGTCTTCTCTGCTGATTGTCCTTCCTGGTGTCCAGATTGCATTCCTGGAGTCTGGAATCCAGTGTCTGAGCTGATTTTCTATGGACCTTCTGCTTATTCTCATATTGTATTTGTCAATTTTTTTTTCTATAAGAATATACAAAACACCTACCAGGTGCCAGGCAGGAGCTGCATTGCGTTCTGAGCAGAGAGAGATAAATAAGACAATTCTTTCTCCAGGATTCACATGTCTCTGGCTCTAACCTGCCAATTTTGCAGTTCTGCTTCCCGTCCTTGACTCCTTATCTCAAGTTCTGTATCTTGGTCTTAAATCATTGTTTGGAAGTGGGATGGGCTGGGAAGATGGGTGGGGAGAAGAAAGAAGAACTAGGAAAAGTATTGTGGTACTCTAGGGAAAAACAGATCAAACTTCCTAGAGTCTGCACATTCTTTTTCTAGGAAGAGATAAGCAAAAATCTCCCAGTCATAAGCTTTTCATGGCCGGTAGTCAATTTGTCTGTCTTCTCTAACAATTTCCTCCTCCTTGATATCTCCACAGCCTTCTCCTTCCTGTTCAAAAGTATGGCCTGTGGAAAAACCAACAACAAAAAGAGGCTCTGGATTTTGTTCCTTTATTTGTTTTCCTGACTCCTTTAAATAACTGTATATAAGATAGTGCCCATCTTATCAGGGATTATTGGTTGAAAAATATACGCCCTTTAAAGGCCCCCTCATGCAGGATAGGCAAAGGGGAGTAGAGCAAAGAGATGGAATGACCTTAGGGCAAGAGGGCAGAGGTAGCTATTGCTTGAGGGTAAACAGGTGCTGTCTTGCTTCTCTGAAGTCCATCACAACTAGCTTTGGGACATGGGTTCCCCATCAACAGTGCCAAATTGCCCCAAACAGCTTTTGATCAACCAGAGTTAGTCATGGACCAGTCTCTGCAGGATCCTCCCCACATCCCATCTTTCCCCATAGAAAAGAACTATCCTTTATTTTAATTTCCTGAGGACAGACTCTCAGATGACATTTCCTAGGGGTTGGCAAACTAATCCAAAGAAAAAATCCCCACAAGCATAAGACTAGGGGGGTAGTAGACACCTATAAGGGGAAATAGATACCTATGCATCTCTTTTTCCTGACTCCTTTAAATAACTGTATATAAGATAGTGCCCATCTTATCAGGGATTATTGGTTGAAAAATATACGCCCTTTAAAGGCCCCCTCATGCAGGATAGGCAAAGGGGAGTAGAGCAAAGAGATGGAATGACCTTAGGGCAAGAGGGCAGAGGTAGCTATTGCTTGAGGGTAAACAGGTGCTGTCTTGCTTCTCTGAAGTCCATCACAACTAGCTTTGGGACATGGGTTCCCCATCAACAGTGCCAAATTGCCCCAAACAGCTTTTGATCAACCAGAGTTAGTCATGGACCAGTCTCTGCAGGATCCTCCCCACATCCCATCTTTCCCCATAGAAAAGAACTATCCTTTATTTTAATTTCCTGAGGACAGACTCTCAGATGACATTTCCTAGGGGTTGGCAAACTAATCCAAAGAAAAAATCCCCACAAGCATAAGACTAGGGGGGTAGTAGACACCTATAAGGGGAAATAGATACCTATGCATCTCCCCCCCCCCGCAAGGGTCTCTCTTCTGGGGTCCCTGGTATGTTAGGTTTTTGGGAAAAGAGCTTGCAGGGGCCCCTGTTGCAGCCACAACAATGGGGGGCATCCAGGGAAGATGGGAGAGAGGAGGACATTTCCTCCCCTCTCTGATAGAAGACTGATATCTTGCTCCTAAAATAGAGATAGGCAATATTATATCTCTATACAAGAAGACAGGAGGGCTTCCCTAGTGGCACAGTGGTTGAGAGTCCGCCTGACGATGCAAGGGGCACGGGTCCGTGCCCCGGTCCAGGAAGATCCCACATGCCGCGGAGCGGCTGGGCCTGTGAGCTATGGCCGCTGAACCTGCGCGTCCGGAGCCTGTGCAACAGGAGAGGCCCCAGCAGTGAGAGGCCCGCGTACCGCAAAAAAACCCCCTAATTCTTTCTTTCTTTTTTAATTTTGGCCACGCCGCACGGCTTGCAGGATCTCAGTTCCCCAACCAGGGACTGAACCCGGGCCACAGCAGTGAAAGCACCAAATCCTAACCACTAGACCACCAGGGAACACCCAAAAACCTATTTCAACGAGACATCAACAACTGGCAACTGCTTACTGACAGCCAAGTAAGACCAAGAAACAGGGACCCTAATCTTTCAGACCTCTTTTCTAACGCCAGGATTCTCGGTATAGTACTCAATCAATTTCTAACACTTGAATTAACCAAACATAAAGAACACTGGATTAGCAGAATGTTATCTAGCCAATGCAATATGATCAAGCATTAAAAACCTAGCTTCTGAAGTCACATAAACCTGAGGTTGAACCCTGGCTCCACCACTTACTTAATCTCTATAAGCCTGAGTTTCCACATCGGAAAAGAAAGATTAAATAAAGCCTATCTTGGGACTTCCCTGGTGGTCCAGTGGGTAAGACTCCATGCTCCCAATGCAGGCGGCCCGGGTTCAATCTCTGGCCGGGGAACTAGATCCCACATGCATGCCGCAACTAAAGATCCCGCATGCCACAACGAAGACCCGGCACAGCCAAAATACATAAATAAATTAAATAAATAAAAGCTCAACAGATAAGTTTCTTTAAAAATAAATAAAGCCTATCTCATGGAGTTGCAGTAAGGTTTAAAATAGGAGTGCATGTAAAGTGCTTAGCACTGGGCCTGGCACATGTGAAGTTCTCGAGAAATATGAACCATCATTTGGAAGCCTAGGTTCCCATTCCAACACCACCTCCCTGTGTATCCTTGGGCTTATAATTATAAAGAAGCTAATGAACACGTGGAGACTGCCCTCTAATGCCGGAATTATCAATCATGAATAACGTAATAGAAAATGGACCGAGGGCTTCCCCGGTGGCGCAGTGGTTGAGAATCTGCCTGCCAATGCAGGGGACACGGGTTCGAGTCCTGGTCTGGGAAGATCCCACATGCCGCGGAGCAACTAAGCCCTTGCGCCACATCTACTGAGCCTGCGTGTCTGGAGCCCGTGCTCGGCAACGAGAGGCTGCGATAGTGAGAGGCCCGCGCACCGCAAAAAAAAAGACAGGAGAAGTAATAGGAGGTTCTGAGGGAAGGCCATGACGAGGATCAGGAGACCTGGAGCCTTGTCACTGTTGTGCTGTAAATGTGTGTGTCTTTGTGGAATAGTTAGCCATTTCCTTTTTCCCAGACTCAGTTTCTTCATTTGTAAGATGGGAGCATTGGATAGGATCAGTGTTTTTCAAACCTCAAACCAAAATTCATTAGTAGGTTGTAAAATCAATTTAGAGTTTTTACCAGCAGGCTGGGTTTTTTTCAATGAAATAAAATAGATCAGAATGTGCTGTTGTACTCAGAATGTGCTGTATCATAAAAAATTGTTTTGTTAAACTTTTGTTCCAGTTTGTGTGTGTGTCCATGAGTGTGTGTGTATGTACTGGGTTGAGACATCAAATGTGGTTCTAACTGTGGATCACAGTAAAAATATTTTTAAAATTCACGATTCCTGAAGTTCCCTCTGCCTGGTGTTTTAGGTTTCCCTGTGTCTGCAGAAGGCACTCCACAGGGATTTACTTCCATGGTGATTTGGGAGAACAAGTTTCCATGACACCATCCCACACCTTCAACCCAAGCAGCCAGTCTTTGTACCGAGCCCAAGAAGAGCACAGCCCCTCAGAAAGTGAGGAGGGGCTGAGGTGTAACCATGAGCCACGTTGTTACACAACGGATTCCATGACATCATGTGGGCTTTTCTATACATGGACACAATTTCTCACACATCGTACACTCTTTGGTTTTGCTGTGATGCTTTAGAAGAGACTCTTGCTTTAAGCAGGAAGTTGAACAAAGTAATAAGATCCCTTCTCTAGAGGTAATATCGTATGATTCCAAGAATACAAAATTTCAAGAAATATTTACAACTAAGGACATTCTTCCAGCAACAATAATGCCACAGCCCCTCCACAGGGAGGCACAGGTCACAGACAGCTTCTGGTCATTATCCTACTTCATCTCCTCAACAGTCTTAGGGCCTTGTGTTGGCAGCTTGTGAAGGGTCGAGCCAGGACTTGAGTTCAAATCTCCTTCCTCCAAAATCCTCTTAAATTCCATTGTACCACAGGGAAAGGGACTCTTATTACCAAATTTAAATTATCAATATGTTTTCCCTTGTCATGACAGTAAATTTAATTCCATTTAGTATGCTTCAACAGTAGCAGGGTGCTAATGGTAGGACGCTGCAGTTGACAGATCTGTGTTGGGCATGCTTTGGGGACACTTGGTGTAGATGGTCAAAGCATGGGGAGCCACAGGCCACCAATAGGACACACTCCTACAATTTGGGATAGGGTTGCACAGTGTTACCCTCTGCAAATGAAGCTGATTAAGTATCTAATCCACAGTTCTCGTTCCAGAATATTTGCAAAGAAAATGCTGCTAAAGAATGGGTTTCCCCAAACCTCTTTAGTGATACTAAAATATATCTGAGGTAAACTGTAGTATGACTGAGGTAGCGCTGTCAGGATGGAGTGTGGGGTGGATGGATTGGGGTTAGAGGCCGAGGAATTGTGTTTGGGTTTCAAACACTGACCTGCGGGCCCCCCTGGTGGCACAGTGGTTAAGAATCCACCTGCCAATGCAGGGGACACAGGTTCGAGCCCTGGTCCGGTAAGAACCTGCAGTCTGCAGAGCAACTAAGCCCATGTGCCACAACTACTGAACCTGCGCTCAAGAGGCTGCAAGCCACAACTGCTGAGCCTGCGGGCCACAACTACTGAAGTCCGTGTGCCTAGAGCCTGTGCTCTGCAACAAGAGAAGCCACTGCAATGAGAAGCCCATGCACCACAACAAAGAGTAGCCCCCACTTGCCGCAACTAGAGAAAGCCAGCGCACAGCTATGAAGACCCAACTCAGACAAAATTGAATAAATAAATAAATAAATTAAAACAAAACAAAAACAAAAAAAACTGACCTGCAGTTAGGCAAGTGACTGGGCCAAGGTCACACAGATGGTGAAGTGACAGAGCTCATCTTCTGATTCCAAGTGCTCTTGCCACCATAGCCTGTGTCTTCTGTTGGAGGGTGTCAGCATAGCATAGTTTGGAGACATCTTCTCTGAAGATTATTCAACCTTCTTAACCTGGTTTTGGATCCCCTAATAGGGGTTTGAGAAGACTTATTGAACAATCAACAGTATAAAAACTGATGCACAGTGTTTGCTTTTAAAGACATTTTATATAAAAATAAAATATGTGAAGGGAGAAGTCATTGCATTAGAAGTTGTTTGCATTAGAAAAAAAATGTTGAAGTTACTTTCAATTAGGAATGTAAAATGGGTAAATGTGTACACATAGTTAAAACTTATCCATTTAAGATGTAGGATTGGATCTAACAAGCTATAAAATGATAAGAGGTTTCTTTTTTTTATTAGGCTGGTGTTCATTATCTTAATGTAGTCGATAATGCTTTACCGTCAAAGTTAGACCAAAGTAAAAATAAAAACTTAATTGTTTTTTACTGTATTAGCAACAACCAGTTAGAAGCTCTCATGGAAAAAAATTCATTCACAAAAGCAGTGACAACGACATCAGCAGCAACAACAACATGAAAGTGAAATGTCTGAAAATAATCCTAATGAGAAATGCATGGAACTTATATGAGAAACATTAGTAAACATCACTAAGAAAAAAACATCAATTTCCCTGTTGGGAAAAGTGGAGAATGACTATCAAGAGACCATTTATAAAAAAGGACATTCAGATGATTAATAAATATATTTGTCACTTATAGCTAAAGATTTGAAAAATAAACTAATAATGAAATTTCATTTTAATCCTAAATTGGCAGGATTTAAAAATAATCATATTATTCCATACTTCCTGAGGAGCACGAACATGGCATTCTCATATAGTGCTGGTGGGGTTATAAACTGACAAAGTTGCTTTAAAATTTATCAACGTGTTTAGTGTCTTAAAATATGCATGTGCTTTTCACCAGTAATCTCACATCTAGAAATTTATTTTAAAAAATTATCACAGGGCTTCCCCGGTGGCACAGTAGTTGAGAGTCCGCCTGACGATGCAGGGGACACAGGTTCGTGCCCCGGTCCAGGAGGATCCCACATGCCGCGGCGCGGCTGGGCCCGTGAGCCATGGCCGTTGAGCCTGCACGTCCGCAGCCCATGCTCCGCAACAGGAGAGGCCACGACAGTGAGAGGCCCGAGTAGAAAAAAAAAAAAAAAAAAAAATCACAGATGCTGATAAATATTTGTGTGTAAGGATGTTTATTACAGTATTATTTATAATCGTGAAAAACCGGAAATAAATTATATGTGCAGTGATAGGAAATGGTTAAATCAGTTATGGTCCATCTCTATAGTTGAAGCCTATATAGCCACTAAACATGTTTTTGAAGAATATTTAATAACATGGGAAGTTATTTATGATACAATGGCTTAAGTGAAAAGAATGCAGTGTACAAAATTTTGCTTAGTTATGTATATTAGTTTACTAGGGCTGCCATAACAAAATATTGAGGACTGGCTGGCTCAAACAATACAAATTTATCTCTCACAGATCTGGAGGATAGAAGTCCAAGATCAAGGTGTCAGCAGGTTTGTTTGTTTTCTTCTGAGGCCTCTCTCCTTGGCTTGCAGATGGCTGCCTTCCTCCTGTGGCCTCACATGATTTTCCCTTGTGTCTCTCTCTTTCTGTGTCATAATATCCTCTTCTTATAAGGACACCAGTCAGCTTGGATTAGGACCCACTCTAATGGCCTCATTCTAACTTATTCTAACTTAATTACCTTTATTATAGGCCCTATCTCCAGACACAGTCACATTCTAAGGTACTGGGGATTAAGGCTTCAATACGATTTTTTGCCTGGGTGGGGGGAGGGTACACAGTCCACAATACCGTGATTCTGATTTTATTTAAAAATGTAAAGAGAAAAAAAAGACTGGAAGGAAACATAGTAGATTTGTAGCTTTGTGAGCAGTCCTGAAGACTCATAACATGTGGTAACTGATAAATAACTTTGCTGATGTACAAATCTAAGTCACATGGACCTTTGAAGATGGCCTGCAGCAAAGTCTACTGGGCATCCTCATCTCATTGGGCTTCTTTATGTTTCATTCATCATCTTGGATGTAGCAATTTTCATTAAGGGTTAAAAGACTCGTAATTTTTTTTATGATGCCATACTGTAGTTTATAGGGGAAATATGCAATAATGGTAGTTACAAAACTGATGCTCTATCTTACATGAATACATAAATAATTAAAAACTATTAAATGTTAAGAGAGGTTATATGAGTGGTGTAATAATAAATTTTAAAAATTTTATTATTTTTTGTGGTATCTACTATAGTGAGCATGTATTACTTTTATAATTGGGAAATAAATTCATGTTGTTTAAAAAATACTGACGATTTTCCACCTGAAAATATGGGATGAAGTTGATGTGATCAATTTCATGCTGTGTGATTCTTAAAAAATTTTTTTCAATTCAATTCAGTTTGGTTCAACAACTATTTGTTGTTCACTTACACTGTGCGTGGTGCTGTGGTTCAAAGCTCCATGAGACATCATCTGACCGTCTGAAAATTCTTACTCTAGTTAAGGAGACTGAAAACCACTCTGCTGACTGTGAGAAGTGTTATAAATAAAATATGGAAGCCTGGAGGGAGAATTGATAAAGGTGACTTCCTTTTAGAGTTAAGCCTTGAAGATATAGTGAGAATTCACCATTCAAAAGAGGGGAAAGAAGGTCAGGCAAGGAGGTGTTTGTTCCCCCCTTATTTATGTACTTAATCATTTACTTATATCAATGTTGACTCATGGATATCTATTTTATATTTTGTGTTATAATCCATACCATGTTTTTTTTGGATGTGCTTTCTTTGCTCAATGAAATGTTGTGACTTTCAAAGTCAACAGAGGTGAACATCATAACTTTTAGTGGTTATATAGTACATATTTAATCAATTCTCTACTGATGCACACTTTTGCTTCCACTTTTTATTTCCAACAGTGCTTGAATAACATCCTTGTACATTCATTTTTGTGCACTTGGGCGACTGTTCTTTAGTTTACCATTCTAATCCCATCCCTAAGACATATACTTGAGCTTTGTTCCCTGTTCCTCAAGTACACCCTGCTTTCCCTTAGCTTCTGCTATTTACCTAGAAGGCTCTTCCCCTATCTTTGTCCACTGAAGTTCCCTGTATGATTCAGGGTTCAGCTCAAAGGCTATTTGCTGTATAAGTTCTTCTCTAGCGTTTTGAAGAGAATTTAATGGTTCCATCCCACTTCTCTTTGTTGTATATGTGTTGTAACACTTATTATCCGACACTCCTATCCCAGGACTTCTCTCTACTAGATTTTGAACAGATAGAGGCAGAAATGTGATCAATCACACTCATTTGTGTACTCCATCATAAAGTAACTAGCATATTTTGACTTCAAAGTGAAGAATTTGAGTAACTGAGAAATTAAGAATTGTGCTTAAGGGACTTTCCTGGTGGTCCAGTGGGTAAGAATCCGTGCTCCCAATGCAGGGGGCCCAGGTTTTATCCCCGGTCTGGGAACTAGATCCCCCATGCATGCAGCAACTAAGACCCCGTGCAGCCAAAAAAAAAAAAAAAAAAA